>NC_042615.1:707304812-707613445 GCF_901001135.1 Rhinatrema bivittatum | reverse complement strand
TTGAGGGGACGTTTTTTTTTGGGTTTTTTTTTAGTTTCGTTGCACACTGCTCGTTGAGGATTTTGGTCGCACACATTTGGTTTAGCTCGAGGTAAAGGGGGGGGGGGCGGGGTATAGGAGGAAACCCTTGTTAATGGCGGTAGTTCCCACCTGAGTAAGAGGGAGACCATTTTTGGCGTACCGGGCTTTTTAGGGTCTGTGTGTGCAGTCAATTTGCGCTGGCCTGGGACTTTAGGGTAGGGGATATTGGGGCAATGTTTCACTGTGTGGCGCGAGGCGGGAACTAGGGGGTGGGGATTGTTTGGGCCATCACGTGGGGCGCTAGTAGTTTCGCTTTTTGGGCCACAGTAGGCTAGGGGGGGGGGGGGGGACATATGTGGCACTCAGAAAGGAAAATAGTGGAGGGTGGGTTTCGTTTGGTTCTTTTTTTTTTTTTTTCTGTCTCGGCAGGGCCGACGTGTAAGTTGTTGCTCGGTTCAGCTGCACTGTTCAATGTGATTTGGGGGAGTTTATCAGTAGCTCCAGGAGGAGTGGATGGGGTCCAGAGGTGGGGTATCGGGGTTCTATAGAGGTCAGTGATCTTGATCTTAGCTAAGATCAGTTGGGTATGAAGGGGGTTGGTGTAAACGGGAAGGGGAGGGGAGGTTGGGGGAGGGGTAGGGGAGTTAAGGGGGGTGTTCTCTTTGCCATCGTTGGGGGTGTGTTTTTGTTACTAGAGGGCAGGTGGACAAGGGATTTGGGAATCCTTTGGCAGGCAGTGGGAGATCTTAGCTGGGAGGGTCTCCACTGTGGCATATTAACACATTGGTTTTTTATTCTGTCTCACTTATTAATACATCTCTAACAATCACTAATGTAACAACATGGAATGTGTGTGGAATTAATTCGCCTGTTAAGAGGAAGAAGATTCTATCTTTGTTGAAACGGAGGAAGGCTCAAGTGGCTTTCCTGCAAGAGACTCATCTGACGGATTTGGAACACATTAAATTGGGCCGTTTATGGGGGGGAGACATCTATTATGCGTCAGCTACCACAAAGTCGGCAGGGGTGGCCATTCTCCTGCAGCGCTCCTTAGCTTATACTTTATGTAAGGAAATTAAGGACCCTCTGGGAAGATACCTCATTTTGGTAGTTGAAATTGCAAATTCCAAAGTAATTTTTTGTAATGTGTATGCACACAATAACTATATACACAGTTTTTATAAAGATTTGCATAATCACTTGATCCCTTACTTGGGGGATTTTATGATAGTGGGCGGAGATTTTAATACAGTGCGCGATCCGATTTTGGATAGGTCCCCACCTCTGAAGCAAAAATCGGATCTGGGTCGCGGCCCATCTTTCCTAGAATCCTCTTTGCAGTTAATGGATGCATGGAGAGTTTTTCATCCAGGAGAGAAGGATTTTACCCACGTTTCGAGAGCACATGGGACTTTAACCAGGATTGATTATTTTTTGACAAGTGTTCAGGGATGTGGGAAGATTCGGGGCATTGAGATAGCGGACATTGTGATCTCGGACCATGCTTTGGTGAAGTTAGAGGTCGAATTAAGTCCCTCTGGCCTGCATTTTAATCAGTGGAGATTTCCCTTTTTTCTGGATGCTGATGAGAAGTTCCGAGTGGCGCTACTTAAAAGTTGGACAGACTATGCGACCTTCAATGAGACACAGGTCTCTTCTCCAGTGCTTTACTGGTATGCTGCTAAGGCAGTATTACGAGGAGATATCATCTCTTATATGTCGCATAGGACAAAAGTCATGACGCATAAGCTCCTCTCCCTGACTGCGCAGCTTAAACAGGCACGCCTTCGTTTAATACGGAATAATACCGCAGAAAATAGAGCATGTTATCACACAGTTCAGGGTGAGTTAAACACCTTATTGCATCATAGAGCTCGTAAAAGTATTTTGTTTTATCAATATAAGTTGTATCAGCATAGTAATAAGTCTGGGAGGTTGATGGCTAATTTGGTGAGGTCAGCACGGGGAACGCGGCATATACCCGCGATGCATTCCCGCGCCGGGGCCTTACTTACCGAACGCAAAGAGATCTTACAGCGATTCCGGGATTTCTTTAGTGATCTATACACCACTGAGGGTTGGAGTAAGGAGGCGTGTGAAAACTTTTGTTCTAAATTTCAATTCCCGCGGTTAACAGCGGCCAAACCGCTGGTTTGAATAGGCCTATATCAGAGGCCGAAATACGTGGGGCGATTCAGGGTGCGGCCAAATTTAAAGCGCCGGGTCCGGATGGTTATGGGGCAGAATTTTATAAATGTTTGATAGACCAGGTTACTGGACCGTTGGCACAGGCTTTTGCTGCCATGTTGGAAACGGGTTCTTTCCCACAAAATGAAAATCGCGCTCATATCACGCTTATTCCCAAGTCGGGACGGGACTTGTTGGATCCTGAATCTTATAGGCCAATTTCCCTGTTAAACTTTGATAATAAGATTTTTGCAAAGGTCATGGCGGATAGGCTGGCTACTGTAATTCCGTCATTAATTGGGGAAGATCAGGTGGGATTTGTGCGGAAACGTTACGCGCTTGCTAATATTCGGAAGATATTGGCAGCTATATCCATGTGTCAATGCTCAGACACACCCTTTTTGGCGATCAGTTTCGACGCTGAGAAGGCCTTCGATAGGGTGGAATGGCCATATCTTTTTCATGTATTGCACCTGATGGGATTTGAAGGGTTATTTGTTGACGCGATACAGCTACTATATTCTAATCCGGAAGCGATCGTTTTGGCAAATGGTTCACAATCGGATGTATTCCCGATATCCCGCGGCACAAGACATGGCTGTCCGTTGTCCCCGTTGTTGTTCATACTGCAATTGGAGCCGCTATTACTAGCTATCCAACTCACAAGAGAGATCAGAGGGGTACGATTTCAATTGTCCCTTTTTAAGTATGCAGCGTTTGCAGATGACATGTTGGTTTTTTTAACTGACCCGAGAGAGTCCTTGAGGCGGCTTTTACAGCTTATCCGGGTGTTCGGGACGTTTTCCGGGTTGCGATTGAATATGAGTAAATCTAGGGCCCTGGCAGGCAAGGTGTCATTGCAGCAGGCGTGGGGGGGAGATTTTCCTTTGCAATGGGCGGTGGATTCTTTTAAATATCTTGGTATTCACATTCCCCGGGACCTCACGAAGTTATATTCCTTAAATGTGCTTCCACTGATGCAGAGCACCCGTGACAGGCTGAGTGCTTGGACGGACCTCCCCCTTTCGCTGGGGGGACGAGTGCAGCTGTTTAAGATGGTGATTTTGCCTAGGTGGTTGTACCTGTTTCAAAATTTGCCTATTATTTTGCGTCGGGCGGAGCTGACTCAGCTGGATAAGCTGCAGAGGCGTTTCTATTGGAGGGGGGGGGGAAAGCGCGCATTCCTTTGGAGTGGCTGCGAAGCCCTTGGGGGAGGGGCGGATTGGGGGTCCCAGATCTGGCTTCTTATAATTTGGCAGGAAACCTTCGATTAATAAAAGACTGGATATTGGGTGACTCCACCTATTCACCTATTCGGGTGGATCAGGCATGGGCACACCCGTATGGTTTGATGTCTGTATTGCAAGCCTCGCCTACAAGCTTGAATACTTTCTTGGTCTCAAATGTCCTGGTTAAACCCCTTCGCCAAACATGGGTTAAATTTACGCGCTTACTCAAGATCGATAGGGTAAGCCCCTTCTTGTTACCCGTTCAGGGAAACCCGGATTTTGTGCCGGGATTTACTACGGCTCCCTTTCAAAGGTGGGGCAAGCTGGGTATTACATATGTGGGACATGTGGTTAATGCAGAGGGCACTCTTTTCTCTTTGAAAGAATTGCAGGAAATATATGGAGTTTCAACTAAGGAGGTGTTCCCATACTTACAACTCAAGCACTATATAACTTCTTTACCACAGGGAGGGGATCGGGTAGCCTCACTCGGGAAGATCAAGGCCTGTTTATTATTAGAGCAGGTAAAGCCAACGTCACTTTCTCAGCATTATCGGCTGCTTAAGCAATTACGAATAAAAGATAATTGTGCTATTTTGGTCGAAAGATGGAATAGGGATGGTATATTTGTGTTAAATACCGCTATTCTTAATATGTGTTTTCGACGGATCTCGAAGCTTTCTACCAACATGTATTACCGCGAAATGCAGTATAAATTCTTACGTCGCAGCTATATAGCCGCTCAAGAGGCGTATTACTGTAAAATCGCTTCTTCCCCGCAGTGTGTGCGCTGTGGCGCAGTGGGGGGCTCTTTATCCCATGCTTTTTGGCCTTGCCCGCAGGCTCAACTATTTTGGCGAAGAGTGGTGCAGTATCTGGAGTGTGTTTTGGAGCTCCCTATCCCTCTTTCATATTATTGGCTACTTTTTGGCTGCATTTCGCATCTGAAGATGAAAGCGCTGGGAGCTCGTCTGTTTATACAAAAGGCGTGCCTAGTAGCTAAGAAGACTATTCTTCTCTATTGGAGGGAACCTACTAAGCCTTCTTATTGGGCATGGCGCAATAATTTGCATCGTATGATGCAGATGGAAGCCTCAATCATGCGCCTTGACCCGCGGCAGAGGAAACACTTCTTGGAGATTTGGGAGCCGTATTTGCAAAGACTTCCACACCGAGTACGCAGTTTAATTATCAATTGATGATTGATGTCTGATGATTTCCACAGTTAATGTCGCAGAACTGAAACAGGACCTGGATTACAGATGGCAAAGAGACTTTGGGGATTTGGGGAGGGGGGTGGTGGGGGTGGAGGAAGGGTTGAGGTGCTTCTTGTTCAGGCAAGCTTTGTATGTCTTGTCAATTTGTTTCTTGATTTTGTTGTTATTCTGACATAAAAATTCAATAAAACAGTTTAAAATAAAAAAAAAACACAAAAAAAAAAAAAACATAACTGAATATTTGAGTAACTGCCATACAGCAGAATGATGCCCTCAGCTGAGTTGAATGCGCTGGAGTTAATTACTTCAGTGCATCCGCAGCAGATGGCAACATTTGAAGAAAGAAGAATGAAGAAAGTCTCCGAGGAGGCCTGGACTTGGTCTGAGGCCCAAGTGTCGGGACCTGGCCTCCGGGCTAGGTCCTGGCATCAGGCTTGGTTGGGCCTGGGTCTGGGTTCTGGCTTAGGCTGATGCCATGGCGTCGGACCTGGGACTGGGCCTTGATCTAGGCTGAGGCCCAGGCATCAGGACCCATCCTCCAAGCTGGGCCCTGGCATTGGGTCTAGGCCTAGCCATGGCATCACATTCTCGACTGATCAGGTAAGTGGTGTCAGAAAATTTCCTGACCTCAGCAAACTTTTTCAGGGGGCATGGGCCTTTTCTCGAGTCTTGGCCAAGTCCCTGGCATCAGGCCTGGGCCGAGGATGAGACCCTGGTATCCTACTCAGGCATAGACCACGGACCCTGCATTGGTGGGACTATGGTCTATGCCTG
Organism: Rhinatrema bivittatum; assembly: GCF_901001135.1. NCBI lineage: Eukaryota > Metazoa > Chordata > Amphibia > Gymnophiona > Rhinatrematidae > Rhinatrema > Rhinatrema bivittatum. Next base: position 707,608,017 of record NC_042615.1, on the reverse strand, counting down.
GCCTTGGGCCTAAGCTTAGGCCCGATGGGAGATTTTTTTTTTTAATGACCCAAACAAATAGAATTTAATTAATTTGTGGGGAAGGCCTCAATTTGTTTCCTGGCCCATGAAAGAAATGAATTAGCCCTATTCATTTCATTTTTGCATTCAGGTAAAATGAATCGCCATCCCTACTAATCAATCACACAAAGTATTAAATCTTCATCTAATACGAGAAATTAAGAAAGAAGTCAGGAAAAAATCACTAATACACTTTTACCAAGCTCCTCAGTCACTTCAAATTAATCAGAAATAAAAGCCTTGAAATCTTGTTCCTCTGAAAAACCACTACACATTTACAGGGAAATTTCAAAGTAAAAGAAATCCATAGCTCTAAAACACATTTTCTAAGATCAAGAAATGCCTCTTTCTATCCTGAGTCTCCTTAGATATATCTGGAAAGATCTGTATCATTTGCCTACAGAATGGAACCTCCTTAAATTTGAAATATTGCTGAAAAACTGAATCTTTATCAGATTCTAAGATAAATTAGATTACCAGAGTAGTTCTTGTGGTGTTATGGTTAAGTGTGTTTTGGTGGATCCTTGGGTGCTGTGGGAGATGACCACGCCCATGAGGAGGAGCCCTGTGAGGAGCCACAGCACTGGGCTAGACTCAAAATGCACAAAACACAGTTAGTTCTTTATTAAACAGCTTGAAGAGAGCCACCAGAGGTGGCAGTAGTGAGGCAGTCTGGTAGTTGCAGTCTCAGGGACCTCAGCAGAGGGAGCCCTTCTCTCCTTGATAATGATAGGAGGTTCTGCAGCAGGTTTCCCAGCTAGGAGATACTGTGGATGAGATAGACTGAGAGTTAGGTATTTGCTGTTGGTATGCGATTCCACCAGATATGTTGAAGAAGGTACAGGCACCGAGGCAGGGAGAGCAGGCCCTCGAGGAGCGAGTGCCTGTACCCTGTAAGACATTTGAAATAAAGCAGAGGGCCCCCGAGGAGCGGTTTCCCAGGTTCACAGTTACCCCAAAGGGCAGAGAGAGAGCTTCCAGCAGCAGCACGGAAGTGGCAGAGTAGTGTAGACAAGAACGAATTTGAGACCTTGCTAACTCAATGAGCTAGCAAACTAGTGAAGGTAATATACCCAGATGGCGTGACATCAGCATGAGGGAATGCCCTTGAGGTTCACGCCAAGGGTGGCATAAAGACGAGGGGTGCATGCACACGCGCACCCTAGTAGATACCTGGGAGGAGCAATGGCGGGAGGCTGCACCATAGCTGTTCCGGGAATACTGGAGAGGTTGGCTTGTAGACGCTGTGGTAGCCATCTTACCCAGGTAAGCGGGAGGAGCCGTGAATAAGGTGAGGCAAACGGGGCAAAGCCGTCTAGCACCGACAGATGCAACATGTGGTTATATTTTCATAAGAACCCTGAAAAAAGGGAGCAATCAGAGCTTTCTAAAGGGGCAAAAACATTGGAAGTACCTTCCTCTGGATTTATCAACCTTTTTATCCAAGAAATATAAAAACACTTGGAAAGATCAACATTTTTTATCAATGGAAAGTTGTAACACTTCAGTAGCATATTTCTTAGAAAACTCAAATCCTGAAAGTAGACTTTTGAGGAAAATTCAAAAAGTGAAGGCTTTTAGACCTTATTTTCCAATATTTCACTTTTAAGATATAAAGACAATCACATTTTAATGTCAGCCAACACAGTTATAAATTAACAATTGAATTAGAGGTAGATTGCAAAGTTCTAACCCTCTGGTCCAATTGAGACAATGTAGAAAGAAACCCCACTAAAAAGACATATACATGAGAGACAGGCTGAACTAAGGAGGCCTCCATACAAGTAATCACTCTCCATATTCACATCACTTGAATCAGATTTTATGGAAACACCACTGACTCCGGAATAGGAAAAACTTTATTTCCCATTAGATTTTGAGATAGAGAAGAATTCACAAGGAAATTACCTCCAGAGTGAAATTGTGCCCCCAGGATGCTCCAATCCAGAGGAACATTTATACCTTCCCGGCCTTATCTACATTGAGATGCATCCCCTAACCCTGATGAGTTTACAATCCAAGAAGGATTCCCAGCTACTACAACTTCATGCGACTTAGACAATACAGGTGAGTAGCGCTCACCAGGGCTCAAGGCAGATTCCAACCTGGATTTAGCTGGCTTGTTGGGCCTGAGAGGATCACATGATCCATCAGAACTCTCATTGGCGTCAAAGTAGTAAGTGATGAAGAAGCTGACATTTTGCCCTTCTACTTCTTTTGTATAGTCTCAAGAGAGAGAGAAAGGAAAAAATCATCCAGGGGCATGCCCCTTTGGCGTGCTGTGTACTGAAATGTAAAGGTTACGGCATTCCAAATCAGCACCAGCTGGAGGCTTCCGATCTTCCCTGCTTCCCGGGACCTCAACTGAAACAGCATCAATAGGAAACGGCTCCCTCACAGGTAACCACAGCATAAGGAAATTTAAAGGTTCTGGTGTTGCAGTTCTGGCCGTGAGCACCGCAGCCAGGCCCTTACCTCCGGGTTCCCGGTCCTGCTCCCGCTTCCAGAGGCCTGGTTGGCGGCCTGTTTGGCGGTGTCCCCACTGGGGCTACGCCGCTGTGAGCTCTCCCATGGACGCCCTGCTCCTAGGCATGCGCGCGCGCCACTTGAGCGCTTTTCTAAGCCGTTTCCCGCCAGTGCTGACTCCGCCCAGACCCTGATGTCAGACGCCGCGGCCTTCATAAGCCGGCCGCGGCCAACCAGTCTTTGCCTTGCAACGGGTTAGCCTCCTGGTTCCCTGTTGCGTTGTGCCCCGGAGCGTCTTGTTTCATCTCTCCGTTCCTGCTTGCCTGCTACTAGGGATGTGCAGCCAAAAAGTTTTCGTTGCGTACGTGATACGTATTCGTGGGGGGTCAATTCTGTTTCATGCGGAAGTATGGAGAATTCCATAAGTTGTCGATCTGTAAATACGTTACTACAGCGAGTTAAATTATTGTCCCAGCTAAAATTAAAATTGACTACAACCCCCCACCCTCCTGACCCCCCCAAGACTTACCAAAACTCCCTGGTGGTCCAGCGGGGAGTCAGGAAGCCATCGCTGCACTCGTTTGCCGGTTTTATCACGGCGCCGATAGCCTGTGTCACAGGGGCTACTGGTGCCATTGGTCAGTCCCTATCACATGGTCACGGCACCATCTTGTGCTCCTACCATGTGACAGGGGCTGACCAATGGCACCGGTAGCCCCTGTGACATAGTATGGGCAAAGGCTATCGGCGCCATTTTGAGTCCTGGCGTCGGACGGCAGATCGCTCCGGGACCCCCGTTGGACCCACAGGGACTTTTGGCCAGCTTGGGGGGGGGGCCTCCTGACCCCCACAAGACTTGCCAAAAGTCCAGCAGGGGTCCGGGAGTGACCTCCTTGCACGCCGGCCGTCCGATGCCAATACTGTGTCACAGGGGCTACCGGTGCCATTGGTCAGCCCCTGTCACATGGTAGGAGCACAAGATGGCGCTGGTGACCATGTGACAGGGGCTGACCAATGGCACCGGTAGCCCCTGTGACACAGGCTATCGGCGCCATGATGAAACCAGCACCGAGGGTGTGAGAGTGCAAGGAATGGCTCCCGGACTCCCCGCTGGACCACCAGGGAGTTTTGATAAGTCTTGGGGGGGTCAGGAGGGTGGGGGGTTTAAATTTTTATTTAGGAGGCCGAATAAAACAGAAATCTGTTTAATACGTGGGGAGTCATGATGCATTTCGCCTCCCCACGTATTTAACAGATAGCAAAAAATAAGTTGCGGATTACAAATCCGTGGAAAACGGATGCACATCCCTACCTGCTACAGTACCTGCTTGGTTCCTGCTTGCCTGCCACAGTACCTGCTTGGTTCCTGCTTGCCTGCTACAGTTCCTGCCTGGTTCCAGTACCCGAGTCTTGCTACAGTTCCTGCCTGGTTCCAGTACCTGAGTCTTGCTACAGCTCCTGCCTGGTTCCAGAACCCGAACCCAGTTACAATATTGCTACTGTCCTAGTCTGGCTCCAGTTACCTGTCCTGAACCACTACCCGCCTAAGTCCCAGCAGCCGGGCCCTACGGGCTCCTCCCAGGGGGGCTTCGGCTTCCAAGGGTGAAGCCATCTAAGTCCCAGCGGTTGGGCTCCTATGGGCTTCTCCCGAGGGAGTACCAGCTTCCAGGGTGAAGAGCATCTACGTCCTGCCTGAACATCTGCCTCCCAGCCTGCTATTCATTAGAGACATTGACCATCTTTCCCAGTCTCTAGCAGGTCGGCCCAAGGGTCCACTAAACAGAGACTTCCATAACACCTGGCCTCCAATTTTAACAGTGTTAGCTGGAAGATTGCAGTCTTTCCTGCCTTCTGTGATCTTGACTGAAACAGTGTCAACAGGAACCAGATCCCTCTAAGCAGTACTTTCTTAGACTTATTCCAGCAATCTTACATAGCTGGATAAATCTGAAAAGTGCTACTTAGATGGACAAGTAGTGCTTTTCAGACTTGTACAACTAAATAGTGGCTATGTTTAAATATAACTGGATAGCTTTAAAATAGGGATGTGCATTCGTTTTCAACGAATGTGCAATCCGCAATGCATAAGTCCCTGTTAGTTTGATTTGTGAGTTTGCGAAATGCATGGCGATCCCCACGAATAAAACATACCATATTTGTTTCATTCTTTTGGTTCACAGTGATTTCTTAGCAGCCGTTTGAAATAGGAGAAGGTCATTTGGGAGTATCCATAGCAAAAACCAGCCCTTTCTTGTGAGTCATAAGTGACCTCACAGCCCTGTCATAGAGTGGGTCAGACAGGTTGGCAAGGAGATGAGAATGCAACCTATCAGAGCTAAGCATTTTTCTAGTGCAGTCAATTGCCGCTCTCACTCAGTGCTCTGTGATGCTGTTCTTGATGACGCTGTACTATTTATACCTTAAGCATGCGGCGTGCCACGCTCTTTTTTTTGCGGGTGTTGTCTGGGGAGGTGGCTTTACTCTGAGCTAGTCTGAGTGTCTCAAATCTGTATTCAATTGCTAGCTCCTTTAATAGAATTTTCCATTGAAAAACATATTTGTTCGTTTTTGCTGCAGTGCCAGCCAGGCTTTTTTTGACCGCACTTTTTTTTTTATTGAACTCAGACTGTCTCTCTGTCTCTCCCACTTAGACAAGCTGCCAGCAGTGGCATTTTGCTGCTTATCTTACCCCCCTGGGGTAGGTTGGTGCAGGCACAGGCAGGGTGTGAGTGGGAGATAGTGTGAGTTGGTATTTTCAAACAAGAATGAGCATCACTAGGAATTGTGCTTGCTCAGGCTTCCAGTCAAGTCTTTTCTCTGCTGTTTCATTTTTTTGAGCACACAGAGCAGTCTCAGTTGTAGTGTACATCAAGGCACTGCACTGCGTCTGTGGGAAGTTTTCCAGACTCACATATATTGGGACAGCAGTGCTTTTTAAGCCAAATCCCCAGTAGGCCTCTTTTGTAGTTACAAGTTTGGTATGTGCACATACAGCGGTCTCAGTTGTAGTGTACATCAAGCCACTGCACCGTGCGTCTGTGGGCAGTTTTCCAGACTCACATTTATTGGGACAGCAGTGCTCTTTTAAGCCAAATCCCCAGTAGGCCTCCCTTGTAGTTACAAGTTTGTTGTGTGCACATACAGCGGTCTCAGTTGTAGTTTACATCAAGGCACTGCACTGTGTGTCTGTTGGCAGATTTCCAGACTCACATATATTGGTAAAGAAGAAATAATTGGCAATAAAGAAATTATTATTTTAATTGAAATCTCTAGTAGGCAGTGACATTAAATCCATGATGTCTGGGAAAGGTAGACATGGTCGAGTGATTGGGACTGACAGAGGAGGCACTTCAAAAGTCAGTGCCAGTCCCCCATTAAAGTTAAAAAGGGACCTGTTCCAATCTAAAATCTCTGTAGGGGCAGGCAGTTCCATCCAGAAAAAAATGAAATTTAAAGACGATGCACAGCCACTACCTGTTTCTGACCCTGTAGTTTCGGAGATGAGGGAAGCGGAGGCTGAGTCATGCAAGACAAAAGGGCGAGACCCCAAAGCAGCAGTGTGACAGCAGACTCGACTTAGCATTGAAAATGTAGTGTAGGCACTGTTTTCTTCTGATTCCAATGAAGAATCATCTTGTATGGGATTCTCTTCATCAGAAATGGAAGAAGTAATAACTGAAGAAGGTTTAGGAGGATTAGTTAGTTCTGTCTTAGCCTCCACTTCAGTGCTGCAGGGGAGAGATGACACTGATGATGATTAGGAGGAAGAGCAGTCAGCACAGGCACAGAGTGTGACTGATGCCCCTGGCATTGCTTCTCAGGGTGTACCCACTACTTCAACTCCAGTGCCAGCATCCACCCCAAAGGCTATAGAGAAGGGATCTCGAAAGAAATCTGTGATCTGAAGCCACTTTAAAGTGATGGAGGACCTGGGTTTTGCTAAGTGTAATTACTGTGCCAGGGCTATTAGCAGAGGCAAGCAAATAGGACATTTAACTGATTTTGGCATGATGCATCATATGCAGAAGCAACACCCAACAGTTCTGCCATCTGGGGATGGTGGCAGTACCAGTCAGGGGACCCTTTTTTTCCAGGCAGCGTAAAGTGGTTGAAAAGGAGCAGAGTCACCCCACGCCCTCAGCCCCTTCTAGCAGTCAGGTGGCAGGCCAGCAGCCCCCTACCATGTGTCAGAAGCGACAACCCACCATGGAAGAAATGGGGTGGTGTTCGGTAACGCTGTCCCAGGGAAGGAGGCAGGCAGCCTCAAAAGCTGTAACCAGGAGCATCAGGGAAATGATTGCCCTTGATGACCAGCCATTGCAGGTAGTGGAGAATGTGGGTTTCAAGCATTAGCTGAAGATCTTAGTTCCAAATTACAAATTCCCCTCCAGCACATTTAGCAGAAAGGTCATCCCCAGCCTGTACAACCAGTATCACAGTGACATCCAAGCACTGCTAGCTAAGGCAGAGGGGAGTGCGCATTTCACCTGCGATATCTGGACCGCCATGAATGCTGCACACTCTTTCCTCTCCCTGACAGCACATGGTGGGACCTGGCTGAGGCAGGGACAGGCAGCAGCTCTATTAGTGATCAAGGTTGGAGGGGGGCTTTACTGAACACCCACTTGACGGACGAGGCCCATACCTCAGCCAATATTCTAGCGTGCATCAAACAGATGCAATATTCTAGCATGCATCAGACAGATGCTGGCGGGCTGGCAGCTACACCAGCAAGACAGGAAACATCAGGCAGGGTTCTTTGTCACAGACAATGGTGCAAACATGGTAAAGACAATATGCGACGGGCGCTTTCAGAACATCTCATGTTTTGCACACACCTGGTAGTGAAGTCAGCTCTGGGGTTGGAGTCCAATCACCAAGAGAATGAATACATACTTACGTTAATACACAAGTGCAGGAACATAGCAGCGCACTGCCACAGAAGTGTGAAGGCGGGGCAGGTTCTCTGACAAAAGCAGACTGATTTGGAGATGCCTCACTAGCATCTCATTCAAGACATTGGAACCCGGTGGAATGCCATCTATGTGATGCTACAGAGGTTAGTGGAGCAGCCGACACCCCTTCATGAACTTTCTGCAGCAATGGACATAGGTGTGCAGAGTCCCCTAGGGCATCATGATTGGTTAGTCATGAGTCAACTGGTAAAAATCCTGCAGCCCTTCAAGGATGCCACGGAGGAGCTGAGTTCCAGAAGTGCCACCTTGGCTGACATCATTCCTATAGTTAATTTTCTGGAGGAAAATTTGGAGGGCTTTGAACAGGAAGAGGGAATGACAGCAGAGGTGCTGCATTGTCTGGACTTTTTGCAGAAGCAAGTGAAAGAGAGATTAAGACCTTTAACAAAAGACCACACATACATGCTCGCCACAGTCTGTGATCCCCGTGTAAAAGGGAAACTCGCCCTACAGTCCGATTGTCTCACATGTGTGAGGACCTGCTGTTAGTAAAAGTCCGTGAACAGGAGCACCATAGGCAGAGACAGATTAAGCATGAAGCAGAGTAGGAAAAAGTGGGCACTTCAGAGAGTAGTGCAAGCCCAAGCAGGAGCAGCACTCTGTCAGCAACAGATAGTACTTCCTCTTCCACTTCAGTACGTCAAAGCCATGTTTCCCATAAACAAGCATCTGTTCTGGAATGGGCTAGAGCGAAAGCAGCTGGCAAGAAGGACTCTCATCCCACCCAAGCAAAGGAGACACTAGCACAAATGTCAGTGACACAGCATCTCACAGAGCTCATAGGGGACATGCAGACAGATCCGCTAGCATATTGGGCACACGTCCACTGTCTGGCCACACCTAGCCAAAGTGGTTCAACAATATCTGTCATGACCACCAACCAGTGTGCCCAGTGAACGTGTATTTTCAATGACAGGGGATATCTTGAGCCCTCACCACTCAAGGCTGACCCCAGAGTTGATGGAAATGCTAGTGTTTTTGAAAATAAACATGCTTTTGCTTGGGTTTCCAAATTTTCCCTGTGAATGTCAAGATGAATAAAAGCAATTTAAAGCCTTGCAGGAGCTCCAACTGCCTCATATGCTGCAGATAATATCAGCACATGTAACTGATATCAACTGCTGTGCCTGTCTGTCCATTGTCCAGCCCTTACATCCCTACAAGGGCCTGACCTCAAATGCTGTGCCTGTCTGCAGTGTCCACTGTCCAGCCCTTAGGTCACTACAAAGGCCTGACCTTAAACGCTGGAACCTGTATGCACTGTCTACTGTCCAGCCCTTACATCACTACAAGGGCCTGACCCCAAACACTGTGCCTGTATGTTCACTGTCCAGCCTTTACGTCACTACAAGGGCCTGAACTCAAACGCTGTGCCTGTCTGCAGTGTCCACTTTCCAGCCCTTACGTCACTACAAGGGCCTGACCTCAAATGCTGTGTCTGTCTGTCCAGCCCTTACGTCTCTACAAGGGCCTGACCCCAAACGCTGTGCCTGTCCGTCCACTGACCAACCCTTATGTCACTACAAGGGCCTGACCCCAAATGCTGTGCCTGTCCATCCAGCCCTTACGTCACCACAAGGTCCTGAACTCAAACGCTGTGCCTATCTGAGTTTAGTTCTAGTATTTCTAATTTCAGTTTCATGTATTTGTGCATCACTTCTTTACAGAATATTCTTTTTCCTGTTTTGCAACATTTGGAATATAAGAACATAAAAATCTGACTTAAGATGTTTGTTTGAAGCTTGCATTTTTCATATGCTCAATAGTTTTCATGACCTTCATAATATGGGCCATTTTCCCTAAATCTTTCTTAGGTGCCAACATTAATGTTGCTAGTACTATAGAAAACTGGTAGTAGTTGCACTCTAGTTCATCCTCTGTGTTCCCATAGTTTACAGAGGCACTGTGTAGGGTACAAAGTCAACATAGGTTGATATTGTAGATTTGGACTGATATTGTAGATTTAGACTGTGGCAAAGTGGCACCAAAGTAGCAGATTTCTTATTTCTGAGAGTTCTTCAAGTTCCTTTGTCATCAGCTGAAGTGCATAAGCAGTTAATAGCTTCTGGGTATTCACTAGATGCCAACTCTCCCCGGGTATAGCCAGCCTATCTCTTAGTTGACCCATGTTGAACTAGAACTGCTGTTCACATGGAAACCTCCTCTATGTTGACTCACCATGCTTTGAAGGCTCATGCCCCACTCTAGGGGATAACCCATTCTAGGGAGCCCTTTCCTCCACAAAAGAAAGGGAACTCTCCCTGGGTGTAGCCAGCCTAGCACTTAATGCCCGCTGACCCATGTTGATCCGCTGTTCACATGGAAACCTCCTCCACGTGGACTCGCCATGCTTTGAAGGCTCATGCTCCACTCTAGGGGCCAACCCATTCTAGGGAGCCCTTTCCCACACAAAGGAAAGGGAACTCTCCCCGGGTGTAGCCAGCCTATCTCTTAGTACCCGTTGACCCATGTTGAACCAGAACATGTTGAACCAGAACATGGAGGAAACCTCCTCCATGTCGCAACACTTTCCGAGGCTCAAGCCCCACTCTAGGGGCCAACCCATTCTAGGGAGCGCTTTCCTGCGCAAAGGAAAGGGAACTCTCCCCGGGTGTAGCCAGCCTATCTCTTAACACCCACTGACCTCTGTTAAACCGCTGTTCACATGGAAACTTCCTCCGCCTCGGCCTTCAAAATTCTCTTTTGTATATCTGCTACGTCCACCAGATTTTAAAAGTCCAGTGAGAGTTCACTAGATGCCAACGGAACCACCCCGCTCTAGGGGTGAATCCATTCTAGGGAGCCTTTTCCTGCACAAAGGAAAGGGAACTTTCCCCGGGGTCAGCCTGTCTTGCCCCTATCAAAACCAAAGGGACCTGACTACCTATGCTCTGCCAGCCTGTCTTGCCCCTATCAACTTTCTGCCACTGTGCCTTGCTGCCATACACCAGATGACTCACTCTACTCTTTGTGGTGTTCTTGCCACTATCATTGTTCCTCAGTGTGTTGGTGCTAGTCTTTCTGCTGCTTTGTCCCTTTATCAGCGCCTTTTGGTTGTTTCTGACACTGTTTCTTCTTGCTATGTTCCCCCTTCATTGTGTTGTAGGATGTTGATGCCACTTGTCTTGCCGTTTTGCCTGTCATGCTGCCTTCGAGGGTTCATGCATCTGTTATCGGTGCTCTCTTTTGAAGCTGTGGTATGTTTTTGTCACTCTCACTGCTGCTTTGCACCTCTGTTAAAGCACTCTTGCCATTCCTGGTACCCCTTTGCCCCTTTACAGTGCCTTAGGCTATTAATGCCACTTTGGTGCCACTTTGCCACAGTCTAAGTACCTTGGTGCTCTTTTCTTGTTCTGATGATTGCTCCCCAGAAGTTTAATCAGAATTGATAAGAAAACCCCAATTCTGCAGCCAAAAATAGGCTGCAAATAGTTTCCCCATTTACTTTAATGGAAAACGGAAAACGAATAAAACTAATCAACGAATTGGTTTTTCCCCCTATGAAACTAATGCAATGAATTTGGGTCCCGGCGAAATGAAAAATGAATCGAAATGAATTTTTTTCCTTCTGCACATCCCTAGTTTTAAAGCTATCTGGGCTTCATGTGGCTGGATAACTTAAGACTTAACCGGCTATATTCAAAAGAATATAGCCAGTTAAATGGCAGCCCCACCCATACCCCTTCAAAAGTATGATAAAAAATGTGTTAGATTCTTCAGGTTGGCCTACCCTCCTCCCTGGCTGCACAGAAAATGGCCCTATGTGACTCTCCTCTCTCCATACCCCAACCAAATTTACCCCTTCCATCCATCCAGTACCTTTAGAAATGCAGTCCTTCTGCATTGATTACAGTGCTCAAGCCCAATCCTGGATGCTTTCAACATTGCTATGTGGGGGCTTTTCTGGTATGCATGACATCTCTTGCCAGTCTTCCTCAAATGCAGGATACAAAAGCTGTTATTCACCAACCATGGTGAAAAACATTTGGTTTTCAATTTTTCGAAGGTCTGAGTGGGGATGATTGGTGCCTTAAAGGTGAATTTTTCAAAAGTTGTGCATATAAAAAATAGTAGTTACATGTGTAAAATAGCATATATGTGAGTATATTCTATTTTAAAAACCTCAGCATGCACACATAAATCAGGATCTGTGAGTAAATTTTCACAAGTAAAAAAGGGATGGACCTAGGATGCCAGGGTCTGTAGATCCTTGTAATACCACCCCCCACAAAACCCATCCTGAGTTGAAAGTACCCCCCTTACCATGGGAGATATACATAGCCTGTCAGATTGGTCCTTTAAAAGAGTCTCTCTATCTCTCTCTCTCCCTCTCTCTCTGACTTTCAGCAGTCACTTGTGAATACATGTAGCAGGGGCATTTTAAATAGTGCACACACAATATGAAATTGAGCGTATTTTTGCTTGTGTACCCAATACATGCGTTTATGGGTGCATGCGTGCACCTTTTAAAATTTACTTGTAAGAAAGGTGGAAGGAAAGCCAAACCTCTTCCAGCTTGTTTAAAAGGTGAAATGAAAGAGGTTATTTTTGCCAAAATAAATTCTTCAAAAACTAGAAGAAGAATCCATCTGAAGAAAAAAACAGGAAAAAGCATAAGCAATGGCAAGTTAGATGTAAAGCACTGATAAAACAGATTAAGAGAATTTGAAAAGAAGTTAGCCATAGAGGCCAAAAATTCATAATTAAAGCTTTTTAAAATATATCTGAAGCAGGAAGCCTATGAGAGAGTCAGTTGGACCATTAGATACCGAGGGGTTAAAGGGGCTCTTTGGGAAGATAGGCCGTTGCAAAAAGACTAAATGAAATCTTTGTTTTAGTGTTTACTAATGAAGATGATGGGGAGATATCTATTCTGCAGATTGTTTTCAAGAGTGATGATTCAGATGAAGTGAACCAAATCACAGTGGACCTGGAAAATGTAGTAGGCCAGGCTGACAAACTGAAGAGTAGCAAATCACCCAGACCAGATGGTATATACCTCAGGGTTTTGAAAGAAATAAAGAAAGAAATTTCAGATCTATTACTAGTAATTTCTAACTTATCATTAAAATAGTCCATTGTTCCTGAAGACAGAAAGGTGGCCAATGTAACCAGGATATTTAAAAAGAGCTCTAGGGGTGATCCAGGAAAATATAAACCGGTGAGCCTGAGTTCATTACCAGGAAAAATTGTGGGAACTATTCTAAAAAACAAAATCACATGACTTATAGATAGACATAGTTTATTGGGACACCAGACAGCATGTTAGGAATTGTTAGAAAGGAAATGGTGAATAAAATGGAAAATGTCATAATGCCTCTATATCGCTCCATGATGAGACCGCATCTTGAGTACTGTGTTCAATTCTGATTGCCACATCTCAAAAAAGATATTGTTGCACTGGAGAAGGTATAGAGAAGGGTGACCAAAATGATAAAGGGGATAGAAAAGCTCCACTATGAGGAAAGGCTGAAGAGGTTGGAGAAGAGACAGCTGAGGGGGATATGATGGAGGTATATAAAAGCATGAGTAGACTAGAATGGGTTAATGTAAATCAGTTGTTTAATCTTTCAGATAATACAAGGACTAGGGGGCATCCATGAAGTTAGTAAATAGAACATTTAAAACAAATTTAAGAACATTATTTTTCACTCAAAGCATAATTAGGCTCTGGAATTAATTGCCAGAGGATATGGTTAAGGCAATTAGCTTATCTAGGTTAAAAAAAAAGTTTGGATAAGTTCCTGAAGGAGATGTGCATAAACTGCTATTAATCAAGCTGACTTAGGAAATAGCCACTGATTATTACCGGCATTAGTGGCATGGGATCTATTTAATGTTTGAGTACTTGCCAGATTACATGTATCCTAGATTGGCCATTGTTGAAAACAGGATGCTGGGCTTGATAGACCATCAGGCTGACCCAGTATAGCAACTTCTTATGTTCTTATGTTCTTATTCAGGAACATAGCCATACAATATATCTTGTACTTAAATAGCCAGCTTTGAATATTGGCCTCTGTATTTATAACATTTGAACACTGAAAGATGTTCTGCAAAATCCTTAGCTGAAAGCTAGCATTATTTTCTAGCTGAAATACTGTTGGGAATAGGTAACAACTTTGGTTCTGTATACAACAGTTTTGACACTTGAAAGAACTAATCAGCTCTCTCAAGTTTCTCTGATAAGGCTTTGTCTGCTTTTGCTGCCTTTATCACAATGCTACAACTTTCAATATTCTTAGGCGAATAAGTCTTACAGTCAGGAGTCAAATTTGCTTGAGACTGTTTTTTTCTCTTAAAAGTGTTACACAGTATCCTTAACAAAACACAGTGATTTAAAACATCTTAAAATATTAGGGTTTTTCTTGAGTCAAAAATCTTCAGGTATAATGTCTCATTCACTCAGTTACTGAATTTTCTTTTATATATTGTACCATTCGCACCAGTTAGCTATATAAGCTGACAGCTAATCACCATGAGTTGGCAAACTTTTATAATTACCCCTAAGTCTTAAATTGGCTGGTTCCCTTTTACCACCCTAAAATACTTCCTACACAGACTCCCATACTCACAATCAGGCTGATGCAGTACAGTGTGCTCAGCTGAGCGCACTGCTTAACCTGTGGTTGGATGCAGGTTTTGGATACACGCCCACAACCCCTTATTCTATAAGGGGATTAGTGCATCAAAATGCACGTCAAACCCCCGCCCAGAGCAGGCGTTAATTTCTGAGCAGCCCAAAAAGTGTACAGAAAAGCAGAAAATATTGCTTTTCTGTTCTTCCTCTGATGTAATATTGTGGCAATATTAAATCAGAGGTACAAAAAGGACAAGAAAGTTAAAAAAAAAAAAAAAGTGTGCCGGCGGTCAGGTTAGGAAAAGGGATGCTCAATTAACGAGCATCCATTTTCCTAACCCGTGGCTGTGCATAAAATTGAGCACCCATTTTCCAAACTCGCTGACAGCCACCTCTCCTGGGTGCCCGCTGCCATGGAAGCGCTAGAGGTTCACATTTGTCCCTAACACCTCCTTGGCAGTGCGACACCTCATTTAAATTTTCAATCGCACACCCAGGAGAGATGGCTGGGTGCACGTTAGGAAAGCAGGCGCTTAACACTGAGTGCCCGTTTTCCCTGCTAAGTTATTGCATCACCTTGTTTGTGTTCCTACACTGTCCTTTCCAAGAGGAATAGTGTTTTTGTTTAACTTTTACTCTGTCTCAGAGAGAAACCTTATTACAGCACCCCTAGAAGCCAATGCAATATCAGCGCACAAAAAATGGGTGCTCATGATTGAGCACCCATGCACCTAACACATGCCAATCCACCTCTCCCAGGTGCCCGATTTAATATTAAAATTAGCTCCCATGGTAAAAAGGAGGTGTTAGAGTAAATTGTGTGTCCCTACCTCCTCCTCAGCATCGGGCGACCAGGAAAGGTGGCTGTCAGGGTGGGTTAGGAAACAGACAATACGAGCTCTGTTTTCTCCTGCTACTAGCACAACATATACCCACAATATACACAGCCTGGACCATGCATATTGTGGGTGTATATTATTGGGTGCCCAGAATTTTTTTTTTTGTTTTAGCAAATTTGTTTTACATGATTCTGCTTTCTGTGGTTCCTCCTACTTAGAATCACCACGATACACAGAAACCAGGAATTTTGTTTTTTACAATGAGCCCTTGAGCGCTCATCAGATGTACTTTACATGTGATGAACACTATTTACTTTGCGCTCGATTGGACGTGCGTTTTGGATGCACTAATCCCCATTTTACATCGGGAGATATGGATGCATGCCCAAAACGTGCATCCAATTGCATGTTGAGCCATTTGCTAGCAGCAGCATATGGTATTGCATTGGCCTGTTTCTCTGGCAAGATTCTATCATTGCTCTCATTATAATTGTAACTGGTGCATTTGTGGACTTCTGTGCCGAGGTGAGGTTGTTACTACCCACAAAGATGGCCCTTTTAGGTCCTCACCGTCAACTGGCTGTGTTGGACGTAGGAAAGGTCTTCCGGAATCTTCCAGATCTAGTGTCGCAGAGGCAGATGGGAGATGGTCCTCAGTCAATAATCACAAGTCCAGAACACCATCCAAGAACAGGGCAGGCAGCGATCAGAGATACCAGTAACAGTCCAAGGTCAGGGCAGGCAACGAGCAGGGAGTCCAATAAACAGTCTGAGATCAGGGCAGGCAGCAAGCAGAGAATATCCAGAAGCAATTAGAGGTCAGGCAGGCAAGCACTTCACGAAGCAAGATGAGCAGGCTGATCAGCAGGAACAAGGAGGACCTGTTGCAGAGGGATCAAGGAAAGGAAATGCTAGCCTAATATAGCACCTGCCTCCTGATGACACGGGGAGGCGTTAGAGCCATTTTCCTGCCATGGGTCCTTTAAGGAAGGCTGAATTGCATGTGAACGCACATAAGCACGCTGCCTGTGCAGTGACTCGGCGCGTCGCAGAGAGACTTTGTGGTGGTCAGCCGCATCTCCTGCTGGTGAGTTTGATGGTCTAATGAAAACCCGCTCCAAATTTTCTTTGACGTACTGGGTCATGGCCGCAGTCTCAGCAATAGATATTGGATACATCCTCCCATGCGTAGGAGTGGTACCTGGTAGAAGGCTGATAGGACAGTCGTAAGGATGATGGGGAGGTAGTCTTTCGGCCTTGGTCTTAGAGAATACATCAGAAATATCCGCATACAGAGGTGGTAGGCCTGGGAGGGTAGTGGCCAATAATAACTCAGGTAGAGGCTGGACCTGAGTGAGGCAGAAATCATGGCACTGGGGTTCTCACTTGGATAGCTGTAGTGACTCCCAGTCGAATTGCGGTAAATGACATTGCAACCACGGAGTCCTAAGACAATAGGGTGAACAGCCCTTTTAATCACCAAGAAGGTTATGCTTACAGATAGAGAATTCCAGTGTGAAGGCAAATGGGAACAACGGAGGTAGTGATATAACCAGGAAGTGGGTCTCCCTGAAATAACCAATGGTATCTCCAGGGGGTTTAGCGGAAGTTCCAAGTGTTTAACAAATGCTTCCATTATGAAATTCCCTCCTGCTCCAGAATCAACAAGGGCTATAATCGGGAACTCGTGCTTGTTCATGCAGAGGATAACAGGTAGCGTAAGTTGAGGAGTCAGTGCAGTCAGCCCCAGGAGCAACTCCCCACTAGTTCCTAGGTTCACCCATTTCCCAGCTTCTGTGGGCACTGTGTCAGGCGATACCCTGAATCACCACAGTAAAAACATAGCCCCAAGGTATGACGGAAAAGCTTTTCCTCGGCAGAGAGGTGAGACCTTCTTAGCTGCATGGGCTCCTCAGGGTGTGAGGTGTTAGGAGCAGCAGGGGCCAATACCACTGGTTGTTGAGGTTTTAGTTCCCGAGCCCACCTTTGTAATCTGTGATCAATCTGACCCATTAGGTCAAATAGGCCTTAACTCATCCTTAATTCGAGGGGACAACCCTTCCAGGGTGGCAATGTCTGGAACTCAATAGCATAATCCATGAGTGGATGTGTCCCTTGGCAAAGATGCAGGAGATTCGTGCCAACTGTAGCAAGTTGGCCGGGCTCATCAAAAACTTGCTTGAAGGCCTTGACAAATTCTTGCATAGTTTGAAGTAATTGATCCCATTATTCCCAGAGAGGGGTAGCCCAGGTCAAGGCTTTCCCTTCCTGGAGGGAAAGGATAAAAGTAGTCTTTACTAAGTCCATGGGAAATTGCTTGGGCTGAAGAGCAAAGTGCATAAAGTACTAGTTCAGGAATCCCCTGCACTGTGCCAGATCTCCCATGTATCGAGGTGGTACCTCGATACATGGGAGATCTGGCACAGTGGCACATACACCTCACCTCGGCACAGAAGGCAACTGAATCATGGGTGCAGGAGCTGCTGCAGCAGAGTTCTCAGGAGGGGGTGTAACCGTAGGCATGGCCACTGCATCCAACCAAGCACTTAGATGCTCTAGGGAGTTGGCGAGGAGTTCCAGACCCTGTTGTTGTAAAATCCTCTGAGCCAGTCCTGGAATGGCCTGCAGGCCTGAGAGATCTGCCGGGTCCATGGCCTCTGCAACCTGTTGCATTTGTGAACCCCTGAGCTGAGGTGAGTTTGTTACTACCCACAAGGATGGCCCTTGTAGGTCCTCACTGTTGACTGGCTGTGCTGGTCGTAGGAGAGGTCTTCTGGAATCTTTCAGATCCGGTTCCACAGAGACAGGCGGGAGACGGTCCTTGGTCGATAACCACAAGTTCAGAACACCATCCGAGAACAGGGCAGGCAGCGATCAGAGAGTCCAGTAACAGTCCAAGGTCAGGGCAGGCAATGAGCAGAGAGTCCAATAAACAGTCCGAGATCAGGGCAGGCAGCAGGCAGAGAATATCCAGAAGCAATCCAAGGTCAGGCAGGCAGTGAGCAGAGAGTCCAATAAACAGTCCGAGAGCAGGGGAGGTAGCAAGCAGAGAATATCCAGAAGCAATCCAAGGTCAGGCAGGCAAGCACTTCAGGAAGCAAGATGAGGAGGCCGAACAGCAGGAACAAGAAGGACCTGTCGCAGAGGCATCAAGGAAAGGAAATGCAAGCCTGATATAGGGCCTGCCTCCTGACATCATGGGGATACATCAGGACCATTTTTCCGCCTCGCATCCTTTAAGGAAGCCAGAACCATGCGTGCACCTAAGCATGATGCCTGTGCAGTGACTCGGTGAGGATGGCCAGCTGTGGGATGGGAATTTGGCTGGCCGGACACAACAGTAGCAGGGTTTCTTTTCTACTGGTATCATTGTTCACCTGATGACATGTACAAAAATAATCCTTTTCTCTCTGAGAATCCTATAAAACAATCCCTGGCCAACCTTTTTTTCCCCCTTTCTACAGGTATATATAAACTAGGGAATTTCTGGTGTCTTTAAAATTTCTTTAAATGGAGTAAAATAATTCTGGGGACACTAGCCACAGTACAGCCCATGCATTCCTCCACTGGTCATATTACTATGCTGTTTACCAAACTGTTTCTCAGACTCCTAGGAAACGACTTCAGAATCTTAGTGGTGCTGGCAGAACAGAGCTAGTTTTCCAAGGGAAAACCTGGACCTCATAGTCAAAACTGAACCAGAGTGAATTTTGCAGAAAAACTGAATCCCAAGATCCAGAAATGCTCTGAAATTGTTTCCCAAGTATTAAAGACATATTCAAGGACACCTGACTCCATCCCTCACCAATTGTCTTCTCAGTATAACCTCAAAACCTTGCAGTAACAGTAATGCCCGATCTAAAATACCCACAGAGGTTTCAAATAAAATAAAGACTTATAAGGATCCTCAACTCCCTTTCTCATGTTCCCTGTGCTGTTTTAATTATTACTATCTGTTTACACTTTTATAATACTTTTTTTGTCTATGGCAGAGCTTTTTTCAGTGACTGTGATTATTGGCCCCTAGGCACCGGAGACCCTTGCCGGACCACTGTACCTGAGGTATGACCTATATCCATCACCTGAGTGTGCACCCTGCTGATTAGTTCCCACAAGAACTGCTTCCTGTCCCTGATTCAGCCAGCTGCCATCAGTGTGCCATCAGGGAGAGGTAGGCTAGTCTAGATGGTGCTGGTAAAATGCATGTTACTCCCCTCTGCCTTGGCCAGACACACCTGCATGTGACTATGGCACTGATTGTTCAGGGTGGGGAGAACCTGCCTACTGAATGTATTTTATTTATTATTTATTAAAATCATATATATCCTGACTATAGCAGACCAGCTGTTCTAAGCTGGTCACATAAAATATAACCATAAAACATAACACTAAAAATCCAATCCAATAAAAAATAGTGCAAGAGACTTTAACACTAATGCAACTAATCAGCTCTTGAACCACCTGCCAAGCAATGAGACAACTACACTGCCAGTCAGTGGCTCAGACACAGACATAAACTATCTCAGATACAAACACACACATTCATTCTCTTGTGTGCTTCTGCTCATGTGCTAGCTCACTGGCTAATTTTAAAAGAAAACGTGAGTGCACCCACAAATGCGCATATCGGTACGCAAGCGGAAATACACTGCAACATTATATCGTGCATGTACGTATGTGCATATCATTTAAAATCCCCCTTGAGGTGGCTCTAGTAAATGTCCCACATGTATTTCTGCTAGGGCTTTAGCGGCTTTTACGCGCGTAAGCAGGTGGATTTTAAAACATGTGTGCGCAAGGAAAAAACAGTTTTTCCAATTAGTCCACCACTTTGTCCAGTTGATATTGAGGTCTTCAAGATGCCTCTGGTTCTTCATCCTGTAAAGTCCACTCTTTTCTCTGAATCTTCACGCTGTGCTGAAATCCCTAAAACTCAAGACCTCTAGACTTGCTCCCCATCAGGGCCAGCAGTAAAGTTATGCAGATAACACACGGATGCGCGCCATTGTCACCTTTTCTAAAATTCGGAGTTATGTGAGTAAATCTTGGCCCCACCACAGAATGCCCATGCCCCTCCCCTTTTCCACTCCCTTGTTCTAGACACGCGCATGGGTATGTAGACATGTACTTTGTGGCTTCTTAAAATTTGCATTGCTTGCACGTGGCCGTTTTTGTGTGAACAACTCTTTTAAAATCTACCTCTATGTGAGTGCCCTCCACCTCAGCACTATGCATCATTAACGTTCTTGCTTTCTGCCATCCCTTCCCCAACATGATAAGGGCTAGGTCACTCCCTTGTTCTAGATCACTCCCATATTGATTTTTTGATCTGGAAATGACTCTAATCTTCCTAAATGGGATAAAGGTTTATAAATCAAAGAATGAGCTTAGGGGATGGTGGAAGGGAAAGAAAGACACTAAAAGAAATTAGCTACCTTTCCTAGCTTTTAATTAAGGCACACATACATATACTTGAAGTTAATTTACCCTACAATTTCACCTCTCCCCAGACATACCCAGAAAGCAAACTTACCATGAATTTCTCACTAGCCACACTCCTTAAAAGGAATCTTGATGGGGCCAAAATGATTCTTGGAGATAACAGTTTCTGGAAATTAAATTGTGGGGTCAATAATGAGCCACTAGGGAGGGAGCCAGAAAAGTAAACCAGATAGGTTTATCCTGCTAATTTTAGGACTGCTCTCATGTAAGATAATGCTGATAATCATATTATCAACTAACCTAGCCAGCTAACTTAACTCCACTCTGCAACACTCCAAGGAATGCATCTGATTTATCTTGCTAAATTTATCTGGATAATTCTTTAGCTTAATATATTTGGAAAAGCTGGAGATTAGCAGGAATTTAAAAAAAATGAGGTTTATCTGGCTAAGTCCTAATTTAGCTGGAGTAAGTCCTTAAAATAGATCTCTTTGTGACTAAGTCATAGCACAAGAAAAATTATGTATGTCATACTTACGAGACAAATGATATTTTCAAGGCCACAGTTATAAAATGTATTATGATGTCCTATAAGGGTATATCTAAAAAGTATCTTATTTTGTAGATCTCACTGATAAGAACATAAGATATGCCATACTAGGTCAGACCACAGTTCTATCAAATCCAGTACCTTGTGTCCAACAGTGGCCAGCCAAGTCACAAGTACCTGGCAATTACCCAAACATTAAATGAATAGATCCCAATCTACTAATCCTTATTGATTAATAGCAGTTCATGGACTTCTGCTCTAGGATTTTATTCAAAACTTTTTTAAACTCAGTTACACTAATTGCTGTAACCACATGTTCAGGCAATGAATTCCAGAGCTTAATTGTGCACTGAGTGAAAAGGAATTTTCTGTGATTTGTTTTAAATGAGCTACTTGCTAACTTCATGAAATGCCCCCTAGTCCTAGTATTATCCAAAAAAGTAAATTACCGATTCACATTTACCCTTTTATGATTTTTAGACCCCTATCAAATTCCACCCCCCCCCCCCCCCCCTTCAGCCATCTCTTCTCCAAGCTGAACAACCCTAGCCTCTTTAGCCTTTCCTCATAAGGAAGCCGTTCCATCTCCTTTATCATTTTGGTTGCCCTTCTCTGTACCTCTAAGTTTTATGTTAACATGTTACCTTTCAAGTTTTTCCTTCTCAGGCTCTAATCTATAGCCTACCCTAATAATTACAGCATCGTTGCTGCACATGTTGCATTTATTGTCCCCTCCCTGCTCCCTGTTTTTTGTATTTTCCACCTATTGTTTTAATGTAAACCGATATGATGTGCCCACTAATGTCGGTATAAAAAAACTGTTAAATAAATAAATACTTTCTCCAGTGCAACTATATCTTTTTTGAGATGCAGCAACCAGTACTGCACACAGTATTCAAGGTGTGGTCTCACCATGGGGCGATACAGAGGCATTAGGACATCCACCATTTTATTTGCCATTCCCTTCCTAATAATTCCTAACATTCTGTTTGCTTTTTGGACTGCCACAGCACACTGAGCCGACAATTTCAATGTGTTATCTGTTGCGCTCCCCATCCGCGTCTGGCCCGCACAAGGGCCTGCTCACCTCTCTGGCTCCTCTGCAGGTCCCGGGTCAGCCTCCCCAGCGGCAGCCGCAAGCTCTTCCAGGCCTCGGCATCCCGCGGCAGCGGTCACCACCTTCCACTGTGCACCAGGCCTCACGCTGGAGTTCGGCATCTCCTGTGGCATTGGCCACACCCCTTGTAGGGCCAGGGGCGGGTCCTAGCTCTGCGGCACACCCTGATTGAGGGAGCTACTTAAAGAAGTCGCTGCCTGCACTTCCTTGCCTTGGCAATCAGGTCCGCATTGTATTGTGTGCTAGATTGTCACTGCGCTTCTAAGCCTTGTTCCAGTCTCATTCCCATCTCGTTCCAGCTTTGTTCCTGCATCCTACTGTTCCAGCATCCTTCTATTCCAGTGTTCATCTGTCCGTCTCCCCAGGTAGTACCTTCGAACTGTCTCTCTGGTACTGACCTTGTCCTGTTCCTTGACCACTCTGCCTGCTGCCTACCTTCTGACCTTTGCCTGCCTTGTGACTTCGTCTGACCTCCGGAATCTGACCTCTGCTTTGCTGACTACTCTTCAAACTGACCCTCGGATTCTGACTTCTGCCTGATTGACTACATCTCATGATTCTGGCTCTGTCCCTTGCCTTCTCAACATCTATGCTCTGGTCTTCTTTGCTCGTTCAGACCTACAATCTCAAGTCCAACCGTGCTCCCTTGCTCTCCGTGGGCACACCTGTCTACTACCTCTCCAGGAGACCCTGCGAGGCCCACCTAAGTCCAAGCAGCCCGGGTCCCCACGGAAGCTCATCCTAGTCTCCTCCATTGCTCCGCCCTGGAGGCAGGTGCTTTATGGTCCCTTCCAGTGAGCCGATCTCCACTGCTCCAGGACAAGGGTTCACCCCCGAGCGCAACATTATCCATCATCTGTATCATCTGCCATTTGGATGCCCAGTCTTCCAGTCTCACAAGGTTCCCCTGCAATTTATCAATCTGCTTGAGATTTAACTACTCAAAGTTGTACAGTTACATCCTGCAGGTTTCTTATGAGGGTGATGCCAATAAGACATCAGCATGGATGATGAAACTGATCAATATATGTGCTGTTTCAAGCTTGCAAAACAGTGTGATAAATCACTAATGAGAGCCAGAGGAATGCTAGATTACATAGGAAGAGATAACCATTAGAAAAAAGGAGGTAATATTGCCTTTGTACAAGTCATTGGCGATATCTTATCTGGACTAGTATGTCCATTTCTGGAGGTAATTTCCCCAGAAGGATATAGATAAAGTAAAAGCAGAATAGAAAAGGACTATCAAAATGGTGTAGAGCCTGCATATATATCACTATGAAAAAAGACGTATAAATTTAAATATATATGCCTCATAGCTGAATTACCACATCAGATGGGTACCAAGATATTTATTTATTTATTTAATTTATATTCCGCTTTTCGCACTTTTTTTTTCAGCACTTCAAAGTGGATTACATTCAGGTATTGCAGGTGAAAGTGTAGTACCCATCTGTCACAAGTACCTCTCATCTGCTTTTCCTCTAGTAGCTTGTGCACTTCACATATAAGTTGCATGAACTATATAGAATTCCATAGATACACAACTAATCAGTTAATTATATGATCTGTGAAGAAGGGCAAAGGTGCCAGCTGTGCCAAGATTAGCAGCTGGATTTGAAGTGTTAGGCAAGAGCAGAAAGGGGAAAAGTGAGGAGGAGTATTATATGGGGACTATGGGACTAGGGGATAGGGAAGGAAAAAGGACTGTGTCATGACATTGACCTTACCAATCCCTCCACATGGACTACCCAAGGCACCATTTATCCTGGTGAAGGTCCTGCTCTAGAGGAGAGAAAGGGGCATATGATAGACATTCAAATACTTCAGAAGTACAAATAATGTACAATAAGCAAGTAAATGTTTTCCTGAACAACAGGACCCAGTTTGTATTGTGGGCAAACAAATCATCCTTACCCAAAGGCTTCACCTGTGGACTACCTCAGAGTCCGGTGCTTTCCCCACACCTTTTCAACATTTACATTTGTCCAGTTTGTGACATCATCCAGTCCTTCAATAATAAATATCACCTTTTTACTGATGACATCCAACTCTGCATCAAGATAGGATCAGACCAAACCTCTTTCATCACCAATGTTATTGTTAACCACTGTCTCACTGCAGTAGTTCAATGGCTGAACAACCATGAACTCAAGCTCAATCCCTCCAAAACCAACAAGGGCACCCTATACTATCCCTGCCCTCCAGGTCAGGAACTCCCCTCCAAGCCAAGGATTCAGTGGAAAGTTTGGGAGTTCAAATCAACCATCTTATCACCATTATATGCACATTAATAACCAGTTGCATAGGTTACTGTAATTCTCTGTAGCACGGCATCTCACAGTATAATCTCAAATACTTCCAACTCTTACAAAGTACCACTGTTAGAATTCTAGAAGGGTCCAAAGCAAATCACCATATCAGATCAATCTCACATCAACTGCACTGACTTTCAGTCATATACAGGATTCAATTCAAAACTCTTTGCTTTGTTTTCAGGTATGTAAACAACATGGCCCCTGCATGTCTCTCCCAGGTTCTGCTTTCCTACACGCCCTCAAAAAAACTTTATTACTCTGAAATGGCCTTCCTTGCCTCTTCCCCCTTGACTTCTGCAAGAGTAACTTGCTCCAGACTCTGCACATTCAATTGATTTCCCCCCAAACCGGCCTTTGGCAGCAGCATGCAGCATCACACCACTGGCTTGGCCTCCGGCAGTGGCACACAACAGCACGCAGCTTCACTCTGCTCTTCAGCCACCACTGGCTTGGCCTCCGGCAGTGGCACACAGCAGCACGCAGCTTCACTCTGCTCTTCAGCCACCACTGGTTTGGCCTCCGGCAGTGGCACATAGCAGCACGCAGCTTCACTCTGCTCTTCAGCCACCACTGGCTTGGCCTCCGGCAGTGGCACACAGCAGCACGCAGCTTCACTCTGCTCTTCAGCCACCACTGGTTTGGCCTCCGGCAGTGGCACATAGCAGCACACAGCTTCACTCTGCTCTTTGGCCACTGCCGGCTTGGCCTCTGGCGGCAGCATTCAGTGTCTCTCTACTCTTCAGCCACCAACAATCTGGCCTTCAGCGGTGGCATGCAGCATCTCTCCGCTCTTTAGCTGCCACTGGCCTGGCCTCCAGCGGTGGCACGCAGTGTCACTCCGCTCTTCAGCCACCGCTGGCCTGGCCGCAGCATCACTCCACAATCAACTATATCGGCCCCCCTCCCGGGGATGACCAATCCACAGATACGCCAGTCCACCCCCAGGGAGAAGGGAAGAACAACTGGGGCAGTGGGACACCGGGAGCTGCAACACATCTGCTGGTGCTTGGCGACACACTGGTTGAGAATCGCTGTTAAAGACTCTCAATATGTCCCCTTTGGGTTTTCCTATGCATTGTTTATTGTAAACTAAGATGCAAATGTAACAAGAATATAGTTATACATTTTATTGTAGCCCACTCCGAGTCAATCTTGTTAAAGGCTGAAAGTTCTAAAATGGCAGGTCAGGATATGAGATTCCAAGGGGGTAGACTGAAGAGTAACATTTAAAAATATCTCTTCACTGATAGGATAATGAGTGTATAGAATGGCATCAATGAAGAGGTAATGGAGGCAAAACAGTAACAGAATTCAAGAAAGAATGGGTCTTGGAATAAGCACAGTGTGATAGAAGTGAATGGCATAACTTGTTTAATCTAGGTTTCACAATTTTGTCAGATGAGAAAGATGCAGCGCTGGGCCAGGTTACGGATGCCACCAGTAACCTGGTGTTGCATCTGGAACGAGTGGACGGGGGAGGGTTACGACTCACCGGCTGTGCTGGGACTGGTTTGGGTGGATGTTGAGCGTGGCTATGCGTCAGTGGTGATGTCATCGGTCATACGCGAGTGGCATCGGCAGCATTTGATGACATCGCCAACACAGTGGCTTCACTTACTGGCGCGGGCATGCACACCTAGGTGCTGGGACCTCACGGTGTGCAGGAGCAGAGAAGAAGGGGAGGCCTCCAGGGAGGGGCAAGACCATTTGAAGGAGTGCCAGGTGGATCCTGGATGGCCCATTGGTAATTTGAAGTGGGTCGGCTGTCCCTGGGGTAAGTGCAGCAGAGCGCGGAGGTAACCAAGCTGCACAGCTTGATTCCGTCCCTTTCGGCTCCTGCTCCCCGTGCTGCTGCCTTCTCTGAGAATGGGCTCATAGGTCCTTCTCCTGTACGGATGCTAATTCGGCTCTAATTAGTGCAATTGGATGGATTAGATTTATTATTTTATATATATATATATATATATATATATATATATATATATATATATATATATATATACAGAGAGAGAGAGAGAGATAAAAAAAAACTTGAGCTAAAGGGATAAAACTGCATGGTGACTATCCGTTTATTTAATTTCCTTCTATCGTGCAGCCATGCCATGCAGCCTTCCACGGGGGGAACCTGATAGCGCAGTTATGCCAGCTGATGAATCGGTGGGTATGCTGCCATCCAAACCAGCCCGTGGTGGCATAGGGTGAAGAGGTCACAAGGTACCTCATAGAGGAGTCAGCACAGGCCCCAGTTCTCTCCTGGGAACATGCCAGATGCTATGACCATCCCAGGGACCAGCAGCGCAGCGAGGGGGGGGGGGATTGGGACATCCTGAGGAGAGTTACCCTGCTGGAGGTAGCCGCATTCCTCAGTCCTCTCTATTGTTCTTGCAGCCAGTTGGATGGCGGCTTCCTGGGAGCATGCAGCTGGCCAACCAGGTGGTTTCATCCCTGTGGAGCAAGATGGTATCTGGCTGGGGGAGCCCAGCCATACGCCTACCCCACTTTCTCTTACAGCACACCACCAGATCAGATACCAGTTTGGAGAGCTGCTGAGGCTGTACCACCAGCCTGGCCAATGTGGCCATACTCAGGGCCTCCTAGTTATTATCAGGGGGGCCCAATCACAATGGCAACCTGTGGTGGTCCCTGACCTGGGGCACCGTGCTTCTGAGTATGCTCCATGCCCGCAAGTACAGATTAGTAGCCCCTCTGCCCAGTTTGAGCATGCGGCATCTATTCCCCTGCACCCTGACGTGTGCATGGCTCTGGCTCCAGTTTCTGCTCCTGCTCCAAGTGGGAGCAGAAACTGGCTCAAATGACTCTGCGAACACCACCATCACAGATACAGCTCCGGCCTCCTGGGTACAGTCAGTTGCCACACAGTCTATGGAAGGTGAATCTAATGTTGTTATTCCCATGGTCGGGGTTGGGGACATTTGAAGGGGGTTGATGGGGGTCACCATAGACCAGACCCCCACAGAGGATGGTAAGACTGCAAGTCAGAAGCACAAGAGGAGAAGTAGGAGGCACTCCCACTGTTCAGAATCCTCAGGCAGTGGCCGCTCCTCTGTATCTCCTCCAGCTCGTATGGCTCATCAGTGGTAGAGGGCACACGGAACACTATTGCTAGTAGATCTGCATGGTCCAATATGCTTCCTTTGACAGTGCGCTTGACCTTCTCATGGATTGTGGGGAATGGCTAAGGTGGACATAAAGTCTGCCTTCCAGTTATTATCTGTGCATCCAGACAGCTTCCCACTGCTGGGATTCTTCTTTGAGGGTACTTATTACTTTGATAGGTGCATAGCCATGGGGTGCTCTATTTCGTGTGCCTACTTTGAGTCCTTCAGTACCATCCTGCAGTGGGAGATGTCTCGGCGCACAGGTTTAATGATGGTTGTACACTACTTAGACAATTTTCTATTCATCGGTCCTCGCAAATCAGATGTGTGCTGGGATCCCTTTGACAGCTTTCAAAGAATGGCCCATAATTTTTGTGTTCCACTGGCGGCAGACAAGTTAAAGTCAACAACTAATGTGATTACCTTCCTTGGCATTGAGATCAAGACCATTCACATGATGTTCAGGCTCCCAGCCAATAAGATTCAGAAGCTGTCAGAGCTGATCCATGGTGCATGCCTGGCTTGCAAGGTTACCCTAGTCTTTGTGCAATCCCTCTTTGAAAGTTTGGCTTTTGCCTGTCAGATTGTCTTAATGGGGCGAGCATTTCTGAACCAACTGATTATGGCATCCATGAAAATCAGAAGGAAGAATCACCACTTGAGGGTCACCCACGCCATGCATAATGATCTCGGGGTTTGAGAGAGATTCTTGGCTGATTTTCATGGCCCAGTAATGTGGCTTCCCCACCCAGTATCTAGTTTCGACCTGGAGCTCTTTTCTGATGCCTCTGGGGGTGTGGGCATTGAATTGTATTGTCAGGGAGTCTGATGTGTTGAAACTTGGCCACAAAGTTGGATGGCGTCAGGGATCACATCAAACACCTTTCTGGAACTGTTCCCAGAAGGGTTTGCACTCTATTTTCTGGTCTAAATGTTCAGGCATAGAATAGGTTTACAATTTGTCTTGCAATATATCAGACAACAACAAATTATATGGTTTGGCCACCTTTTAAGAATGCTCTGAAATAAGCTGCTCTTAAAAGATTACAAAATAGATGGAAAGCCAGAAAAAGACTGCAGAATATAGGTAGATAACATTAAGTACACATTGAACCATCATCAAATAGACATTGTAGAAGCAACATCAAGTGCTTCTTTGCAGTTTCCCTCGACACCCAATGAGTAGTAGGTGGATGCACAAAGAAGAAATCAGTTCCAGGAGGCAAATAAAAGTCTTGTAGGTGGATGGGTGAATGATTTTGCTCTGTGGGCAAAGCAAAGGGAGTGTCATGGTGACTTGTCCTCCTGTACGCCCCTGACATCATTTTTTAAGTTGAGCCAAATATTTGTTTGATTATCTTAAATATCTCCTTACAGCAACTACTATTTGGCAAATGCTGCATATCTCAAGATATTTTCCTTCTGAAGCCCAAAACCACAGGAGGTGAATCAAGCCCTACAGAAATTTTGGCTTGGCTTATATGATTATTAAGAGGAACATTTTCTTCACATGTCATTTCTAAAAGATGCAAAGGGCCAGATGTGTTAGAGGGCTTTTCCCATATTGTATCTATGGGAAAAGCGTCTATTATATCAGGCCCAAAATGTTCTCTCTGGAGAAAAGATTTGTTTCTTTTAATTGATGTTTTCTCATTTTAATCCTCTCAGCCCCATGAGACATTTTTGAGGCTGGAGAAGTCACTGAAGGTAATTTAAAAAATTTGTGAATTGCAAAGAAAACAGGCTTTTTTTGAGGTGAGTCGCCAATTGTCTTGCTAATCAGATATTTTTCTTCCTCATAGACATGTAAAAATAAAAACAGAGTTTCTGCATTGGACCCATTTAGTGTTTATTGAATTAACCCCTTGGTGCTGGATTGGCATTTAAATATTGAGAAGTAAAAATGGCTCTCCATTACTGGTCAAGCATTCAGAGGGAGAAGGCCATATGAATGCCTGAACTAGTCTTTTTTCCTCAAGAGACCTGTGTTTAAAATCTGGATCAGGTTGTACTGAAAATTTGATGGCCTTAGTCTAGCTCTTTGTGTCCTAATTACAAAACCACCATGCAATATGGAAGCAATCAATATAGTTGGCAGTGTCTCCTGACTTGAGCTTTAGAGGTGGATGGGAGGAGTGCTGCCGGTCAGGGTTAAAGTGCTTCGGAGGGAGTCTACCATATGTTTATCTAGCCATACCTGAATCTAGCCAGCACCATCAATCCCTCACTTTTATGAGTGCTAAAACCAAGTTTTACCCAATTCAGACAGTTAAGTTCCAAGATTTCTGGCGGATAAGATATTTAAATACAGATTTTTTTTCCATTGAAAAGTAACAAACTGTCTATCCCAGACATTATTCTACACATTTTTTTTAAATTTGGAATGCTTCTGCATTTAATATTTTCCTTCCATATTGGGGAATGATAGGAGTTTCTGGCTTCATAATTCAAACCTGGTGTCCAAAGGCTTCTTATGTGGTAGGCATAACTCCCACATTATGCATTCATCTAATCTTTTCATGAAGTTGAAGCTCAATATAGTGTAAACCAAAAAGACAGACATGCCAAGGAAAGTTATTAAGGAAAATATTTATTACATAACAAAAAGTGCCTACTTTTTGTTTCCACGGAGTCATCATTAGCGTTACATACATTGTTTGTACTTACTGTAGGTTGAAAGAAGAGCAGATGATCCATCAAGTTCATCTTTTTAGATTGCCTAACAGCTTTCTACCTAAACATTACACCTATTACCCTTGCTACCTTACACGTAATAAGCATATCAGTATAATGTATCTATTAAAAATGTTTATTTATTTAAAAATGTATATGCTGCACTATAAGCAAACTATTAGAGCAGTTTAACAATAAAAACATCCAACAAACAATATAAAAACAAACAAAAAACAATCACCTACTTCACTGCTAAACCCTTTACCCCTGCAATTCCACCCACTGAAGTACTAGGGAAAAGGAAAGCCTCAATATGTTTCCAGAATTTTTGATAGCTCTGTTCCGACCACACTGCAATTGGTAACATATTCCACAGTTGTGGAGCTCTGCTAGCAAAAGCTCTTTTACGAAAATGCTGCCATTAAAATCCATATCCCACTGAAGTTGACAATTGAAAATCTTGCAAAGACCACAAGGCCCAACCTGGAACATACCATTCCAATGTATCATACAGTGTTTCCATGAATGGAATATTTTTTATAGTTATAACCATCATGATATGTAATAACCAAGGCCCCAGTTTTCTGAGGCAAATCATAGGTAGAATCTGGAATAAAGCCTTGAAAATTGTGCAATACAGTTTTTGATAGTGTGATATATATGCATATGCATATGGCTGTAGATCACTTAAAAGGTGCAACAAAGCACAGTTTTTATTTTAAATCTTTTATTAAACATTTTCTTTAAAAAATTGTTTTCAGTTTTAAGGTGGTTCCCTTGTTCATCTTTCATTATTTAAAACCTTTCAGGGGATTGTTTTGTGATTCATGTCATGCTTTTGTGGGCTATAAATCAGGCAAATAAATATATACCATTTTAATTCTGTTTTCTGTTGTCTTTACTTTTTATTTCCTTTTGTTTTTTACTTTCTTTTTTCTGTCTCTTTTCTTACCCCATCAGTTTTCACTACAGCTTAGCTAACTTGCACCTGTCTTTTCTCCGCCCAAGTCATTTTTTTCCTCATCTTCCTTCTGTTTAGTTTACTCCCTGCCCATTCTTTTTTTCTTTCCAGTGTATCTCATTCCCAGTCTCCTCTCTTCATCTCCTTCCTTCCATTCTTTCATCTCCTCTTCTAGAATATCTATTGACTCATTCCCCTTCCCAATATTGTTCTTCTCTGTCTTCCTTGCCCTCCAGTCTCTTCTGCCCTTTTCATTCACATCTACTCGGTCCATCCCTTCTACCACCCTGCCTGACTGCCCCCATCCCTTCATGTCTCCTCCCTCCCTTAGATTGCCTTAGCTTTCTGAATTCTTCCTTTACACCTGGTACTATGTGGCTAAAAGAGGGTAAATCTTGCTGTGCAGACAGCACCAGTACTGACAGTAGTAAGGTGGGGAGAGGTGATTTGCAGTAGAGGTGTGACATTGTTATATAGGAAGAATGTAAGTATTTTAAAATAAACATAAATAAAACAGTGATGATGGGTAGCTACAGTGGCAGAGGAGCAAATAGCGGTGGTGCATTCATCTGCTATAATAATGACAGGTGGTGGGTGAACTGCATCACTGAATGAGGAGAAAAGAGTAGTGTGGTGGGGAATAGTTAACAAGGAGAGAATAACCCACCCTTCCTGCAATTCTGTAGAATTTACTATGGCTACAGAAAAATGGGGACTGACAATAACCATCAAACAATTCCTTACTCACACACAACACTTAAAGCTTGATGAAAATATATCACAAAAGCCATTTTACTTACGAAGTTTATTACACTCATACATTACTATGACTATCATTCACAGCGTGACTTACATTCATCTATATACTCTTAAGGGCCAAAGCAATAACGTTTTTTTTAATTTTATATTTATTGAAATTTTTTATCCAAACATAATCATATTTGAAAAGAAAAAAAGAGGTTATATTGCTGGAATAAAATTATATATTGAAATAGAAATAATAGGGAAAAATAAAAAGCTACAACAGTCCCCTCCTGGTAAATATATATTTATAAGGGGGGGGGGAAGAAAAATGGGTCTATGGGCAAATAGACCAATTACAACTAAAAGAAGGGGAAAAAAGACAGCGTTCTAAATAAGCTTCACCCAATCAGAAGACATCATCTTAAGCAGAATGAGGAGGAGCGGTACTTCTAGCCTGGATAAAGTCCCTCAGTTGTACAGGGTAAAAAAAAACCAATCTATTGGAATTCATTTCCACGATACATTTACATGGCTATCTGAGAATACAAGAAGCCCTCAAAGCTAATAGATCCAGTCGCATAACAAGAAAATTTTTTTTCTATGCTCCTGAGTAGACCTATGTAGATCAGGATAACTCCAGATTGTTATGCTCAGGCTTGTGAACCCTTGGGCCGATGGGAGGATGGTATACCTTAGGAGGAAGATCCGTAGGTTCTCCTGTAGGGTGGCGAGGCAGGAACAGAAGATGTGACCAGCTGACCCTCGGCACTGGAGACAGAGCCGACTGTGGAGGCAGATGAAGAGTCGTGTCGTCGAGGGAAGGAAGTGTGTCTTCGCCACTGGAAGTCCGCGGTCCCCCCAAGAGGAGCCCGTAGGGACCCGGACCGCTGGGACTTAGGTGGACCTTTGAGAGGTCAAGAAATCGAGCGTTCGGTGCAAGGGCTGATGGGAGCTTCACCCCTGGAAGCCCACGGTCCCCCGGGAGGAGCCCGTAGGGGCCCAGGCCGCTGGGACTTAGGTGGGCCCTTGGAGACGATGGTCAAGAAGAAGTCCCAGGTCAAGTGCCAGATGGTCGTTGCTTACCAGTCTGAGGTCACACACCGAGGGATCACCACTTGCCAGTCTGGAGTCACACACCAGAGAATCACCGCTTGCCAATCCGAAGTCAAACACCAGGAATCACCGCTAGCCGATCCAAAGTCACACACCAGAAATCACTGCAAGCCAATCCGAAATCAGGACCAGGAACACCAAGACGAGACAGGAACAAGGATTCAAGACACAAGAACTCACAGAAGCAAGTAGACCTGACCAACCATGGAAGTTGCCAAGTCAAGGAATGAGCAGAGGAAGCCTTCTTTTATACTTCCTCTGCTCAGGCTCATTGAAGACAGCTGGAAGTAGTTAAAGGGATCAGGTCCCTTTAAATCTAGTGAGGAGGCGTGGCCTCGCACCTAAGATGGCGGCGGCCATCTTGGATTCTGGCCGCGGGGGAGAAGCTGGAGCTGCTGCGCAGGGGGAGCAGGGACGGCTGTCAGCCCTGTGGACACCCCGGGGGCCTGCGCCGACATGCGGGAACAGCAGCACCGGACCATGGCTCCTCACCCAGTGTTTGCCGCGGCAGGTCGCCGTCGCCGTCACCATCGCGGTCAGGTAGGGGGGCGTGCCTGCGGACAGCCGCGGGCACGGAACACAACACAGATCTTCTCTCCTTTAAATAATACATCACATTTACAAAAAAATAAATGGAGAATATTATCCCTGTCATGCAAAAACACAAAAGAAACTAATAAAATAGCTCTATTATGAGAAAGAAAAACTGAGTTCTCAAGAAATTATGTCAGATTTAAAGAAGTCTCTTGTGTTTTATCCAGCATTTTCTTGATAGATGGTAGTAGGTAAAAGATTTTTTGAATAGGTGGATAAGCCGAATATGAAATTTGCAAAACTTCTTTCAATTGGAGACAGTAATGGTACTTGAGGAAAATTCAAAATACGTAGATTTAAATTTTTTGAAGCATTCTCCAAACTTTCCAATTTACATGATACCAGAGTAGATTCCACTATTTGTGTAGCTTGTTGTTCTTTGAGCTCAGAAACAGATTCTAAAGAAGAAATAGATCCTTCACATGTAGCCATCTGTTGCTCTTGATGCAGACATTTAGAATGAATGTCTAATGTTATGGTGACCAAAGATGACACAGACTTCTCAACTGAAGCCAAAACATCCCATAGACTATCCAGAGTCACTTGA
This sequence comes from Rhinatrema bivittatum, assembly GCF_901001135.1. Taxonomy (NCBI): domain Eukaryota; kingdom Metazoa; phylum Chordata; class Amphibia; order Gymnophiona; family Rhinatrematidae; genus Rhinatrema; species Rhinatrema bivittatum. Next base: position 707,573,918 of record NC_042615.1, on the reverse strand, counting down.
GAAGGTTTAATTAGAGCAGGTCTAACCTGAAGATTGTTGAAGGAGTCTTAAATCTCCTGTGAGCCGGAAATCTTGTTGAGCTGAGAGGCTTGACCCACTGGCAAAGCACCCGAAACTGCTCCATCAAACAAACCAACTGCCTCCTGTGATGGTGGAAACTACTCTAAAACAGACAGCTGCTACCTCTCAGCTGCAGCAAAAGCACAAATGCCACCAAGAGAAATGGGAGGAGCGCCGGAAAGAAGCAAATGCTCCTGTGCCTCCACTCCTGCATGAGCAGCAAAATCAGGAGGACCCAATGATAATCAGGTGACCAGCCTGAGGGAAACCTTTGCAAAAGACGGGCTGGCTGCCCCACCATCCAAGTCAATGGTCACTAATGAGGGTGAAGAGGAGGCAGCAAATTTGGGCAAGGTGGTCTGTCGCATGGTTCCAGCAAAGGAATAAGATCTTACTACCCCTTTCCTCTTCCTCATGGCACCAAAAGAGAGAGAAACAAGTGTGATGCAGTACAACCTGACCCGGGGCAGAAACAGCTTGGATATAGGAAAACAGCCGCAGGTAATACCAAACCTAGACACCAGAGGGCGAACAGGAGGGCAGCAGGAACTACAGTTCCCAGGTTCCCTGAACCGGCACCTGACCCCTGGCCGGAGAGTGAGCAGGAACAGGTGGGGGAAACAGGGGCTGATGATGATGACTCAGCAGAGTCCATGGAACTAGAGGAAGAGGGCGTGCCAGCGTGGTGGCGTTGGCCACAAAAGCCCAGCTACTCAGAGGAGGAGATGGAGGTAAGTTCGGGAGAGGAAAGGTCCAGCAGTTCCTCTATGGAGGTGGAATAACCAGGAGGTTGGGGGATGGTCAAATACTGTGCTTGTAAAAGGGATGTTTGAGAAATGTTGGAAGGGAAATGTTGCTTTAAATGCGGTTTAATTCTTGACTGGTTAAGGAGAACCTAAGTGTTTGTGGCTTGGGCTTGCAAAGACAACCAGGCCTTACTATATGGGCTGCAGCCGGTTAGGCTACAAAACCACATTAAACTCTTTATTGACAAAGACCTTTTCTGTGTACTGTTTGGGGAGTGCCGGGGTTAGGCTGGGCACTCTGAATGGAGGCGTGGAGGAGTCCATAGCAGCGGTGTGCAGGAGCCGTATGGGTGGACAGGAAGTGGAATAGGAGCGGAGAGGGATTCCTGAACCCTGAAGAGGCCCCACAGACAGCTGAGCAGAGGGGGCGAGATCGTGACACAAGTTAAACAAGAAATGTAAGGGAAAAGAAGCTGGAGCTGAGAATTCACACATCTGATCAGGGCACCATCTTGACACACCCTCGCAATAAAGTTTAATATGCATGTTAAGGGCTTTTTCTGAGTGCTAAAAGTAGCATACTATGCAGCAAGATCTTAACATGCATGCTAAGGTGGTCCCACATCACATTAATGTTTAAGCACTAAAGTTAGTTTTTACTTGTATGTAAATGAGGGAGCATCATATGCAAACAAGGCTTTATTGGGCCCACACAAAATAGTATGGTATGATATCCACAACTATTTTTTTCTGTGGGCTCAGTAAAATCTAACAATTTAAGACCTGCCTCAGAACAGATGTTAAAATTTTATCGGGCCCATTGTGTTCTGAAATACCCCAAGCTAACCAGGCCTTTCACTTTCAGTCAGCTAGCCTGAGGGATTTCCTCTTCTCCCAAACCCCTTAACACTAAAGATATGAAACTTTCCCTGCACTGGTGGAAACCTCAAGCCCTCCACTCTACTGATCAAGAGCCTTCTCCAGGGCAATCTTCATCCAGAATCCCTAAGCAACATCCTCCTCCAGGGCAATCCTCTCCTACCCAGAGCCCTCTTTACAGCCTAGCCAGATACCATCACCCATCCTACCTGTTGTATAATGGTGTCTGGTTATTAATTGTTAGCTAATTCTTTTGGTTCCCATGCTGCTATTTGTTAGAAACTTTCTAACCAATGTTAGCATTTATAGACAACCCTCTGCAGGGGAGGCAAATTGATACTTTGACCCTGAACGTTTATGCCAGCCATGTTGATATGACTGATGAGCATCAGAGTCAGAACTGTTGCAAGTTCTGTATAAAAGCCAGTATGTCAGCACAATGTTGTGGCTGTAAGTTATTAGATTGGCAATAAGGATAAAAAGAAAAGAAAAAAAAAACTGTTGGAATGGTTACTTATGGAGCAATAGCTGAAACTGACAGCACCAGGGAGTGAACTGAATATGTGGAATATTTGAGACATTTCTTTAAAGCAACAACAAAAAAAAATCATTGATGAGGATGGTCAACTGTCCATTTTCCTTACCTGTTTGTGGTCCCATCTAAAAACCCAGCTTTTTGAGGCTGCTTTTAAAACTTAGTCCTGATTATCCACTTTTAACCTCATTAACTTAAAGATGAATTTTAAAAGAGATGCACATGCACAGATGCATTCGCCGGGTGGATAACTTTAAAATATGCACACGAGTACCCATATATTCATATATATGGGCTTGCAGCAAGATGCCCTAAAATTGTATCTCCTGCGTGCACTTATGCAGGTATATTATAAAATAGGTCTGGTGTGTGTATGTGTGTTGTTAATGTTAAAAGTACAAGGGATTCAGCTCGAAAGAAGCAAGGGAATATTTGTGAAAACTCTGGGGAAACCTCTTATAGTGCCACTAGAGGCTACAAACTGATATAAACAGCTCTGGAAGCACTAGGGCTTTTTAATCATTGGAATCCCAGAGTGGATGATTCTTGCAAAGCTATCATCTGCATAGGTATAGAGAGCCCGCTTAGGACCTTATATTTTCTATGTTACCAGTCCTGTAGAGTTACAGTCAGACCACGCTGGGTTTTTTTCATAGAATAACTTATGCGATCTGCACGTAGTCCGACATTGCAATGTTTCGGGAGATCCTTCTTCAGGGAAACAAAAACTGCTAGATGCCGGCAGATACGACTGGTGTATGACTTGATTTAATGCAGGACGGTCAATGAATCGGCGTGGCCAAGACTTAGGACATGGTGCACGGTGAAAACCTGCTGCATCCGATGTGTTTGTGATTTAATGCAGGACGGATGCATCGGATGCAGCTCCTCTGCCTGTCTGCCGGAAGTATGGTACTTATTTCTGCTACACACCTTCATATTTAATTGGGCCTTTATGTCTCTGGTACCTGTGGGCTACCTACTCGATACTGCACTGAACACCATTTTGCCATGAAATTACCTGGGCAATGGTGTGCCAGATGTGGCCCTTGGCTGCCTTACAGGTCCTGCCAGCACGGATTCCAAATAGTATTGCATAATGCTTCAGGATCCCAGCAATATTCGTTCATTGTCCTGGATGCTGAACTTGAGAGCCCTCAGGCAAGGGTGTCCTGATGCCTGGCTGCCCGAAGGGGGTGCCACTTCCTCTTCCGGAGAGGCGTCCTCCTCCCTTTCCCCTTTCCTCATGCTTACTCCCACTCCAGTTTCCCCTTGCTTCTGCCCCCCACCCCACCCCGCCCCTCCCCTACCAATTCCCTTCCCCTCTGCCCTCTCTCTCTCTATCCCTAGCCTGCTGTCCTCCTCCATCGGTCCTTACCTGCCTATCCCTTCCCTCTCCCACCTCCTCCTATCCCTTCCCTCCTGTCTATCTCTGTCCCTGTCCCTACTCCTACTCCTCCTTCCCCAAGCACTCCTGCCCTCATCCTCCCTCCTCCTCTCCTCTATCCTACCCTCCTCTCCTCGTGTCTCTCCTCCCTCTCTCCCCACGCCTCTCATGCTCCATCCTCTCCAACCCTCCTCACCACAACTACCACTCCTCACCACCACTCCTCCACACTCTACACCACTACCACCACTCCTTCTCACTCCTCCTCACAACAACCTCCACTCCTCCTTTACTCCTCCACTCCACAGAAAAAGACACACAGTCAAACGGGACAAACTACAAAAATCTTTCACACATACCAAAATAAAAAAGAGGCCAAGGAAAAGGGAAACAGAAGAGAAAACAGAAAACAAGTCAACTCACTCAGTAATCACTATAAAAACCTTCCAACTAGCCACCAACAACAAATACTTACCTCTTCCTTCCAAACTTCTGACACACCCTCAAAGTGGCAGCTGCAGGAAGCCAGGATATATAAACAAAAGAAATAATGTGTAATGTATAAAATAACGTGAGATGTGGCTAATGACATGCGAGAAACTAACGCATGACATTTCGTAATACAGGATTGCCCTTTGTGGTATGGTATCACATTTTGTGGTACTGCATTGCACTTTGCGGAAATTGCCTATGCGATGTGGAAGGAAGGCTCTTCCCCTAACCACACTCATTTTTTTTTTATCACGGGTGCTATTTATGCTATTTTATAGCAAAATGATCCTTCTAGGCCTTAGATAATCAAATATATTCAATAGTGCAGCTGCTCCATTGAATGTCCCACCAAAGCTGGAGGGATATGTTTATCCAGCTATCTTTGCAGGCTTGTCTGCAGCTAAAAGTGGCCCCCTCTATATCGATTTTCCCTATAAGGTGATTTACTGTTTACAATTGGCTCACCATGTGGCAGCAAACCATCTGACTGGCACTGGTTTGTGAGACCATATTATATAAGTCCTGAAGGAGCTTCACTGGTTTGACAGTCTGTTAGCATGCAAAGTTTAAGACTGGTGTTTAAATGTCTGCTTGGTATTGGTACTCTTTATTTGTGGAATAAATTATCTTTGTAACTACCATTTCGATCATTTCATTCTCAGGAGGAAGGCCTTTTAGTAGTATCTTTTTTTAAGGATTACAAACTAGCTGTTACTAGTAATCAGTCCTTTTCTTGTGTTGGTTCATTTTTTTGGAACCAACTATCTTGAGAGATTCGCTCCCTTGAAGACCTAATGACTTTCCATAAGTAAGTAAAAAAGTGACCTTTTTCTGCAAGCTTTTCAATAGCTTTCAGGTTGAACAGTTGTGGGTGGCTGATGAATTGTAATGCCCTACCATTCACACAACCCCATATTTTCTTATCAACATTCCTTTGTATGAAGATCCTGATTTTTTTCTTTTTTTCTTTTTTTGTATTTAATTCTATTTCCTTCACCACATCGTGTGTTACCATTAAACAATTGTTAAAGATGGAGGTGAATGTCTCATGTCATGACCTTAATCCACTAACTTGAAACCCATTGGAGTTAATGTTAGTCTACTTTATGTATTGTAATCATCGACAATCCACCTACCATCCAATTTACTTTATTCAAAAAAATCTAAAATCTCCCATAGTTTCAAGTTTTATTTTAATCCAGCACCAACTGCTTCGCTCACTTTTTTTCTTCTATTACCCGTCAAATACTTAACTTAGTGCTGCATCCTGCTTATTCAATGTCCTCCCTACAAGGCCTTGTTTCGAAACGTCCACGTTTCTTCTTCAGGGGAGATGAATAATCCGATGTTTCTCCTTTCAATGTCTGCTTTGCACTGCGACGGTGTTTCCTTTTCTCACATACCCATAGCTTCTTATACTTAAGGTATATATATATTGTGGCTGGCACGCACAACTTATAGGATAAAGATAAGGGAGGGGTTAGGTAGGGCTGGGGGCGGGTTAGGGAGGGGAAGGGAGGGGAAGGTGGGAGAGGTGGAAGGAAAGTTCCCTCCAAGGCCACTCTGATTTTGGAGCGGCCTCGGAGGGAACGGAGGAAGGCTGCGTGGCTCGGCGCCCACAAGTTGCACAATTGTGCATCCCCTTGCTGCGGCTGTGCGCGCATGTTATAAAATCGGGCATACATTTGTGCGCACCGGGTTGCACACACAAATTTGTGCCCATGCGTACCTTTTAAAATCCATCCCTAAGAACTTTACAGGTATTCTTGGCTACCTTTTAAAGTGGCATCAACCTTACTTTCTAATCAATGTGGTTTTCCTGGTAAGTTGTGAGGTTTGCTTTAATCAGAAAGCTTCTCCCATATTCTGTAGCTGAACTTAGGCTGTTCCATTTCTTGATTTTCTGGTTTTTTATGAGTTCTCCCTACTGAAGCTTTTACCATGTTCGAAACATCAAAATGCCTTCTATGTTCTTTCTTTCTTTCTTTCTTTCTTTCTTTATTTGTTGAGTTTTATATACCGTCATTCGGTTTCGCTATCATGACGGTTTACAAATTTCAGTACAAGTAAAAGCACTTAAAATTGATATAATACAGTGTAATATAAGTCAGGTAAAACTTACAATTAAGTACATAAAATTGAGATAAATTATATTATAAGTGAGGAGAAATATTAAAAGTTATAAGTACTAAAAGTAGTAAAAGTGGTGAGGTCCAATAGTTTAGGGGAAGAGGGAGATGGTTGCAAAAGTGTTATTGAGGGTCTTGATGAGCTTTGGTGAACAACTTAAATGTTTCCAAGTTTGGTTATAGTCTTAGTTCGGTTGGGAGTGTGTTCCAAAGTTTAGGGCTATTGAGAGAAATTGCACATTCCGGAACTGAGATGAGTTGTGTGGAGCGAGCAGAGGGAATTGTCAAAAGGCCTTTGTTGGCTGAGCGAAGGTTTTGCTGTGGTACATGGAGTCTGATAGCCACGCCTAACCAGTCAGTTTTTTCCTCATATATTAATTTGTGTAGAATGGTCAGAATTTTGTAATCTATTTGAAATTTTATTGGGAGCCAGTGTAGAGATGTTAGGATTGGAGTTAGAATTCTGGCAGCTGTGTTCTGTAAGATTTGAAGAGGACGAATACTAGAAAGCAGTAGTCCAAATAATAGGAAATTACAATAATCCAGAGTCAGAATTCAAACAGACTCATTTATGATATTGGGTCACTTTGCCTTTATTTAAATACCATTTATATTTTGTGCATGTTTTATATATTTTCCATAAAAACCAATATCGCAGGTATGCTGACGAATTTAAGGTCTTCCAACAAATTGTCTTTCCAAGTAATGCTGAGACAGAACAAAACTATCCAGTCATAATCCCAAAACACCTTATTTTAAAGCATGATACTTATCACCAAAGAGAGCGTCAAAGTCCCAACACGGCCATGTTTCAGACCAGAGGTCCTGCTTCAGGGGAATGACTTCTTCTATATCTCTTAATAGTCCAAATACATACACCATTCCATCAGTATCTCAAACCGGCTATTCCTGTGCAGATATTCTCTTCCCGCGGTCTACATTCTGACTCGCATAATTCAAAATGGCGACGAACCGGAACCTTTATGAGCCCCTCACCGGAAACACGGCTACACCCTCAGTCCTCAATCAAGTCCACTTCTAAACATAGCAACAAACCTAAACAAGTCTTCCATCACGTCCAACAACTAGGTACACGCCCCTCAGTATCTTCACAATTTTGCCAATCCCTATGCAGGGTCCTCTATAACATCCAATCAAACGCTTAACTATGATAATATTTGAAAAATCTTTGAAAAATCCCTCGCAGATTTATTCATAAAATCTAATACATAGCGGATGTCTCTGTCCACTTAGGGGAACCCCAGTAAAGATCTATGCTATCATCACCAAAAACTCTTCACTTGATAGATGGATATTTATTTATTATTTATTTATTTATTTATTTATTTAGCATTTTTCTATACTGACCTTCAAGGTTAAATACCTTATCAGATCGGTTTACATCGAACAGGGACATAAACAGTAAACATAAACAACTTATTATAATCAGGAGAAACAAAGTTACATTTAACAAGGACTGCAAAACTTGGAAGCTTAAACAGCTGGAAAGAAAGGCTTAAAAGGGTAGTAAATTAAGAAACTAAGACCTAAAAGTCCGTGCTAGTGCTAGTTGAGCTATTATGAAAGTATGCTAGTTGAGCTATTATGAAAGATATGCATAAAACAAACAGAAAACTTCAGCAGATTAGATCAGCGAGTACCAGTTAATTTTTTTCATTAAGGCCATGAGGGTCTACAGAGTTCAGAGTAAAAATGCAATAGTGCTCGCGTCGATTCAGCCAAAATTGTATATTGCCACCTCTCGGGTTTTGTTGTACCTGCTCCAAAATAGACCATCGTAAATCGGTAAACCTACGGTTCTCCTTCATACAGTGTTGGACAAGCAGAGCTGTAAGCTTCAGAGTTTTAATACAGCTCAAGTTCAATAAGTCTAGTCTGGATTTTTCTTTTAGTCCGCCCAACATATACCAAGTTGCATGGGCATTGAATGACATAAATGACACCCACAGAATCACATGTGGTCAGAGTGTCTAGATGTACCACAATATCCGAATGGGGAAGCTGCCATTGGTCACCTGTCAGTGCTAAAATGCACATATCACAGTTGCCACAAATCTGATGTCCACCAGATTGAGGCTTCATCCAAGTGGAGGAAAAATTGGATTTCACAACAAGATCCCGAATATTCTGTCCTCTAAATAAGCAAACCTAGGATCATATTGAAAAACCCGGTGAAGGGATAAAACCTGCCAATGTGAGCGTATGATATTCACTACAGCATTCACATGTTTCAAAAATTTCAATGTACATGTAAGATTTTGGTTGTAAGGACGCTGTTGATATTGGAGCAATAGTATCCTATTTGCAAAAAGCACCCGCTTAAAGGCCTTCCTGATTACAGCCTTAGGATATCCCTTCTGAGCAAATCTGCTGGATAAAGCCACTGCCTGTAACTTAAACTCATCCGTAGTAGAACAAATTCTCTGCAAACGCAAGAACTGGGAAATAGGTAATCCATCCTTTAACCTTTTAGGATGATGACTTGAATACCGAAGATAATGGTTACGGTCCGTCTCCTTTCTGAAGAGTGTGGTGTTAACAGAACAACCCTCCCGTACTATTAGAATGTCCAAAAAAGCAACAGAATACTGATCATAATAGGCTGTGAATTGCAAGTGCGAATTTTGTAAATTAAGCCATTGCAAAAATAACTTCAGATTATCAAGAGATGCTATCCAGATAAAGAATACGTCATCCATGTAACGTTTCCATAGCAATATATTGCAAAACCAGCTAGAAGAAAACAAATATTGATCCTCAAACTGAGCAACATATAAATATGCAATGTCTGGAGCGACAGTGACCCCCATCGCTACTCCTTGTACTTGCAAATAGAACTTGTCATCAAATCTGAAAAAGTTCTCAAACAACACCAGCCTCAGAAGTTCCAAAAGAAAACCAGTAGGCACTTTATGTGGACGGGAGCGTCCTTGTGAGATGTTCTGTACTAATTCATAGGCTTCCTGTTGAGGGATATTGGTATATAGGGATGTGATATCTAAAGTCACTAACCAACATCCCTCCGGTAAAGGTGGTAAATCCTGTAGCAACCGTAGCATATGCGACATGTCCTGTAAAGAAGATTCGATGACAGCTGGTTTTAATAAGAAATCCAAAAAACTCGACAAAGGCTCTAAAACAGAGCCTTTCCCTGCCACAATAGGGCGTCCAGGAGGTATCCTAATGTTCTTACGAATCTTCGGTAGAGTATATAGAACGGGATAAATGGGGTGTTGCACTTTAAGAGCCTGAGCTTCCCTAGATGTCAAAAACCCTTTGCATAACCCATCCTCAACCAGCTCCGCAATCCTATCTTGTAAGCCAACAGTAGGATCTTTCCTCAAACCCCGATAGTCAGGATCATTTAGCTGACAATGGATCTCCACCACATAGGCTCCAGTATCCTGAATCACAATGGCCCCGCCTTTATCAGCGGGCTTCACTACCACTTCCTGATTCTCCGAAAGCTTTTTGATGGCACAATATTGAGCATAGGACCAATCAGAAGAGTGTATTCGATCCATCTTATGTTGTTCTTCTAGAGCAGAAAGATCTTTCAACACTAACGGGCGGATTTTCAAAGCCCTGCTCGCGTAAATCCGCCCGGACGCGCGTAAGTCCCGGGGTTTTTGGAAGGGGGCGTGTCGGGGGCGGGGCCGAGTGACACGGCGTTTCGGGGGTGGGACGTGGTGTTTCGGGACCGGGGGCATGGTCCAGGCCCGGGGGCGTGGTCCAGGCCTCCGGACCAGCCCCCGGGTCGGAGGACGGCGCACCAGCAGTCCGCTGGCGCGCGTAGATTTACGTCTGCTTCTCGCAGGCGTAAATCTAGGAACAAAGGTAAGGGGGGGGGTTTAGATAGGGCCGGGGGGGTGGGTTAGGTAGAGGAAGGGAGGGGAAGGTGAGGGGAGGGCGAAAGAAAGTTCCCTCAGAGGCCGCTCTGATTTTGGAGCGGCCTCGGAGGGAACGGAGGCAGGCTGCGTGGCTCAGCGCGCGCAGGCTGCCCAAAATCGGCAGCCTTGCGTGCGCCAATCCAGGATTTTATAAGATATGCACGGCTATGCGCGTATCTTATAAAATCCAGCATACTTTTGTTTGTGCCTGCTGCGCAAACAAATGTACACGATCGCGCTTTTTTTAAAAATCTAACCATAATTGCATGAAAGTTGCAATAATCGGGTCAACTGGTCCCAGCAGTACCCACGTAGATCTCGGGGTGATAATGGAACTATTCCCAATACCCATATCAGAGTCAGCAAAAAAATAATCTTAACTGAAGTCGTCTGAAAAAACGATATAAATCAACCCGTGTCTGAAATGAATTGTACTTAGTAGACGGTACAAACGAAAGACCCTTTTCCAATGCTATAACCGTATCCTTAGACAAATCCACCCGAGATATATTCACTATTGCAGTAGATTCTAAAGATTGATCACTATTCAATATCTCTGTTGGTTCCACTGCTGTGCTCTTGTCACCGAACCTTCCCAATCTGGGGGTCGTGTATGTGGGCCTTCCCAATCTGGAGGACGTGTTCGTGATCGGCCCCTGAACAGACGAGATCGATAAGTTTCTCGTGGTGGACCTAAAAAAGATTGCGCCTGTTTTGTTTTATCATCTTCACCACCACTACTATTAGATTCATCCGAATCCTGAAAGATGACATGAGGACGTTTAGCCGGTTCCTTTTTATTTTTCCAAAAATAGACATTATCCTGTTTGTAATCATGTTCATCCCTCTGAAACTTCTGAATTTTAAATTGTTTCAGTTGATTCTTAAATTGTAAAATTGTTTACAATTCCAAGTCCTGCCAGTAGCTGACAGATCGGGAGTAGGTAGATGTTAAAGAGGGTTGCGGATAAGGCGGAACCTTGAGGAACTTCAGTTTTTAAATGGATTTTTTTAGAAAGAGCATTGTTAATTTTTACCTGGTAGTTCCTGTTTGATAAGTAAGATGAAAACCAGTACAGTGTTATATCAGTGAGCCCTATTTCTGTCAAATGGTCAAGAAGAATTGTGTGGTTTACTGTGTCAAAAGCTGCTGATAAGTCTAAAAGGATTAGTAAGTAGCTTTGACCATTGTCAAAACCTCTGAGCATGGTGTCGTTTAGAGAGAGGAGTAGTGTTTCAGGGTATAAAATGTTGTTCTATTCCAAGTGATCAGTGAGTTGCGAGTGGACCACCTTTTCAGTGATTTTGGCAATGAATGGTAAGTTGGATATAGAACGATAGTTTAACAGGTTATCTGGGTTGAGATTATATAGTTTTATAGTTTTATAGTTCCTATTCCCCCCCCCCCCCACCTACCTGTTTTATGTAATTTCCAACCTTTTTGTTTTTGATGTAAACCGATATGATGTCCCCACTAATATCGGTATAGAAATTTAAATAAATAAATACATAAATAAATAAAAATATTCTTTTTTATGATGGGTTTAATTACTGCTGATTTTTAGGGACGTGAATCGTTTTTTGACGATTTTAAAAAATCGTCAGATAATTTTTAAATCGTCAAAAATCGTTAGAGTCACGATACAATAGAAATTCCCCCGATTTATCGTGAAAAATCGTAAATCGGGGGAGGGGGAGGGCGGGAAAACCGGCACACCAAAACAACCCCTAAACCCACCCCGACCCTTTAAAACAAATCCCCCACCCTCCCGAACCCCCCCAAAATGTTTTAAATTACCTGGTGGTCCAGTGGGGGGGTCCCAGCGCGATCTCCCGCTCTCGGGCCATCGGCGCCATTTTGGCTGCCACTAATATAAATGGCGCCGATGGCCCGATAAAAAAAAAACCCCACCCGACCCTTTAAAATTACACCCTTAGCCTCCCCCACTTTCCCGACCCCCCCCCTAAAACATTTTACACATACCTGGTGGTCCAGGGGGGCCGCGGGGACGGCCCCTATGACATAGTGAGGGCAAAGGTAGCGCCGGCGCCATTTTGAATACTGGCAATACGGCTGGCGTGCAGGAGGTCACTCCCGGACCTCCGCTGGACTTTTGGCAAGTCTTGTGGGGGTCAGGAGACCCCCCCAAGCTGGCCAAAAGTCCCTGGGGGTCCAGCGGGGGCCCAGGAACGATCTCCTGCACGCGTGCCGTATTGCCAATATTCAAAATGGCGCCGGCGCTACCTTTGCCCTGTCACATGGTAAGGGCAAAGGGCCATCGGCGCCATTTTTTTTTTTAGAGCAGCTGATAGCGTGGGAACAGGAGATCGCTCCCCGCGGCCCCCCTGGACCACCAGGTATGTGTAAAAAGTTTTGGGGGGGTCCGGGAGAGTGGGGGAGGCTAAGGGGGTAATTTTAAAGGGTCGGGGTGGGGTTTTTTTTATTGGTGCGGGCCTCACTAAAAACAATTAGTGATGTGAATTGGAATCGGAACGATTCCAATTCACATCTCGTAATGATCAGATTTCCCCCCCCCTCCCAGCCGAACCCGATCGTTAAAATGATTAGGCACACGATTCACATCCCTACTGATTTTAGACTATCAGGGTAATTTCTTTTTGCAAGGGATAAGTTAATAATATCAGTTACAGTCTTGGTTATAGTGGTTTCTATTGCTTTGAGTGTTGGTATGGGAATACTGTCCAGGGGGTGGTTGGCTGGATTCATTTTTTTAATAATTGCCTGAATATCCAGTGAAGAGGCTGGATCAAAGTTAGACCAGCTTGGTATTTCTTTTTTTTCCATCTTGATATTTTAAATATTTTCAGTAAGATTATTGCTGATTAAGTTGTTAACTTTCTCATTAAAAAAACTCCGCAATCTCATTGCATCTGTTTTCAGCTAGTGGTATTTTGTGCCCATTTGGGGTTTTAGTAAGGTTCTGTACAATGGAGAACAGCATTCTGGAATTATGTTGAAACTTATTGATTTTGTTTGAGAAGAACTCTTTCTTTGTGTTATTAATAAGAAAAATGCTTAGTAAATGAGGCCCTAAGTTTGGTATTTTATCATAAAATTATAAATCTTTATCTAGTTTAACTCCCAGAACTTTCACTAATTATTTTAAACCATTCTCAACACCTGCCACTAGTGGTGCTTTTTTGTCAGAATTACTCCTTCTGCTGATTCATAACACCTCAGAATTCTGCAGATTCTCTTTTAATTTATGCTTTTGAAGCCATGATGCAAAATAATCCAAACAGCTATTTAAGTTCCCCAAATCAACTTGCTGCTTAGTATCGACAAAAGCGATTACTTGCAAATCATAGGCATAAAAGTAACAGCTAAAACCTAAACCTTGAATGTCAGCAAAGAGCCATAAATAAATTAAAAAGAATGGGAACAAGCACAAGAAAGGGTTTTTATCTCTGACACATCTGCATTCCCATTGACCTGAAACATTCGATTTAACAGAAATGACATAAAAACATAAGAACATGCCATACTGGGTCAGACCAAGAGTCCATCAAGCCCAGCATCCTGTTTCCAACAGTGGCCAATTCAGGCCATAAGAACCTGGCAAGTACCCAAAAACTAAATCGATTCCATGTTACCGTTGCTAGTAATAGCAGTGGTTATTTTCTAAGTCAACTTAATTAATAGCAGGCAATGGACTTCTCCTCCAAGAACTTATCCAATCCTTTTTTAAACACAGCTATACTAACTGCACTAACCACATCCTCTGGCAACAAATCCCAGAGTTTAATTGTGCGTTGAGTAAAAAAGAACTTTCTCCAATTAGTTTTAAATGTGCCACATGCTAACTTCATGGAGTGCCCCCTAGTCTTTCTATTACCCGAAAGAGTAAATAACCGATTCACATCTAGACCTCTCATGATTTTAAACACCTCTATCATATCCCCCCTCAGCCGTCTCTTCTCCAAGCTAAAAAGTCCTAACCTCATTAGTCTTTCCTCATAGGGGAGCTGTTCCATTCCCCTTATCATTTTGGTAGCCCTTCTCTGTACCATCGCAATTATATCTTTTTTGAGATGCGGCGACCAGAATTGTACACAGTATTCAAGGTGCAGTCTCACCATGGAACGATACAGAGGTACCACAACATCCTCCGTTTTATTCACCATTCCCTTTCTAATAATTCCCAACATTTTGTTTGCTTTTTTGACTGCCGCAGCACACTGAACCGATGATTTCAATGAGTTATCCACTATGGCGCCTAGATCTCTTTCTTGGGTTATAGCACCTAATATGGAACCTAACATTGTGTAACTATAGCATGGGTTATTTTTCCCTATAAGCATCACCTTGCACTTATTCACATTAAATTTCATCTGCCATTTTGATGCCCAATTTTCCAGTCTCACAAGGTCTTCCTGCATTTTATCACAATCTGCTTGTGATTTAACTACTCTGAACAATTTTGTATCATCTGCAAATTTGATTATCTCACTCATCATATTTCTTTCCAGATCATTTATAAAAATATTGAAAAGTAAGGGTCCCAATACAGATCCCTGAGGCACACCACTACCCACTCCCTTCCACTGAAATTGTCCATTTAATCCTACTCTCTGTTTCCTGTCTTTTAGCCAGTTTGCAGTCCACGAAAGGACATCGCCACCTATCCCATGACTTTTTACTTTTCCTAGAAGCCTCTCATGAGGAACTTTGTCAAACGCCTTCTGAAAATCCAAGTATACTATATCTACCGGTTCACCTTTATCCACATGTTTATTAACTCCTTCAAAAAAGTGAAGCAGATTTGTGAGGCAAGACTTGCCTTGGGTAAAGCCATGCTGACTTTGTTCCATTAAACCATGTCTTTCTATATGTTTTGTGATTTTGATGTTTAGAACACTTTCCACTATTTTTCCTGGCACTGAAGTTAGGCTAACCGGTCTGTGGTTTCCCGGATCACCCCGGAGCCCTTTTTAAATATTGGGGTTACATTAGCTATCCTCCAGTCTTCAGGTACAATGGATGATTTTAATGATAGGTTACAAATTTTTACTAATAGGTCTGAAATTTCATTTTTTAATTCCTTCAGAACTCTGGGGTATATACCATCCGGTAACCATTTTAATATATATAAAAAAAAACAAAACAAAACATAAGAATTGCCATACTGGGTCAGACCAGGGGTCCATCAAGCCCAGCATCCTGTTTCCAACAGGGGCCAATCCAAGTCACAAGTACCTGGCAAGTAGCTAAACTGGTCGCCACATCTCAAAAAAGATATTATTGTGATGGAGAAGGTACAGAGAAGGGTGACCAAAATGATAAGGGGAATGGAACAACTCCCCTATGAGGAAAGACTAAAGAGGTTAGGACTTTTCAGCTTGGAGAAGAGATGGCTGAGGAGGAATATGATACAGGTGTTTAAAATCATGAGAGGTCTAGAACGGGTAGATGTGAATCAGTTATTTAGTCTTTCAGATAATAGAAAGACTAGGGGGCTTTCCATGAAGTTACATGTGGCACATTTAAAACTAATTGGAGAAAGTTCTTCTTCACTCAACACACAATTAACTCTGGAATTTGTTGTCAGAGGATGTGGTTAGTTCAGTTAGTATAGCTGTGCTTAAAAAAGGATTGGATAAGTTCTTGGAGGAGAAGTCCATTATCTGCTATTAAGTTGACTTAGAAAATAGCCACTGCTATTACTAGCAACGGTAACATGAAATAGACTTAGTTTTGGGGTACTTGCCAGGTTCTTATGGCCTGGATTGGCCATTGTTGGAAACAGGATGCTGGGCTTGATGGACCCTTGGTCTGACCCAGTATGGCATGTTCTTATGTTCTTATGTTCTTAATGCAGACATAGCAAGGTTAAGTTATTCAATGATTTTCATCATAATTTAACTCAGGGTGAGGATTCAGTCACCTTTCTTTTAGATCTCATGGCTAAATTCAATATAGTAGTTCACAATGTCCTTTTGCTCAGGCTTATGAACATTTGGATTGCTGAGTCAATACTGAACTGGTTTAAATCTTTTCTATCTGGCAGGCTCAAGACAGTTGGGATCAGTTCCTTTGTCCTACACTTTCTCTATTTTGTGGTGTCCCTCAGGGTGCCATCTTTTCACCTACTCTATTTAATATATATTGTTGTGCATTGGGTCAGGCAGTCCATTCCTCCAGTATTGGTTGCTTAATATATGCTGATGACATCCAGCTATGCATATCTTTTGGCCAATACCATTAAGATGTTGTGACCATATTTAACAACTACATACTGAAGGTCTTGCTATGGATGTTAAGCAGAAAATTTACATTAAATCCCTCCATGACAGTGTTCTTTTTGATTAGGAACCCTTCTAACTTAGTTTCTGTACTGGATGTATAGTTTGGATGATGGAGTCTTACCTGAGTGTGTATTCTGATGATTATTTTTTTACTTTCATCTTATATTTGACAGGCAAAGTCTGTTATTTACATCATCCACCTCCTGCAACAGGCACGGCCGTTATTTGACTCCAAATTCCCTTGTAAGAATGATTCAAGTTTTAATTATTTCAAGGCTCAATTACTGCAACAGTCCATCTGGACTCCTTGGCAAAGGCTGTGCAGCAGTTATAGATATGTCAGAATAATGTTGCCCGAGTCATTGCTGGCCTTGGTCACTCTCAACATATTAGTTGCACTCTTTATCATCTTCATTGCTTCCTTGTACTATTCAGACTCTGATTTTTCAAGCCTTAACAGCAATGATCCAGTTTATCTGTCTGGCTGTCTTGTAAGCTATGCCCCAGGCAGTAATTATGAACTATCCAGGCAGCATTATTTCAACTTCCACCACCTAAGACCTGCAGATTGGAAAGGACTCGCTAAAGAGCTTTCTCATTTGCTGGTCCTAACTAGCTGAATTCTATGCCACATGATTACTGTTTTATAATAACAACTTGAAGTATTTGCCTATTGTTGTGATCCTTAACTAAGTAGCTACGATCTAGCAGGAGTGGTAACTCGTTATTATGTCATAGTCTCTCTGCCTTGCGGCTCACACTTAATTCATTTAGGTTTGATGTTACGATTTTGTTATCATAAGGCTTGATTTACTAAAGCTTTTCCTCTAATGTGTATGGGAAAAATGCTTAGTAAATGAGGCCCTTAATTTATTATAACTATTTAGTAGTATTATTGCTAGGTTTATTGGTTATTTTGCTATACTTTGTTGACATGTTAGATTTCATATATTTGTGATGTTATAGAATTTATCTTGTCACTTTTTTTCCTTAATTCATATTTATTTGTTTCATTTCAATGCTGTCTTATTTCCATTTTAAAAAAATATGTAACTATTATTTGTTGCATTATATTATACAGTATATTCAAGATATAGTTTGCTTTGTTTGCTACCTAGAGCTGAGGGATTTGTTGTCAGCGGGTTATAAGTTTTATTATTAATAATAATAATAATAATAATAATAATAATAATAATTTATGTCCTATTCAGCCTATTGTGCAGCCTATTGTGCAGGCTCTTTTCCAGTTTTGGATAACAAATATTTGTATCACCAGGATTCCTACATACGCATTCACTTTAGTCTTCTTTCCAGCCAGATGAGTTAGCCCCTAAATTAGTAAAACTAATCTTTATTAAAGCTATGTAAATCAGCAAGCACCTACACATTTTAGACTGGATAAAGATGTTGATCCATTATGTTGAGCCTTCTTCTGAGTAGACACCTACTGTTAATGGTTACATGTTTTGCAAATAGAAAAAGTTAAGTCAAGAAAATTTACAGCATATACTTTGACTCACAACATTTCTCCTTATGTAGAAAGTCGGGTGTCTGGTTGGACTCCAGACTCTCCTTTGAATACCAGATTAAGGCTACCATCAAATCCATTTTTTTATTTTTTTAGCTAAGATTACTCCATGGCCTGAAGCCATTGCTAAAGGCTGATGATTTCCACTCTTTTGTTATGGTAGTGGACCCTTGAGCCGGCTAGGAGATGGAGAGAGGCTGTTGAGGGAAGGCCCGCAGCAGAATCCGCAGCCGGGAGGCAGATCAGAGCCAGGAGACCAGCAGGGGTTTCACCTAGACCAACCTCCGCAGGTTGAGCCCTTGGATACTGAGGGGCCGGCAGGACTTAGGCGGGGTCTCCTGGTGAAGAATTGTCCGACGAACAGTCCGGGTCGAGGCAGGTGGAGAAGGAGCAGAGCCAGAGGAAGTCCAGAGGTCGTGGCAGGCAGCAGCGGAGCACAACGAGGAAACTGACCAGGAATCGGGGCAGGCAGCAGAACAGCAGAGACCGAAGAACAAACCAAGGATAAATAAATGGGCAGCAGACACGAATAACCAGGAGCCAAGCTGGAGTCAGGAACCAAGAAGACAAGCCAAGAGGGAAGCAGGAACTGGAACAAGAGAGCAAGGACGGAGCAGAAACTGGATCAGGAACACGGAGGCAGGAGCAAGCAGGAGCTGGAACAGGATCAGGAACACGAAGGCAGGAATGCAGGAACAGAAGAACAGCAACTAATAGCTCCGAAGAGTGAACCCTGTTGCAAGGCAAAGAATGGAAACAGCTGCTGTGTTTAAATACTCTACCGGTATCTGACATCATCCAGGGGGCCAGCCGAAGTTTCCCACTGCGGCTCCTTTAAATCTGAGCCCCTTGCGCGTGCCTAAGGGGTGGGGTTAGCCAGAAGCCCAGCCATGGCCCAGCAACGAGCGGGGAATGCCATGGCATGCCAGGAGTTGGCAGTGAAGGAGGTGAGAGCCCAGCCGTGGAGTCCCGCAGCCGGGAATCATAACATCTGTAGTGCAAGCATTAATTTTACCATCAGTTGATTTTTGTAATATAGTTTATCTGGGTCTAACCCTTCAGTTACTAGAAAAATGCAACTGCCCTTTTAATTTCTGGCACACACATTAGGGAACAACATACTACTCCTGTTCTTTATAATTTCATTGGCTCCTGATTCAGTGGAGAGTAAAGTACAAGTTCTCTACAATGGTTCACTCGCTTTTGCAGTTCAATTCATTTCCCTCATTTCCCTGAGCAAATTCCCTTCTAAAAGTTTACACACCAAACAGGAACCTACGTTCATAAAGCCATGGTTTTCTCGAGGTCCCCTCTTATAGATTTGCTCGACTTCAAGAAACTAAGGAAAGACCTTTTTCCATTGCTGTTCCAAACATTTGGAACTCCCTCTCTCTATCAACCTGCGGTTGGAGACAGACATAAACAAATTTAAAGCTGATTTGAAGACTTATCTATTTAATTTGGCTTATATGTAACTTCAAGCCTTATTTTAAGTTTCCAAGCTTACGTGTCTCTGTTAAGCTAATATTGACTATACTTTACTTTTGAGGTATTATCTTTTTATTTTTTCTCTTGACTATTAGGATTTTATGTCATTTTTGTTTTTACTTGCTTTTACTAAGTATGTTGTTAATGTAAATAACTATGAGCCCTGTGAATCTATCAATCCATACATTTTAATAAACTGTAAACTGTACTTGAATAACCTGAAATATATATATGTATGTGTGTGTGTGTATATATATATATATATATATATATATACATGTATACTAACAATTTGTTTTGATCTAGCAGTTTCCACCTACTCCTTTGGGCTTCCGGCTCAATCAGAGCCAGGGCTGGAAATTGGCATCATGAGTCTTCATTCACAACTCCTCAGGCATTTCCCTCTCTATTTTCTATCTCCTCCCCTTACCATAGTGCAGTCATTGCAGCAAATGTCCTCAGCCAGGGGCCATGCACCAGGGATCTTTCTGGAACACTGTAATTATGAATCCTGTAACTTTCAAAGCAGCGTGCTGGTGCATATTGGCTCATGTGTACTGGTGCGCACTCAGGGATGCAATTTGATAACTTGTGTTCACATATGCACACAGCAAGCATATGTGCATCCAATCTTAAGTGGGCATGCACCTAGCCATGTAAATCCCACTTCTACCATGGAAGTTGGGGAAGTTTAAAAGGGGTGCATATCCACTCCATTACCAGTTTCACCAGCTTGTCCATCAGTTCACCCAGTTAAGAGCTTGTCTGATCCTCCAACCCCCAGTGTAATATTCTACACTCCGCCAGTTACCTCCCACTCCCCCCTTAAAACCCCTCAGGTATGGCTTTTTTTTTTTTTAATTTAAACGTATCCTCCTTCCTAGCAGAAGTAAATGTACACGACACTTGACATGGGTGCGTGACCTGGCATGTAAGTATTTGTATGCATATCTCTTGGCCCTGCCCCAAAATGCCCATGTCGCACCCAGACCATGCCCCTTTTTTGGAGTGAGATGTGTGCACTGCATGAGATACGCATGCATCTGGGCGGTTTTCAAAATTTGGTGGCGCATGCCAGCCTGACTTGTGCATACATCTCCCGATTTTGGCATGTGCCAGGCTTTTAAAATCAACCTTTATATCTGGCCACTAGGTATCGCCATCACATCATGACTATGACACCCTCCCACCGCAAAGGCTGTGAATGCTGTCTTCATGGCATTCTCAGCCCCAGCTGACCTGGAGAGAAAACTTGACTCAGCAATCATATCCATGTCTGACTGCATGGCAATACACAGCATTGCCACTGAGCCAGCCACATGCACAATTTGTCAAATAATAAATATGTACCCTCAGTTTGTATAAGGGTGCCCATGTATTAAATTGTGTCCAAAACATTCTTTGCATGAGCATGATGAAAAGTAGCATGAGAGTGCAGTGCTATTTTTAAAATCGCCAGCAATGGGAGGAGGAAACTCTGTTCTTTTGAAAGTCTTGATCTTCGTCTGCTCATCGGGTGCACAAACTTCATAAGGCATGAAGGCCCCTTTATCCTAGGATCATGGGATGGGATTATCCCATGCTGGCCTTATTACTTTGATGCCCGGAGGGTTGGAGAGAGGAGGAATTAGGGCTCAGAATTTCCTCCACCTTTGTGGCAGTGGTGGGGCTCAGATGCCCCCAATATTAAATGCTAGAGTGCTAACTTTGCAGATATATTAACATCTGGTCCAAGGCAGTTGTTAAGTTTTAGGATTTAATGGGCTCACTGTAAAGAACAGGTGGAGAAGAGCATACCATGCTATTTCCATGTGCCCACCAAAGTCTAATTAGTACATGATCTCCCTTTATTTAAATGCAGGTATGTCTGCATGCTAAGCTTTAGTTCATAGTCCCCACAATATTCTCTCTATATCTACTATATTACTAGAAGACTTACTCGTTTCTTTGTAATTATGCAGTAAGAGTTCATAACATGCTTCTGGGCATCCTTATTATACCTCACATTAAGAGGTAGATTTTCAAAATGACCTAATTGCCTAAATACGGAGTCAGCCAGCTAGAGTCAAAGTTTAGCAAATTTCTGCTGCCAAGTGAAACTAGGCGGTTATATTTAATGGCTCAAAAAATGGGTGTTCAGTGAAGCATGGGATTTAGCTAACTGGTGTTGATATGCCAACGCTAGCCAGCTAACCCCTAGATTCATCAAAATGCTATACTTTTCGCATGGATAATGCCTGTGATAAGAAAAAGGGGTGTGGCTATGATCATTTTAGAAATACCACTTTGCTTACTGCACTCTGTGATACTTGTACTTTGCAAAGTGCTGAGAGAGAGACTCTATATAAGACCTTCATAGTAGTCACCTATCTATATCACTAAAGGAGGGCCAGGCCAGCTAGTAACTGGAGGTGAGGCTTTGGTGGTGGAGTAGGGTTTTAGGGTCAGTTTAACATGCAGATTGAGACGTTTGAACAGCACAGTAGACCTCAGTGAAGATTTGATGTCATTTGAAGTGAGGAAAGGCAGACTAAGATGAGATTACTTCAGTCCTCTTTTGCCCTAGCTTGATAGTACCCTAATAGAGAGTCCAACAAGCTAGGGCAAGAGAACACTGTAGAAATCTCATATTTGTGTGACTTTTCTCACTCCAAATGACATCAAATTTTCACTGAGGTCTACTGTGTTGTTCGTACATCTCACTCTGCATGTAAAACTGGCCCCAAAACCCTACACCACCACCAAAACCTCACCTCGAGTTACTAGCTGGCCCTCCTATAGCAGTATAAATAGTTGACTACTATGCATGCCACCCCAGAGGCTTTCTCCCTTTCCACTCCTTTTCCTCTTTCCCATGCCCAAAACAGAGTTTGCAATATTTATGACAATTCACATTATGGCTGTTTCAAGCATATCGCACAGCTTAACACCTGCAAAAAAGGTGCAGCTATTTCCAGCGTTAAAAGTGCGTGCTAGTGTGCGTTACGATATTGCATGGTGTGATAATGCACCTCATCTTTATTAATACTGCCCAAACCCCTTCCCAATCCCACCCCTTTGAATATATCTGGCAAATTTGCATTTGTGCTGCGTGTTGTGATAACCATTGCATGTGTTAATGCAATAACGCACTTTGATGAATGACCCTGTAAATTTAAATTATGTGGCTATTGCTGTGCAGAGATAGCTGACATATCTAGCCAGGTAAGTTATTCCTTAACGTGTGTAAAGCTTCATGATTAAATTTGTCTGTAATTAACAATTATAAACATATTGGGCCTTGTCCATCAACAAATATCTGGCCAGCAGGGTATACAAACCTCAAATTAGCCAATCTAATTGGCCAGTTCCAGGCTTACAAGTGTTTGGAGGAACTTGCATGCCTCACTTCATTTTGCTCTTTTATACACATTTCCATCATTTTCCAAGAAATATTCCAGCGGAAATACAGTGTAAGTGATGAAGGTTGCTTTCTAGGAATTGAAGTGCCAGCTTTAAAAGTTACCTATGTGGTTAATTGCATTGATTGTTATGCCTTTTTATTTTGGAGTGCCTGCCTGATTTCTGTTATTTTTGTACCTTAGCAATTCCTTGAGGTTTTCCACCAGTTAGTAAGTGTACCCATTTTTGCTTATTTTTGTACATTCTATTATCTCAGCTACATATCCATGCCATTTAAAGATTCAATGCCAAGCAGACATTTTTAGCATTATGGAGTGGCAATGAAATTCTCCCAAGGTGCATGCTCACCAATAGCCAAACTTTAGCTGGAATCTTTATTAGAGCTGTTCAGACATTCTTGGCTTAAGTTTAAACAGAATACAGTAGTGAGATCATTCTGCTGGAAAAGCACGTGTCCATATCCTCCCTTTTCCATCTTTCTTCATCACACATTTCCCACCTCTCTTTTCCTAGCACAGCAATGCAATATATGGTAAGTCTCCCTGTACTCATGGATATCACTGGACAAAGAATAAACGTGGAGTACATTTCAGTTTGGAACACACTGTGTGATATCTCACAAAAATAAAGCATAGCTTTTCAATAAAATTCACCAAGGAAATATTTTGTGGTGGCTGGCTTCCTCCATCTGTCTCCCACAGAACAGACAATCACCACCTGAATCATTCTTCAAAGCTGCAGTTTTATTTAACTAAAGTAATCTACGTTAAAAAAAAAAAAAAAAAAAAAAGGAAACCTGGTGCCTGGAGTGGAATTTCACTGCATGAAGTATTACAATTCTTGTTTTCATTACAAGCAGAAGAATGAATGTTGAACAAGTGTACGAAAACATGGCAATAAATTAGAATATAATTTACAAAAGCCAAAAAACATTAGTAACAGTGTACCACATGAATACTGAGTATAAAATAATAAGCAACTAATCAAAATAATACAAAAGTAATTTCATTCTGTATTGTATAGGATACCTATGTGATGTTCACTTGATTAATAAAGCCCATAATGTTTATGGATATAACCATCTTTAGGGATATATGGGGTTTTTATTCTTTTTGTTTAAACATGCAATTACCAATTTGTGGTATTACCAAAAATGCAAATCTTGGAACAGGGGTCCACTGTGCATTTGGTGTAATTCTACTTAACTCTAAACAAGGCAGGCCATCAATTTTTGTCCAGCTCATACAAATAAAATTGCTCTATGATCTTTATTTAAGAAAATAAAAATTTTAGCTTAGATTTCCTACTGTAAATGGCTACAAAGTAGCAGCAGCAGCAGCAATGTATTGTGTTGGAGTAAGGAAAGATTGAGGGGAAGGGGGGTAAGTTTTATGTTCAGATCTCAGTCTAAATAAGCTCTAATTAAAAAAAACAAACAAACAACAACAACAACAAAAACCAAGCACCTTTTAGTGTTTTGTTCCCTTTAATAATGCAACCTAATGTTGCTCCAGGGAGTTCCTCAAATTGTAATCTCAATGCTGTTTTAACTTGCAGGATAAATATTTCACTCCCCAGTCCTGTAGCACCAGTGAGAGAACAAAAATGGCTGCAGAAACAGACTTTGCAATGTTAAAGTCTTGTGTGAGGTAAAGGTTTTTTTTTTCTTTTTAACTTAAAAAACCCTGTTGTTTAAGTGAGATAGCTAATAAACACGATCATCTTGTGGAGACAATGAAACTTTGCTATGATAAGGTCACACATGGAAAATACCATAGCAACATTTTTCCCTTTACGATATTTAAGATGCAGCTAAGGCATGCAGCACCAAGGCAGCTAATTTCTAAATGTGATATTTAACTTCCTTTAACTAATAAACTATCTGGGGAAAAAAAGCCTATTGGAAATGTATACACCTGGTTATGGATATGAGGAAACGGAAGCATGCAGGGACCCTATTTATAAAGGGCCATACATTGTTAGATAATACCTTACAGAAATTGATTTTGATCATGATTGTAACCATTGACCCTTAAATGATACTGTTTTCTTCATCAAGTTCTTCCTTGTTCGTCCTGAGAGCCACCATCTCACACATTCTCTCTGTGTGGGAGCAGACGAACAATCAGTAGGCACACAATATGGCCAAGTGGTACAAGCATGGAGCAGCAGGAACTAAAGGTTCAGACCTTTATTCACGGTGTGATTATCTTAGAAATCATTGCCATTGCTTTTATTTCACTCTCCATCATTCAATCTGCTATATTGTTTGCACTGCTTTCACAAGTGCACTATTCTGTTTTAAAAGAATTTACTGTATAAACTCATAAAAAATACTAGTGTACCTCTTCGCACTGTCCGCCATGAACTCATTACAAGTTTCTGGATAATGCACCTTGTGATTGTGCGTACAGTGACAGCACCTAATAAACGTTTTGAGGAATTAAAAGAAATCACAACTGGTCATGAGAACATCTACCAAATAGAGGACATAATTTAGGGTTTTGCCAAGTATCTGTTTCTTCACATCAGAAGCAACCTACCAACACAGCTAAAAGAAGGTAGCTTCTAAGCCATAACAAAGAGAAGCCTCAGGTTTAAATTATTTACTCCAGGGTTGAAACATTAAGTCACACCCTTTGTAAATTTTCAAGATAATAGCAAACCCATTAGGCGCCTTTTTCAGAAAGTAGCTGGTTATCTTTAAACAAACTATTAAGAGGTAGCAGGTGACAGGATTTCTAAGCACTGTACACTGAACAACATCTACATAGATTGTCAAAAGAATTTCTGCTTTGAATAGTAGAAGAGTCATAAAACTCTATTTTTCTTTCCAATTCACAACAGCAAATAGAGTATATAACACATTTGGCTTTTAGAGTATATAACACATTTTAAATAAACTGACACATTCAGATCTAGAATTATATTTTATAACTTAACTGTTTCATTGAAAGAGTATTACTTTTCTTTTTTCTTAAAAGTGCCGTTTGATTTTAAACTTAATTGCATGTTGTTGGCAACAGAATTTAATTGCACTACAATGGAGGCACAATTGGACACAAATGCACATTCATCGTCTTCTGCAAACTGCAATTTTTCAAGTACAATATATTAATATAAACACGTATCCTCTTTCTTTCTCTCTTTGTTGATTCTTATCAGGCAGGGGTGAATCATATTGGCATTAAGCCCTGGAATCTGAACGTTCTAAGTAACTTGGTTTGACATATGCAATTCAGAGCATGAACAACACATTGTTAAGTTAATTTTAAGTCTGTTACATGATCTAAAGCACCCCACGTCCACACACACAACCTTCCTCCCCCGCCCCCAAGATTTTTAAAAATCTTTGGCTGTAATCCTTACCTATTCCATAAGGCTCACAGAATTTGAATTTGAAGTGTTCACTGATGTGTACACACAGATCAACACGTTCATATGATAAATACCCCCCCATTATATCATGCCAGATGGGAGCATCAGGAAGAAGTCATTTTAACTATAGTACCCTCTTGATGATGTTAAATATAGGAGTGCTGAAGAAAATAAAACCCAAGGTGCATTCAAAGTTTAAGCCACTCTCTGGATGATGATTTAAACAGTAACAAGCTGAAATGGTAAAATGCAAGCTGAAATATCCTACAGGATACAGTGGCAGTGAGGTACTCAATTTGGTGGTCTTCAGTTATTACTTGATCCTTACTACTTCATGTTTTCTCCCTTTTAAAACAAATTTCAGCCACATGTGTACAACAGGAATCATTAGACCAATTGCTTTGAAGACATAATTTTACAGACTTGCACTACATGCATGCTTGCAGTAATTTATGCATAACTCACTAATCCTTAGTTGTATTTAGATAGATATAGCTTTATGTGGCTCACAGCAGTATTTTAGAAATGGTGAATAAATCCTATGGAAATCAGATGGAATGAAGAACAAATATAGATTTTCTTTAGTTCTAATTTATAATTGCTCCTTAAATAACATTTCAAAGCCCATTTTATAATTTAAATTGTGGTGCTAAAATAGTTAATATTATTTTTTAGATATGACTTAAAAGAATTTTGACTCTTTTCTTTCATGGTAGCCCAAATCACAACAGCTATATTTTTTAAGAGTTTTAAATACAAATGGATTCAGTGTCATTGCTAGTCCATAATAAAATATTATCTTAATGGTCAATGGAGGTACTATATGTAGACTATTGGATTTACTCAAAAGAGCACAAATGTCCTATAAAAATCATCTATACATGTTGTTCTGATCATTCCAATTTGGCTTTCCCTCCTTATGCTGTGTCCAGCATTTTGAAAGAATAAATCCCACTTCATAGAAGTTAAAATATTGAAATCCTGTCAGCTGAGGCTGACCAGTGGTTATGTTTTCCACAGGGTAATGCATTTGCAAGGGTCGCAGTCCCATTCCTCTGTATGCCTCTTTTTGACAGACATATTTCCACAACAGAATAATAAGGTTCTTTCTCAGTTGGTTGGGTCAGTGTCCTTGGCAGGTCTTGCAACATATCTGTCTGAAGTATGCTCGGCTGCAGAACTTGAACTTCAGCACCAGTGGACAGTAAGCCACTTTGTTCACATCTTTGCACTCTGTAGAAGAAGGCATAAAATGCAAATTAATTAGATCCACATAAATAAAAAATATAAACCAGTACAGCATAAGAAAATCTAAACTTAATTTGAGCAATGTTATTTGTTTTAACTATTTTCCCTTTAAGTTCACTGAGCAAATCTTTGGGATATTTAAGAAAGAATTAGAAGCACTAATTTCTCTATAAAACTGTAGGACTTTCCAGTCATAATTATTCATGATTACTGTAAATATAGCTTGTGATTAAGCCCTAAGTAATAAAAGCCTTTAGTCACTCAGGGGGTTAATTATCAAAGTGCTATATGGTGTTTTTGCATGCAAAAAATGCCTTTAATGCATGGTGTGATGGAAATGAGAGGGTTTTTGATCAAGTGGGCTGGGCTCACAGTTTTGTGAAGCTGTATTGCACAGCTTTAACTACACCTTTTTCATGTGTGATAGGGCTTTATTAATGAGCCAGCCTAGCTATGAGAGAGAGAGAGAGTGAGCCAGCCTAGCCATAATGCCCTCACACTAGATAGGTATTTATATCTCTATGGGAGGCCCACCTAGTAACTCGAGGTTAGGTTTAGGTATTAGTGTAGGGGTTAGGGGCCACTTTGACATTCAAAGTGAGACGTACGAAAAGAACAGTGATCTCTTGTGAAGATTTGATGACCTTCGGAGTGACCTTTGGAAACTCCAGGCCAGGATTTGATCTCGTACCAGCAACCTCTTGACCTGTGAGCTGTCTTGTGATGTCAGCACTTTTCTTTGAGCTGACCTGTCTGATAAACTTCCCTTTGGATAGGCTGATTTTCATCTCCAGGCAGATTTGGATTGTTTTCGCATCTGTGACCTGTCCCTGTCCTGGGCAGCATTGATTGTGGAAAGAAGCTAGAGCCCTTAGTTAAACAGGCAGAGCAGACATCCTGGTCAAAAGTTCCTCATCTCGTTTTTCTGTTGAAACACACATGTCAGCGTCCATCTTATGAAGTCAGCGTCCCTCTTGTGGGGTCAGTATTTATATTTGGTTGCGTACCATGGTAAAAACATTTGATATCTCATACAGCTCTATAGGTAAGATTTTGAGCTCTATGGCTATCATAACTCCTAGGTAACAGAAGAGGCTTCTTAAGCTTCTCCCTGATTAGCAGAGTGCCTTCATCTGAAGATAGCCAGCTATACTCTATTGGCTGCATTTTTACTCTGGTTTAACCAGTTTGCAGCACAGGGCAAGCCTTGGATTGGTTTAAATATATATTACCCTTTTTGATGAAGAAGGGGTGGGTACCCTATTGGATACCTTTCTTTTGTTCATAAAGTTCAAACCTGGACTGATGAA
The DNA here is from genome assembly GCF_901001135.1 of Rhinatrema bivittatum. Classification (NCBI taxonomy): domain Eukaryota; kingdom Metazoa; phylum Chordata; class Amphibia; order Gymnophiona; family Rhinatrematidae; genus Rhinatrema; species Rhinatrema bivittatum. The sequence continues at coordinate 707,545,158 of NC_042615.1, read as the reverse complement.
CTAATCTTCCTTTCTGGGAAAGTGTGCAGAAGCTTACATGGGATGTAACACATATTCATTTGGAAAGTGATCTGAAAATATTTCTACTTAATGCACCAGTTGATGGAATACCAACAACTGACAATAAGTTTATAACTCAAGTCTTCTTGGTGGTGAAATATGAAATAGCCGCTAACTGGAAATGGAAAGATCTTCCTAGTAAGATTTTAGTATATAGGAAGTTATGGGACATATATCAGATGGAAAGATTAACAGCTATACAACGGAATTCTGTTTCTCCTTTGTTTATACCTGGGCAGTATTTCAAAATTGGGTTAAAGGTCATCATTGGGAGAGATTGGTAACCTGAGTTGGGGCGGGAAGGGGTAGGATGGGAGGGGTATTGCTGTTGTTGTGATTATCACTGACTATATTATTATTTTGGGGTTGTTTTTTTTTGGGGTGGGGTTGGAAAATTTAAGAAGAGAAAATTAAAAAAAAAAAAAAAGTTCAGTCCTTTTACAGCTCATAGCAACCCTGGACAGAAAAAGACAAGGGCAGTGGAAAATGGAGCTTCATCTTCCTCATACAAGGGCTCCATCTCTGCCACAACTACCATACAGACCTTCAACAAGGGCATCCCCACCACACCCATCCAATGCCTTCAAATAAGCCATTCATTATAGCAAGTCATACCAGCTTCAAAGGGACGCGCTGCTGATCAGGAGATTGGTGTACTGCTTTCTAATGCTACTTTTGAGATACTGTGGTATGCAATTTAAGATGCGAAAGAAAAGCTTTACTTTCAGATATTAAGATGCTTAAGGAGAAAGTGGAAGCTTTTGGAAGCAAAGTAGACTCTCAGCAATGTTCCCTCCAAATGAAGTCCCATGGTGTTATTAAGCTAAAACAGCAAACAGAGGAATTTCTATCCTTTAAATCTGCAGTGGCAAAGGACAGTCTGATTATCACCAGAAGAGTGAAAATAATACAGAATGCTCTACGTGTAAAGAATATTCAGGTTGTTAACCTTTCAATATTACAAGCCATTTCAGCTCTGGAATTTTTCAAGAACTACTTGATAGAATGTCCTCCGAGCCTTAAAAAAGGCTTACCCTAGAAATCCAAGCATTCTGTCTGTTTTATTTACCTCTTCTCAAAAGGAATCGCTTTCTTTAATTTTGAAGCTGAAAGCTTCACCAGAGCTTGTTTCAAGCAAAGGATCTCTCTTGGTTGTATTTATATTGGAGCCAGATAAGGAACAGACGATGTAACTATTCTTTCATAATATTTCAAAAATGCTTATAGAGTGTAAAGTCAGGCTCTATCCCAATGTTTCTATGGATCTTCACCCATCGCACTAAATATAGGTGTTCTCCAGGGTTCTGCATTCTCTGGTACTCTTTTTAATATTTATATTTTTCCACTCTTTCAAGTGTTGACTAATTTTGGAGTGGGATACACACTGTATACTGATGACATCCAATTTTATTTAGCCGTTTCCGTGTCAATTGATTACACTCTGTCAAAGATAACACAATGCCTATTCACAGTTAATCAATGGATGATTTGTATCGAACATTCATTAAATAAAAAGACAGATTAGTTTATTAGCATGGTTTCCTGTACCTGATATGCCTTCTATGCTGTATTTTGATGGTTTATAGATTCTTGTCTTTTGTCAAGTTTGGAATCTAGGCACTTAGAGGAACTCTGCTCTGTCACTTCATCCACAGATCAATTCTGTTGTAAAGTCTACTTTTTTAAAATTTTGTATGATACTTAACTTAAAAACAATTTTTTTTTCTGAAAATAATCTTAAAACTGTTACTCATTTTTAAGATTTGATTACTGTAATGTTTTATATATTGGTCTCCATCAATGAGTTTCAAAAGCATTTACAAATGTAAAACTGGATAATACAAATGTAAATTCATTTTATCCGTGTAAGTGAACTTTTGAAAATTGCCATTGAATTGTCAATAGGTTAACCGCATTAAGGGGTAGATTTTAATACCTATGCGTGGGCATTCATGTACGCGCACTACCCGGCGTGCACACATGGATGCCCAATTTTATAACATGCGCACGTTATAAAATCGGGGGTTGGCGCGCGCAAGGGGGTGCATACTAGTGCATCTTGTGCGCACAGACGCCCGCGGCCTTCCCCTGTTCCCTCCCAGGCCGCTCCAATTTCAGAGCGGCCTGGGAGGGAACTTCCTAACCACCTAACCTAACCTCCCTTCCCCTTCCCCTAACCCTCCCGCCCCCTAGCCCTATCCTAAACGACCTTTGTTTTACCTTTTGAGCCTGTTCCAGGCAGGTGCAAGTTGTGCATGCCAGCAGCCTTCCGGCATGCGATCCTCCGACACAGCGGCAAATGGCTGCTGTGCCGGAGGCCTCTGGCCCCGCCGTACCCCACTTGCCCCGCCCCCTCCCCACCCCTTTTTCGAAGCCCCGGGACTTAGACGCATCTTGGGGCTTTATGCGCGTTGCCGGGCCTTTATAAAATAGGCCCGGTGCGCGTAACCCCTCCTACATGCGTAAATCCTATGGATTTATTCACGAAGGGCTTTGAAAATCTGCCCCTAAGTGCATGAATAATTGGCTTTTGAAAATCGTTACAATAGTGTGTTACATTTACATGTGCAACTCCTATGTAAAGTCACCTTTAAGTGTGCTTCAGCTGATTCACAATGCAGTAGTACAAATTGTTCATTGGACTCATTTACACAGATTTTGGCCAAAATTCAAAGGCTTCTGGTTTTATGGAGAATGAGTTTAAAATAATAATGCTAGTTTTTAAGGTAATAAATGGCCTGTGCATAATTGTATTAACTCAGTTTCAAAGCTTTATTGGCCTTCTCGCAATCTGATGTCTTTGTTCTAGAGTTTATTGGATGTGCCTTCAGAAAAGCAAATTAGACTGAAAAGCATGAGCACATATTCAGTATTGCTGGGCCCCTTTTATAGAATTCATTTCCAGAAGATCTAAAAGCCAAAACATCAGTAGATTCTGGAAATTGCAGAATGCATTTTTATTTGTGCAGTCTTTTAATGTTTGACCACAAGCAGATTATTACAGTTTTTAACTATAACAATATTATATAACAATATATTATGTCTAATCGGCCACCATAGCTCTCTGTCCAGTTTTCCACTTTCAGATTACATCTCTTCAGTTTTGAGATGATTTACAATGAGTTAGGACCTTGCTTTAAGTTTGGCTTTGTATTGATTTATTATGTTAGGATATGTTATACTATGACTCGTTCTACTGTTAATTGCCTCCTCTGTTCTATGTAACGCCCTTGTGCGATCGTTTGTGTTGCATTGTGAAACGATGTGATTTGTATATTTTTACAGGAATGTCGGTATATAAAAACTACAAATAAATAAATAAATAAATAAATAAATAAATATACAAAGTAGAGCTGTAATAGATATTTTACAGAGTTATATGGACTATGTGTTTGTTGTATTAGGAGATGCTTGTTTATTATATATGGTTCTTAATTGGCTATTTTCATTGGTACTTGTTTACATTTTATCTCGGTTCCTGAACCAGTTGCTTCATGGAGCAATTAGTTCAGGAACCAATGAGAGAGAGAGCTATTTTAGATGTAATTCTTAGTGGAACGCAGGATTTGGTGAGAGAGATAATGGTGGTGGGGCCACTTGGCAATAGTGAAGATAACATTATCAAATTTGAACTAATGACTGGAAGGGGGACAATATGTAAATCTACAGCACTAACACTAAATTTTCAAAAGGGAAACTTTGATAAAATGAGGAAAATAGTTAGAAAGAACTAAAAGGTGAAGCTGTAAAGGTTAAAAGTGTACAATAGGCATGGACATCGTTTAAAAATACAATCTTGGAAGCACAGTCCAGATGTATTCTACGCATTAAGAAAGATGGAAGAAGGCAAAATGATAACTGGCATGGCTAAAAGGCGAGGTAAAAAAAAGCTATTTTAGCCAAAACAAATCCTTCAAAAATTGGAAGAAGGATCCATCTGAAGAAAATAGGAAAAAGGAAAAGCATTGTCAAGTTAAGTATAAAACACTGATAATGCAGGCTAAGAGAGAATTTGAAATGAAGTTGGCCATAGAGGCCAAAACTCATAATAAAAACTTTTTAAAATATATCCAAAGCAAGAAATCTGTGAGGGAGTCGGTTGGACCGTTAGATGACCGAGGGATTAAAGGGTCTCTTAGGGAAGATAAGGCCATTGCAGAAAGATTAAATGAATTCTTTCTTCTGTGTTTACTAATGAGGATTTTGGGGAGATACTAGTTCCAGAGATGGTTTTCAAGGGTAATGAGTCAGATGAACTGAACAAAATCACTGTGAACCTGGAAGATATAGTAGGCCAGATTGACAAACTAAAGCGTAGCTGTTGCGTTGGAGGTGGATCCTTGGCCTGGCCCAGGAAAGGTATGGCCTTCTGAGGGATCCCAGAAGGTGCCTGCCACCAGGAGGTGGAGTACACAAGGAAACAGAGGCCCTCAGGAGCTTCACCAATAACAGTACGGGGGTTCCGCGGGTTGAGCCCTGGGATTCCCGGAGCGATGGGATTCCAAGTCCTTGGAGAAGATCATCTAAATAGACTACGACAAAGGAGTATAGAAGATCTCGGAAGATCTCGTTCATCATTCTCTGGAAGATGACCAGAGCATTGCATAGGCCAAAAGGCATTACTATGTACTTGTAGTGCCCATCATGGGTGTTGAATGCTGTCTTCCAAATGTCCTCAGGCTGGACGCGGACCATATTGTAGGCCCCGCGCAGGTCCAACTTAGTAAAGATTCGGGCCCCCTGAAGTCAATCAAAAAGCTCACTGATGAGGGGCAATGGGTATCGATCTTTGTAGGTGACGGCGTTTAGGCCTCGGTAGTCTATACATGGTCGTAATGTCCCGTCCTTCTTTTTTTACAAAAAAGAACCCGGTGCCTGCAGGGAATGCAGAGGGCCTGATGAAGCCTTTAGCCAGGTTCTCTGGAAGTGACAGCGGGTAAGTTCTGCCCTTGGGAGGCATGGTACCGGGTAGTAGCTTGATTGGGGAGTGGAACTTCCGGAGTGGTGGTAATATATCGGCTTGCTGTTTAGAAAAAACATCCTGGAAGTCTGCGTAGGGTGTAGGAAACCCCAGAAGGGGCATGGAAGTAAGCACAGGCATGGACGGGGAAACCCACCATAGGCAGTGGGTCTAACAGCAAGAACCCCATTCTATGAGCTGGAGTGACTCCCAGTTGAAGTGCGGGGAGTATAATTGAAGCCAGGGTAATCCAAGGACAATGGGTTGTACTGACCATTTCAGGACCAGGAGAGAAAGTTCTTCATCGTGGAGAGTCCCTACGGTCAGTCGGATTGCTAGGGTATGATGGGTGATGCGATCAGGCAAAGGTTCTCCGTGGATGGTGGCTATTCTCAAAGGAACCTCAAGAGGTTGCATGGGAATCCGAAGTAATGAGACCAGCTCCTCCAGAATGAAATTTCCACCTGCCCAGTATCCATGAAGGCGGTGGTGGAGAAGGAATGTGTCTCCCTGAAGAGAGAGACAGGCAGTAGAAGTTGAGGGCCAGTAACAGTAGTGCCCAAGCTCGGGACCCCCACTGGGCTTAGGCTTTGAATTTTCCCGGATGCCGGACAGGTCTGGATAAGGTGGCCAGGACATAAGTACATAAGAAATTACCATGCTGGGTCAGACCAAGGGTCCATCAAGCCCAGCATCCTGTTTCCAACAGAGGCCAAACCAGGCCACAAGAACCTGGCAATTACCCAAACACTAAGAAGATCCCATGCTACTGATGCAATTAATAGCAGTGGCTATTCCCTAAGTAAACTTGCTTAATAGCAGTTAATGGACTTCTCCTCCAAGAACCTATCCAAACCTTTTTTGAACCCAGCTACACTAATTGCCCTAACCACATCCTCTGGCAAACAAATTCCAAAGCTTTATTGTGTGTTGAGTGAAAAAGAATTTTCTCCGATTAGTCTTAAATGTGCTACTTGCTAACTTCATGGAATTCCCCCTAGTCCAGGGGGAATAACAGATTCACATCTAATCGTTCAAGACCTCTCATGATCTTAAAGACTTCTATCATATCCCCCCTCAGCTATCTCTTTTTCAAGCTGAACAGCCCTAACCTCTTCAGCCTTTCCTCATAGGGGAACTGTTCCATCCCCTTTATCATTTTGGTTGCCCATCTCTGTACCTTCTCCATCGCAACTATGTCTTTTTTGAGATGCGGCGAACAGAATGGTACACAGAATTCAAGGTGCGGTCTCACCATGGAGATACTGATTCTTGGTACTGACCTTTGCTTGCTCATCTGACTATGCCTGGACTGATACCTGGAACCGATCCTTGCTTGTCTGACAATGCCTGGACTGATACCTGGAACTGACCCTTGCTTTAGCTGACCATTCTTGGACTGGTACTCTGGCATTGACCTTTGCGCTCCACTCGGACACTCTAATTTCTCCTCCCGAGACCACCAGGTCCACCTGCTTCGACGCTTCCTGCAAACTAGACCTTTAGGCGTGGCCTTTCCTGACGGAGGACCTTCTGTTCCTGTCTTGTTCCCATGGTTTCCGGTACACTCTGTTCTGGTCTAGCTCGCCTCTTCAGCTACAGCCGCGACCTCTACTCATGGTGGGCACACCTCTCTTCCATCTCTCTGGGAGACCCCTCGAGGCCCACCTAAGCCCAGGCGGTCTGGGAATCCAAGGGTTCAACCCATGGAGCCCCTAGACTGTTATTGGTGAAGCTCCTGAGCGGCTCTATCTCCTTGTGTGCTCCGCCTCCTGGTGGTAGGCGCCTTCTGGGTTCCCTCAGAAGACCATACCTTTCCTGCACCAGGCCAAGGGTCCACGTCCAGTGCAAAAGGTTGCCAAGGCCATGGACTCGGCGGTGTCCTTCGCCTTACAGGCTATTCCAGGCCTGGATACATGTGTATGGGAGCAGCAGCAATTCCTCGAAGCTTTGGCTACCTCAGTCAAAAGACTACATTCAAAACGAAGAGTCCACCATGGCCAACCCTGGGACTCTTGCTAAAAACACTTCCTCTGGTTCTTCGCCCTCACAGGCACTGCTGGCCCTCCCAGCTCCTCCCCAATTCAATGGGGATCCTCATGTCTGCCGAGGCTTCATCAATCAATGCTACATGCAGTTTGCATTACAACCCTCTCTGTTTCCAGATGAAGTGACCAAGATCACATTCATCCTATCCCGTTTGGAGGGGAAGGCCCTGGCATAGGCCTCCCTGGTTTGGGAGCATTCTGATTCCATACTTCAACAGCTACCTCACTTCGTCTCCACGTTCCGACACTCCTTCGATGACCCAGGCTGACAGGTGGTCGCCGGTCACCATTTCCTCCACCTCTTCCAGGGATCCCACCCTCACAGAATACACCATGGAATTCTGAACCCTGGCAATGGAACTGGGATGGCAGGATTGCCTGTGGTCACTCTATCTTGAGGGACTGTCACCTGCTCTGAAAGATGAACTGGCAGCCCGAGAGATTCCTGCGTCATTGGAGGACCTCATTTCCTTGGTTGGGCGGATTGACCATCGCCTCCAGGAGAGGCATCGGGAAATAAGGACCATACGATGAGCGGCCCCTGAACCACCTTAATCCACTAGCCCCAGATCAAGAGCTCCACCGGTGGTTTCTTCACCTAAGGAGGAACCTATGCAAATCAACTTCCAAAGGCGGAAGTCTGGTCTCTGCCTCTACTGTGGAGAACAATAAGTAAATCTGCAGCTCTTTCAAAAAGGAAACTTTGATAAAATGAGGAAAATAGTTAGAAAAAACCTGAAAGGTGCAGCTGCAAAGGTTAAAAGTGTTCAACAGGAATGGACATTGTTTAAAAATACAATCCTAGAGGTGCAGTCCATATGTATTCCACAAATTAAGAAAGGTGGAAGGAAGGCAAAACGATTACCGTCATGGTTAAAAGGTGAGGTGAAAGGCTATTTTAGCCAAAATAAATCCTTCAAAAATTGGAATAAGGATCCAACTGAAGAAAATAGGATAATCTTTATCCCCAGATGGTCCAATGCCTTTGGGTCCTTCCTAGGAGATGTGTTGGAGTAATCATGAGTGCCCTTAGCATGTTTCAATGCTGACTCATCCACTACTGAGTAATGGGGTAGATGGATGAACACAAACCCTGAGGAACTTTGGACCCTGTATTATAAATCCAGTTTCTGGGCTACCAGAAGACATGATATTGGTATTTGCCATATCCTCATCTGGAGATCCTGAAGGAGCTTGTAAACTGACATAGCTTTGGAACCCACTGAAGGTTGAAGAAAATGAAGAAGCTCAAAGACATCTGTTCTCAGGTCCTATTTTTCCTGACACTGATGTACAGTTTATTCAAGATTTTGTAGTAGTAGTAGAGATCCGCTGAAAGAGAAATACTTTAAGGCAAGTCTGATCTGAAGGAATTCCTTTAAAATCCTCCTCTTCTCCTGACAACAGGGAACAGTAAGCCAGACCCTTAAGAGAATAAGGGTTACTTAAGAGAAGACTTCTCTTCTCAGAAGGGGAAATATTTGATAAGAACTTAGAATGGGCAGAATCCATTTCTTCCCCTTTTGACTTATGAAGAGAATCCCAAGGATGAGGAGAATCTACCATCTTATGGTGAGGACTTATTTCTAGCTCTGGAAGCTTTTGAGGAAAGGCTTGAACCAGTGTGGGACATTGAGCAGCTTCACTATGTGGGAACATTTCCTCCATCTTTGACAGGAGAGGTTCTAATTTCCTTCTCTGGTATCCAGGACTTAAAGGAGGCAAAGAAATGCTTCACTTGGTCTGATAGCTGGGTCTGACAGCTGAGTCTCTTCTACAACTGTGTAGGAGTTGGAGAAGAGACATCTTCTTCAGAATCATAAATAGGTTCATTGTCACTGTCTGGAAAACTATACAGGAAATCTGCACTGTGCCAGCAGCTGGCTTTGAGATGCTCTGCGCCAATTGCATCAACACTTTCTATTGAACAACAACCCTAGTCCATGGATGGCACTAGCTGCACCTCTTGCCATGCCCTAGCTTCAGCAGCATCATTCCTGGGTTTATGCACCAAAGCACTTTGCTCAGATATGATTAATGTTGCCTTGACATTTCGTGTCATGTGGGACAACTATGCCTTAGAGTGTGAGCTCTACATTGAACATATGGATGGCATTTTTTAAGACTTATCCAGATAAGTAGCATTTTTCAGACTTACCTGGCTATCTGACTTAGCCGGATAAGTACCGCTTTTGAGACTTATCTGGCTAAGTAACTGCAAAGCCAATACTTAGCTGGATAAATTAGAATTTATCTGGATAAGTGCAATATATATTTGTGGGTTGGTTTTTTTTTTACATATGCACACATGTTGCTGGGTACATAGGCGAATAATTTATAACCAACACATATCATATATGTGCAGGTTATAATATACAGGCGTAGATTTTCGCACGCTCATATACACATATCTATGGGTGCATATGCAGCTATTTTAAAGTCATCCTCCCTTAGAGAAATGGGGAAAAAGAGCAATATCTGGAAAGTGATATACACTAATGCACACAGTATGAGAAATAAAGTACCAGATATAGAGGTAGTCATGAAAGAGGTCGACTTGGATTTAGTGGCAGGCATAGAGGCAAAGAACCATGACTGAGATTTAGTTATAGCATAGATGAAGGTGGAGAAATGATGTGGTACACAAAGTGGATAAACCACAATATATTAAAGTGTAGCGCCATGATACATGCAGATCCTTAAACTTCAAAAATGAATCAATCAATATGACAGGTGCCAAATGACATCAGTCTTTAATAAGTAGATGTATGTAGATGAAATACAAGCAGGTCCCCCAACACGAACCGTGTTTTGCTAGTCCAGCTGTGTCAGGAGGGACCGAATCCCAAAACTAGTCATTTAAACATGTGACATAAGAAATAATATAGCTTGGCATCTCTAGGTTGCATGTGAAGAAGTCCAGGTGGCTTGAAAGACCACTATTAGTCCCCAAAGTCTCATAAGCATGAAATAAGGAATTTGAAGGTGAATACTGGGATCCACAGGGTCGCAAAACAGCAGAGCCTAGAGAGTCTCACAGCACAAGGAGATTTAGTTATACCAGCTATAATCTATTCATAAAGGATAGTATAGGAAGAAAGGGAGAAGTGGTACTATATATAGAAAAAATATTAACGCAACAGAACTACATGGTTTACAAGGCAGAGAGGAAATACTGTGGATTAATCTCGAAAGAGGGATGGAACATCCATTTATATTGGTGTAATATACAGAGCTCCTTCACAAGCAGAATAAATGGATAGAGATTTAGGGCCTCATTTTCCAATATCGCAGTGGTAACGCATGAGGGGGCGTGTCCTATGCAAATAAGGCATGTTTCATGCAGTGGGGAAACATCGCCGCACGCGATGTTTTCGCCATTCGCGGAACTGGAGTCGCAAATCGTGAAAACATCGGGCACCGTGATGATTCATTGGTTGTTTTATTGCGGTGCACGATGTGTTCGCGAAAGTGTCCAGCCAGGAGTATCGCGGTCCACGATATTCCCATAATGCCTTTGCCCTAGCCAGGTATTTGTATCCCTATGGGAGGGCCACCTAGTAACTCGAGGTGGGGATTAGGTACGAGCGTAGGGGGTTGTGGGCCACTTTCACATTCAACATGAGACCTACGGAAAGAACAGTGGTCTCTAGTGAAGATTTGCTGGCCGTCGGAGTGAGGAAACTCACTCCAAGAAGAGACTTTGGGCAACGTTCTCTCAACCTAGCTTGTTGTTGCCCAGGTAGAGTGTCCATCAAGCTAGGTTGAGAGAACGTTGCCCAAATCTTTTCTTGGAGTGAGTGTCCTCACTCCGACGGCCAGCAAATCTTCACTAGAGACCACTGTTCTTTCCGTAGGTCTCATGTTGAATGTGAAAGTGGCCCACAACCCCCTACGCTCATACCTAATCCCCACCTCGAGTTACTAGGTGGCCCTCCCAAAGGGATACAAATACCTGTCTAGGGCATAGGCATTATAGGAAGTCTCTCTCTCTCTCTCTCTCTCTCTCTCTCTCTCTCTCTCTCTCTCTCTCTCTCTCTCTCTCTCTCTCTCTCTCTCTCTCTCTCTCTCTCTCTCTCTCTCTCTCTCTCTCTGAAAATGACCCCCTTAGTTGCTAGGTGATTTCAATCTACTGGCTGTTGAATGATACATCCCTGCTGTGGTATCATCTACAAACAGGGAGATATAAGAGTATCTGCAGGAAGAACTGTTCTGGCAACTAGTAATAGAACTGGCATATGAAAGGCAGTAATGGACATTGTGCTTACATATATGGAGTGTGTTTCTGATGTCACAGCAGGGATCTAGTGATCCCTGGATGATATGATTCAGTATGAGAACACAGATAATGATCGTGCATTTGTCCAGATGGTGGAGTACCTCAAGGATTCACTGACTGTATGGGGGAAGCAGAACAGCAGTGGGCAAAACTCAAAGGAGTTATTATAAGGGCAACAAACCCTTTTGTTAGGAAAGTAAATAAAGGTAAGAGGAAAAAGAGGCCACTATGGTTTTCTACAAGAGATTGTAGAAAGAGGAAGACAAGCAATAATATCTGGAAAACTTAAGAAAAGGTAGGAAAGTAGACAGCATAGCAAATGTGCAAATGGATGAAAAATTAGCTAATATGGTAAAACGGGGGACAAGACTATTTATAGATATGTTAGTGACAGGAAGAAGTGTAAAAATGGATTATAAGATTCAGAGGAAATGCAGAGGCTAATGAGGAGAAAACAGAATCGCTTAATAATTCCTTATGCACATAAATCCGCTTTCAAAATTATCCTACCAAATCTATCTACATGCTAAAATGTCTGCACACATTTTCTGTGAAAATGTACATGCATACTTTTTAAAATCCAATATTATGTGTATAAGCCCACCCCTCCTCCCCACTGGGAACACTACCACACAGCCCAGGGAAATGTATGTACGAACATGACATATACGCATTAATTTGCCTACATATTAGGAGGGCAGTTTTGCAACAGGCCATTTCTTGGCCCAAAACACTATTTTACCCATGGAAATGCCTTTGAAAATTACCCACTAAGGCTGAAATTTTAAAGCCATTTACACGCATGTACAATGGTTTTATTTATATATATTAATAAGAGTCTATTCATATCAAGTTATCCAGGTGAATTTGTCCTCTTTTGTCTTTCTTATGTTCATTATCTAGATTCTTTCTGTACCACCTATTTTTTATCATAAATTTATTTCAGTTAAGTTACCAAGTTCACTGTACTGTTTTCCCAAATTGTTCCATGTAAACCGATGTGATGTCCTTCGAACGTCAGTATATAAAAGTTTCAAATAAATAAATAAATAAATGATTGTTCTAAAATTGTACAGGGCTGAGTGCGCATAAAACTATGTGCATAACCAGATGTCATCTGTACTTTTACGTGCACTGGAAAAAGGCATTTTGAATGGGATTTGAGGGAAGAAGTGAGACTTAAATACTTAGGACCTGATTTTAAAAAGTATTTGCTTGAGAAAAACTGGGTTTTACTCGAGTAAATGCACTTTACTCGAGTAAGTGGTCTTTTGAAAATTGCTATAATATATGCCATTGAGTTGTCCATAGGTTTTACTTGCATAGGTGCACTTTACTCGAGTAAATGGCTTTTGAAAATTACTATGATAGTAGTTCCATTTACGCATGTAACTCCTTTGAAAATTAGCCCCATAATTTTGAATTTTAAAAAGTAGGCATGTAAGTTCATCTGCACAAGTTATGCTCTCAATACAGCAGGCATAACCTTGTGTGGGAGACATTCCATCACCTGTGCTCCAGAGCATTTTTTGTTGGTGCAAAGTCTGCAAGTCCATGGATAAAAAGCACCTGCAGACATTGCAGGAAAGCAACCAGGTTGAAAATCGCCCCCTAGTATTTCTATAGGTAACTCGAAGCTTACTAAAACAGGCATTACAAACAGAGCACATGTTTCTGACCTGCAACAAGTTAGGGAAAATTATGATGTGCAATCTAAATGTAGCCAGCATAAGGGAGTAATGTGTAAATATGTACATAAATGCATAAAGAATACATCTCATGGTCTTCACCACATCTAAGTTATTTTATGTCCATGCTATAAATACAAACTGCTTACTTTAATCAAAATGACAACCAAAGTGCATCTGCTGCATTTGGAACATTAGGACTAGCCATAAATCAAAACTAAAAGAACAGTCATTGTGCTCTGTCTTTTATACTGCTATTTTTGAGAGCCTGCTGACAATTTATATGTTATGACTAGATGACTAATACAACGCAGGATTGATGATAACATTTTAGTTTGGAAATTAAAAAGCACCTCAATACTTGGAGGTCATTACTGGAGGGAAACATAGGAAATTCATCCGCACTTGGCTCAGTGATATGCTATCACATCAGTTTTATATTTCCAAAAAGACCTTGCTTAATAAGTCCATTTTTTAATTTTCTGTTATTAGTCAGGAGCAGTTATTAAACATAAACTACCACAATATACATATTGGTTCATTTCCTAAAAGTTTTCTATATATGTTTACCAATTGCTGCCCTCCTTCCACCCCAGCCTTAAAATAGACCGAATACTAAAGGGTGTGCAGAGTCAAAAAAATTGTTTTGGTTTTTTTTATTCATTTTGAAGGTCACAATCATTTGTTTGGTTTGGCTCAACTGAAAAAAAAAAGTTGTATTTGTTCTTTTGTTTGCCATTATAGTCAATGGGGGAAGCAATGTAGCCTATTTTGCATACCCAAATTTGGCATTTCTAATAATTTCTAATGAAACTGGTGGGTAGACATCATCAGAAGGTGAAGGGCTTGGAGTTGTTCTTCACTGAAGGATAAAATGTTACTAACCAGGGGCAAAAATTCTCTTTAGTTATTAGCTGTTTAATTTCCTGTGATTAAGGGAATCCAGATATGAAACTTCTCCTGAATCATTTTTGCAAATACTGCCTCTTTTTAACTTAGAAGCAGTAATCATGGAAAAGCATGGCTCTTGTTCTCGGTGCTACACTTCTGCAGCTCTTGCCTTTTGCTGTGGTATAATCCACCGATGGCTAAATATTGCTTGAGGCCAATATTCACATAACTGTAAGAAACTATAAAGAATTTGAAGAAAATATCCAGAGGGTATGAAGCTGTTAAAGATCTCTGGGTGTGCAATGCCTGTGTAAAGCATCATATGGCTAGAACAAGCCCAAGAGTCAGCAAATATCATAAGGAAAGGGGATTTGGAAAGAACCAAGATAGCCCGAGCAGTGGAGGAAAAACCTTAAGGGATTAAGATTGGCTTGGAGTAGCAGTGGTGCTGGCAATTAAAAACTGAAATAGTAGGAGCAGAGTAACACAGCAAAAGTAGCCAAAAATCCCAAGGTATACTTTGAGGGCTGAGGCAGAGGAACAATGATATCAAAAGCCAGAGGAGTGAAACAGCAAGTGTGCAATGCAACAGATGGTCAAGGCAAAACTAAAAATTGACAAGTATCATAGAACCAATACATGCTGGTGGAGTGCTAACCCCCAAGATATAGTGTGGGGGAATGGCAAATAACAGAAAGCTGTCAAAACCCCTGTTGCAAGTTCACTCTGTGGGTGTAGTAAGTCACATATCCATTGCCTTGAAACAATCTCTGTCTGTCCATCTCCCTCTTTCTCTGTGACCCCTGCTCTATCTTTCTCTCTCACTCTTATGCTCTCTGTATCCACTGCTCTGTAACACAAATGAAGCCAGAATTCTGCAGGCTCCCTTCCTGACAGAATTTGCTATATAAAGCACTTCACGCCACAATCACACCCTGAGTCAGCACAATTGTAGATGCCAGGATATGCAGTGTTTTATTACTAATGCTGTTAAGCTCCAGAAAGCACTGCAACAAAAGTATACAGATATAGCAAAGACAATAGTTGCAATAATGCAGTACAAAATTAAATACCTTTCTTATAATTATGAAGAAGGCAGCTAAAGATTAAAGATTTCCTCTCTCTGTCTGTCCCTCTTCCCTTTCCTCTCATGCCTCTCTTAATTATACCCTTTTTCACTGCACATTTGAAGCCATGTTTGAGAGACATTTGTTGTACAGTCACATGATGTAGTGTCAGTGTGAGAATGGTGAGCCAATTGGGCCCACCTTCTGAATACATCCGGAGTCAAACTTGTCAGACTTAGGCCAAGCAATCCATTATATTATGCCCCTGGAATCATAGGACTCACAGTGACAGCTGCTGGATGAAAGTTTTCCTAATATATGGTTACATCAGTATTAGAAATATTAAAAGCAATGGAGTAAGTTTCAAATTGTTACATGCATAAAAATTAGCATATATAATGTAAGTAGCCTATACTTACATAGTTGCTATGTTGTAAAAGTTGAACATATGTGTGCACTTTACATTTCATCCACACATATACACACATAAAATAGGGGCAAAATAGGGGGCGATCCAGGATGGGGCCAACAGTTATGCATGTAAGTTGCTATTTTAAAAGACACGTATATGCGTACATTTGGCAAATTGCTCGTGTAATAATTTTATACCTGAAAAACATCTTGCTTAATTGATTTCAGACTTGTTCATTGTGTAATATTGGCTGCTTGGGAGATCTGAGTATACTGAGGGGAATTAAGACTAAAGAACCAGGAGGATTTTAATGATATAGACAAAGGCTGGGCAATCTGGTGGAGTAATTGGTAAACTAGTTAATTTCATTATGCACACATTTTAAAATATACCAACTTGCACACATAAATCGGGTTTTACATAAGCAAGTCATACTTTATTTTCATGCATAAAATATAAGCATATATATTTTTAAAATAGGTAGGAAAAACTGTATATGTGTGTTCAATGCAATGAAATATTCATTTTCAAGGCATGGCATATATGCTTGTCATAAGCATACATATGATATTATGTTCCAGGATAAAGATTTGCGTATTTTATAAAGTGCATTGGTATATAATATATGTGGGTTATAAAACACTATCATAGATCTATAAGCGGCCATATACACGTGTATATGCCGCTACATGTATTTTGAACATTATCCTAAATATGAATAATCCATTTAGTACATAAATGCATTAAACACTGGCTTACTCAAAATTGGTAATTTACTAAAGACCAAGGCAACTACCATATTTTCAAGAAAGGCTAAGGAATATTTAATCATCATCTAAACTTTATTTCACCTGAAGTTTAGTTGCTCCAGAAGTCTGGCCAAATTAAAGTCTTTAGCTAGGGTGTCTCCATGCTGCCAGGATTCTCTGTATGGTTTTTGGCATTTCCTGTTATCTGCTGTGATCTTCCTGGTTTGAGCTTTGTGCTGATGTTTATCATCTGATTTTTGGGGGATCCCCAGCTTGCCAAAAGTTTATGGTCAAGCTATCTTTGGCTCAGTTCAGGCCTTTTTGGTCATCATGGTCTATTTAGCAAAAGTCCATGTTATGTTCCTGAGTTGTACATTTGCAGTTATTTGGGTGTCTTTCCATGCTGAATTGATTTCTAGTCTCAGGACCTTGCTTGTCAGCATCTCCCACTCACAATTCACAACCTACTTTATTACATTTTGTATGTTTTTGGAGCACTCAAACTCAGGTGTATCTTACTCACCTATCTCTCCTCTCTTGACATTTGGATGCCACTTGACAAAGATAAAAGCATACAGATATCAAAATATCCTCTGACCCAACCAGCAACACAAGGAAGGCAATGATGTACAAGAAGAAAGTTTGTCATAATAAGGAATGTATAGCCATATGAAAACCATGGAAATATGCAGCAGATAGAATAATGAGTATATATTTCAGAAATGCAAAATAATTTACCAATTTATAGAAAACAAAAAAATGTTTACAAATTGTGCAGCAAGTATGTGCAATTTGAATTTATTCTGGGAACTCATTGAAATCTTTACAGGGAGTGAACTGAGAATTAGGTATAATTATCTACATAGAAGTTTCTAAATTATTACCTCATATGAAAGTGCATTTTCTATACTCTGTAAGGTTAAGAAATGTGCTACAATAAATATGAAATTGTTGTTTAAGCAGTCCATTCTTTCTCCCTATTAACCTAGATGCCTGTGGATTATTACATGATAAAAGGGAAATAAAAAATAACCTAAAGCCCAAGTTAAGTGTCAATTGCTACTTCCTCCTTTAATAAAAAAAAAGAAGCAGCTGCATAATGTATTCATACCCCCTCCCCCATTCCACAGGACAACAAACATATAAGACTAATAGCTCACTACAAAGACTTCATATACAAGATATTATATAATCCCCCCCAAAAAATGAAAAGAGAAAGTAAAAAAAAAAATTCAAAATAAAAACACTAAATTACTTGTGAGAGAAAAATAAAATAAATTCATAAAACCAAAAACTCCACAAAATCTGTTCACAAAAGCAAAAAGCACAAAAAAAAAAAAAGCCAAGACCAGGGAAGAGAACAAATAATCTTCTCAGATCTTGAAGCTTCCATAGGAGCAGGACAAAAGCCATCTTTTATTTCTTACAAAAATATAAATTCTTACATATAAAGGGGCAGATTTTAAAAGCCCTGCTCGCGTAAATCCGCCCGGATTTACGCGAGAAGGGCCTTGCACGCCTATTTTCCATAGGCCGCCGGCACGCGCAGAGCCCCGGGACGCGCGTAGGTCCCGGGGTTTTTCGAAGGGGGCGTGTCGGGGGGGCAGGACCGGATGACGCGGCGTTTCGGGGGCGGGACCGGGGGCATGGTGCCGGCCCGGGGGCGTGGTCCAGGCCTCTGGACCAGCCCCCCGGTCGGAAGACGGCACGCCAGCAGTCCGCTGGCACTCTTAGATTTACGTCTGCTTCTCGCAGGCGTAAATCTAGGGACAAAGGTAAGGGGGGGGGTTTAGATAGGGCCGGGGGGGATGGGTTAGGTAGGGGAAGGGAGGGGAAGGTGAGGGGAGGGCGAAAGGAAGTTCCCTCCGAGGCCACTACAATTTCAGAGCGGCCTTGGAGGGAACGGAGGCAGGCTGTGCGGCTCGGCGCGTGCAGGCTGCCCAAAATCGGCAGCCTTGCGCACGCCGATCCAGGATTTTAAAGGATACGCGCGGCTATGCGCGTATCTTATAAAATCCAGCGTACTTTTTTTAAAAATTTACCCCACACAGCTTAGCCAATTAAGACATAAATTCTTTGTTTTGGATCAAGTAAAGCAGGAAATATCTATTTCCTGTCACATTTCTTTATCTACCAATAATTTACTTTTAATAATTCATACAGAAGGGGATAAATTGCTCTTTGTCTTCTTTTTTAGACTGGCTTAGACATATCTGCTCAAGATGGTGTAAACATCTACATTCCTATGTATCAAACAGAGAAAGAGCAGGAAAGATATCCCTTTTTTTATGACCAATTTAAAAAGACAGACCAATGCAAGTGAAGGCAAGGAGGAAGAAACAGGAAAAAAAAGTATTTCTTTTTGCCCTTCACAGCAACAGGTATTAATGAAAAAAAAGGAACAAGTATACTTGAACAAGTGCCGAAAGAGCACACTGTTATGAATTTGCGCTGCCCGCGGGTTTCCCCCGCGAGCAGGCTCTGACTCACCCTCGCTGCCGTCTTCACCGACGCGGCAGGACGCCAACGTCGGCCTGCGCTCGTGGCCCGGAGGCCACCCTGGATCCTCTTCTGCTCCGCGGTCGGAGCCGCGGCCTTCCGGTGCCTCCAACGGCACTGGGACCGCCCCCGACGCCAATTCTATCTTCGTGGCTGGAGGTCGCAAAAGCCCCGGGCTGGGGTAGCAGCAGGAGCCGTCCCCGGGGCCTCCGGCAGCGGCTGGAGCCACTGCTCACATTGGGCCTGCATTCCAGGCCAGCCCTGCCTCGTCTGACGCTCCTACGCTACTACATCGGTGCAGGCCACTGTCCGCGGTCCCTCACAGCTCCTTCACTCTCCTAGGCTCGCGGCCGCGTCTTTCTTCAGCATTTAAAGGGCTAGACACAGGAAGTGTCTTGGCCCCACCTTTGGGACTATTTCCTGTATCAGCCCTATAAGGGGCTGCTCCGCCAGTTCTTCAGGGCCTTGCATCGTCATGAGTCTTCGCTCTGGAGGCTCCTGCCTGCCACAGCCGGTTGTAAGGTCTTCTCATCTCGTAGAGCTCCTCGTTTCGTCCATTGTACCATGTTATGTCTTCGTGCCTGAGGTCCATCTCAAGGTGTCTTCGTGATCCTCTACGTCCCAGTGTTCCTGCCTTCCTGGATGTTCTTCCCTATGCCATGCCTCGTCTCTGCTCTCGAGCCTTCTGGTCCGGTAGGCCGGGGGTCCCTCAGATGCAGTACTCCTGAGAGGACTTGCCTGCCAGTGGACGGTTGTTCTGTGCTCCTGAGCCATCATGCCCTGGATGTGTGTTCCTGTGCTGTCCCGCTCCCGTCATGGTCCATGACCAGTCTGCAAGGGCTGTGTAGGGCGTGTAATGGACAGGGTGGTCTGCGACTCAGTCCCGCAGGTGGCCTGAGTAGGGCGACCTGAGAGACAGTGCCAATGTCCATGCATCAGCCATGTGTCTTCGTCTAGATGCCGTCGCATCACTCCATAATCATGTCCATGTCAAGGCCCGTCTGCCCTCAACCTCAGGCCAGGCCTGCTGCTCCATGCTGCTCGCAGCAGGTCCGAAAGGGCCCGGAATGGTCGGAGGACCATTCAACTTCCATCATCCTCGGATGTTGGCCATGGGAGCTTGCCGGCCTGGCAAGGGCACGATTGTTCAGCCATGCGGAGCCACCATCAACCCTTGGCTCGGTTCCGAAGGTCGGGGTCGGGCTGAGGCCCATGGGCACTCGAAACCACCAGTTCTCAACACATACACAATTCTTATCTTTATAACGCTAAATCAAACAGAACTCCAATAGCATAGCAAACTGGAACTTGAGTTTTTTCCACACATTTACATTTTTCTAATAGCAACAAAAAAATATCTCTCTCAAAATAATTTACTTTAAACCTGAAAATTGACTTGTGCCCAGAATACCAAAAGGCCCCTGTGGTGGATGCATGCCTTCAATTTACAAATTACTTAGCTTAATAAGACAAAATTTATAAATACTCCAAAGAAATAAAAATAAAAGCAAACACAGACAAATACAGTAACATGGCCTGAAGCCAGATTCTGGTTTTGAATGACTGATTATCTCAGTTTGTCAGATGAAACAACACAAAACAGAAAAAAGACTGACATCACAAAAGAGAATGAACATGATTTCTCATTTTCTCTTCCCAGAACAAAAAACCTTTTGGATACAGCAAACTTACAAATGACTTTCATACTGTACCATTCAGAGATGAAGAGAGAATTCTCACCAGCGTAAAAAAAAAAATACAGTTAATCAACTTCGCTAGTTTCAAGAGAAAGAAAGAAAGTTCAGCTGGTGAAAAAGAAAGAAGACAAATAAAAAAAATTAGCAAGGAGTTTCAGAGATAAGAGACCCTGAGAAAAAGAAGAGATGGTTTAGAAGAAAATCTAGAATGGCTCAAACATCAACAACATAGAAATCTTGGGATCCTAGAAGACTGTACACAGAACCACTCTGTGGGTGTGGTAAGACACATATCCGCTGCACTAAAACACTCTCTCTCTCTCTTTCTGTCTGTCTCTGTAAATCATTCTCTCTGTGATCCCTGCTCTCTCCTTATCTCTAGTGCCTAGAAAACACAAATGAAGCCAGTATCCTGCAGTTTCCCTTCCAAAACGATCTATACTCAAAGCACTTCATGCCACATTCACACACTCACACCTTGAGTCAGCACAATTGTAGATACCATGATAATCATTGTTTTATTAGTAATTCAGTGTTACACTCTAGAAAGCACTGCAGCAAAAGTAATATAGAAATATAGCAAATATAATAATGCAGCACAAATTATTTTCTTAGAATTATTAAGAGAGCATCTGAAGGTTTGGAATGCTCTCTCTGTTTGTTGGAGCACCAGACATGATTCCTCTCTCCTCTCCCTCCCATGCCTCTGTTAATTATACCCTTTTTGTC
The DNA here is from genome assembly GCF_901001135.1 of Rhinatrema bivittatum. Lineage (NCBI taxonomy): Eukaryota > Metazoa > Chordata > Amphibia > Gymnophiona > Rhinatrematidae > Rhinatrema > Rhinatrema bivittatum. The sequence goes on along the minus strand of NC_042615.1, from coordinate 707,524,079 downwards.
TGCACATCTGAAATCATGTTTTGAGAGTCACATATAAGTTTCCAGCACATGGTCCAGGGAGAGAAGCAACTTTTTCTTGTGACCCACTTCCACCACACAGAGCCTGTGCATATTCCTCCCTTTTCCACACTAATGTAGGGTTAGTATGAAAACACTGCGTTCAATAAGGACTACCTTCTACATACATCCTAACTCAAGCTTGTCAGACTGAGGCCAAGTAATCCCATTACAACCCCCAAGGCACAGATTTTGCAGGAAACTGCAAACATTACAAAGTCATCAAAATCCCCAAAGCATGGGGTGTAGTCAATCACAAACAGCACAAAGACATCTAAAGCTGAAGACATAGAATATGGTCCATTGCAAAAAGCACAAGGCATCTAAAGCCCTATGGCACAGAATGCAGGCCACTGGAAACAGCACACAAGTATCCAAAGTCCCATGGATTAGAATGCAGTCCATCGCAAACAGCACAAAAATGTTGAAAGCTCAAATGCACAGAAGTAGTTGTGGGAATCTATGCTGAGCTTTCTTTATTTATTTCTTTTAATAACAGGCTAGGGTTTTGTTTCTTTTAATGCTAACTCTGAGACATACTTTACTTTAATATTCCTATTGCACTTTTTCTTTCGCTCATCCAGAAACATGAAAGTTTGATTCATTTCCTACTTCTGGATGCCTTCAGACTGCAGCTTTTTCAGAAGTACCAAAGTTTAAATAAAGAAAATAGTCCAGTGGCTGCCTTACTTAAGTCTTCAGTTTTGTCATAAGCACAAAAGTCTTAAATGAAGAAAAGATTTCCAACTGCTGATTTGCTTCAGTCTGTAGTTTTTACTACCCTTTTGGACTTTGCTCTGGTCTGGTTCCCTGAATAGGAGACTTGGATCTTTACCTGGCTTTCTTCCTTGTGGCTTGGGTGGTGCATGGTCCCCACTGGCTTCCTGGTGCCTGCTTCAGGAGTCCAGCATTTCTCTTCTTCCCCTGCAGTCCACCACCCTATTTTTTTGCAGCCTGTTTTAATCTGTAGGAGAGAAGACCTGCCCAGTGGGTCAGCAAGTTTCCATTTTGTTTTAAGGTGGCCCAGTCTACTTCATGGTTTATTTTTAAAGGTGAGGGTGCTTTCCCATCCCCTTTGTTCAGTAAGTCTGGCAAACATTTGGTTAAACCTCCTGTAATAGCCTTTTAGGTCCTAGAATGACCTGACTTCTTTTTTGGTTTGTGGGAATTCTACCTTGGCCATCATTTCCATCTTTCTGATTTGTAGATAAATGTGTCTCCTGCCTAGGATACTAGACTTCTTGCCCTCTTAGAACACATTTCTTTGGGTTTCTGGTCAAATTAGCATATCTCAGTTTGGCTAGTACTGATTTCAGGTGATGTAGGTGGGAAGGCCATTCATACCTAAAGACCTAATGTCAAATAGGTAGACAGCAGTGTACCTGTAATGGACTCAGATTAAGTGGTATGAACAGTTTGAAAGGCAGCAGGAGTACCAAGAAGATTAAATGGGAGGATTGTGAAATGAAAGAGCCCTTCTGGGGTGCAGAAGGCAGTTTTTTTCTTTCACAGTCAGGGTTAATGGGACTTTCTAATAACATTTTGTGAGATCTAAGGTTGACAGAAATTAGGGCCTTCCCTAGTCTTTCAATTAACTCATTAATTCAGGGCATAAGATAGGCATCTAGGCATGACACGTCAATGAGTTTTCTGAAATTTATGCAGAATCATATAGTCCTATTGGGTTTTGGAAATAAGATGACTGGCAAACACCAAGGACTAGAAGACTTCTCTATAACTCTGAGTTGTAGCATTTTGTTTATCTCCTGAGAAATCACCTTCCATTGAGCTTCCAGGATTCAATATGGTCTTTGCTTGATTACAAACGATCTCTGGGTCTGTAATGATACCATGTTTTATTATTTGGGTTCATTCTAGAGTCTCAGGAAATACATTCTGAATCTGGTGCATCAGCTGAAAAAGACTTTGTTGGCGCTCTGTCAGATGGGACACAAACTGGATCTCTGGTTTACTTGATTTAGGGAGCTCAGGCCCAAAGTCCTCTTTAATTCCCTCTCACTGGATTAAATTATAGGACTTGTTGACCTATCTCTTCAGCAGATTGACATGGCGGGTATATAACCTTTTCTTACTGTAAAGTCTAGAAACCTGATAATTTACAAACCCTATCTTCACTACAAACTCATAGGGTTCTTGCCACTTTGCAAGCAATTTGCTCTCTATTGAGAGAAGGAAAACTAGTCCCCAGCTTTAAAGGTTCTTGTCACAGCAGATCTATTATAATGGATAGCTTGTGAGGCTTGAGCCTTTTCTAGGTGTTCCTTCATGGCCTTACCCACTTTACTGAGGTATTTTTGCATCCAGAGGATGTAGTCCACAGTATTCCTTGTTGAGTCCGGTTGTTCTTTCCAGCTTTCACAGGTCATGTTGAGGATGCCACAGGGCCAATACCTCTACAATAGCTCAAATGGAAAGAAAGATGTTAAAATTTGAGGCACTTCCTAAAAAGTAAAGGGGAGATAGAGTAGATGGCGATAACAATCTTTTCCATCAGTGGTGGCTGCCTTTTGAAGCATCTATTTCAATGTTTATTGAAATATTCTATGAGCCCATTTGTTTGCGAATGATAGACTGATGTTCATTGGATGTTGACTCTTGACAAGGATTTTTCTCTTGTGGCTTGAGTGTTTCAAGGTCCCAGTGGCTTCCTGGGACCTGCCTCAGGAGTTCTGGGCTTCTCTTCTTCCCCTGTAGTCCACTACCCTGTTTCTTCCTAGCCTGTTTTAACCTGTAGGAGAGAGGCACTGCCCAGTAAGTCAAAGTTTCCATTTTATTTTTAAGGTGGCTTGGTCTATTTCCTTGTTTTGTTTTGTTTTTAAGCTGAAGGTGCATTTTCTTCCCCTTTGTCCCTTACAGTGTTCCATCACAAACGTGTCTAAAGCCTGAAGGCACAGAGTGTAGTAAATTACAAAAGGCACAAAGGTGTCTAAAGCTCCAAGATATAGGGGCAGATTTTTAAAATTACGTGAGGGGGGGTACATTTGTGCATGCTATGTTATAAAATCCGGGGTCGGCGCGCGCAAGGGGGTGCACACATGTGCACCTTGCTCACAACGAGCCCTAGGGGAGGCCTGATGGCTTTCCCCGTTCCCTCCAAAGCCACTCCGAAATCGGAGCGGCCTTGGAGAGAACTTTTTTTTGTTCCCCTCATCATTCCCTCCCTTCCCCTATCTAACCCACCCCTCAGCTCTACCTAAATCCCCCCCACCTTATTTTGTTGAGTTACGCCTGCCTCTGGCAGGTGTAACTTGCGCTCGCCGGCTGTCTGCCCGTGTGGCATGCCCCGACACAGGCCGCTGTGTTGGAACACTCGACCATGCCCCTGGACCACCTCCATGCCCCTGGAACACCTCCATGCCCCAGACATGCCCTGCACCATGGCCCACCCATGGCCCTGCCCATGCCCCGCCCATTTCTGTGAGCACTGGGACATATGTGCGTCCCGGGGCTTGCGCACGACACGGAGCCTATGCAAAATAGGCTCGGCGCATGCGGGGGGGGGGGGGGGGGGGGGGGTTAAGAGTTACGCACGTAACCCTTTTAAAATCCGCCCCATAGAGTGTGATCCATCATACAAAGACATCTAAAGACCCAAAGCATACAGTACAGTCTATTGTAAACCATTCAATGGTATCTAAAGCCCCAAGGTATAGAATGAAGACTGTTGCAAAAAACAGAAAAATGTCTAAAGTCCCAAAGTTCTGAGTGTGATCCATTGCAAACAGCACAAATGTGTCTAAAGCTTCAAGGCATAGAATACTTTCTATTACAAACAGCAAAAAGGTATCTAAAGCCCCAAGATATAGAGTGTAGTCCATCTAAAGACCCAAAGCATAGAGTACAGTCTATTGCAAACAGTACAAAGGTGTACTGTTTGCAATAGACTGTGTGCCCCAAGCACACAGTACAGTCCGTTATAAAAATCACGAAAGTGTTTAAAGTCTCAAGGCATAAAAGTGCAGTCTATCACAAAAAACATAATGACCCAGACAGACCTAGACAGCAAAACAGAAAAACAAAATATAGTTTGTGGGAGAAGAAACTTATATTTTTTTTCTTTTTCACATTTTTTTTCTGGGATCAAAACAACCCAGGATAACAAAGAAATAAGTAGGGTGGGAGAACTAGGCTGGGACTGTAGTGGAGAACAAAAACAAAGAACCAGAAAATAGGTGGGGTGGGAGGGAAGACTTGTATTTTATTTTATTTTTTTTACATTTTTATTTCTGGGACAAAAATATAACAAAAAGAATTGCAGTGAAAGAACAAGGCTGAGATCTAAACAGCAAACAAAAAGGAAGCATCAAAATGCCCATGCTGGTACATCACAGACATGGCAAGTAGGCATAGTAGCAGCATGACACTTAAGGTATATCGTGGACATGGTAAGTAGGCAGAGTGGCAGCAAGACATCCAAGGTGGTATATCTGGGACATGGCAGGTAGGCAGGGCAGCAGGAAAACCTCTAAGATGCTTTCAATTGTCTTGCTATTTGCATGGAAATTCTGGAAAGCCCACCAAATATTCCATCAAGTCTGGCACCAGCCATGAATGATGAGGGCTTATGATGTCCCTGCCATTGGGAAGACACATTCACTGGGTACGTTGGGTATGTTGTAAAATACTATGGTAAAACTAAGCACAGTCACATATATACGTATATGTCGCTATGGGCAATTGTTTGAAAGTTATCCTCTTAGGTAATTTTCAAAAGAGTTCTGTGCATAAATGTAACATACTATCATAGCAAATTTCATGAGCCCATTTACACACTTGGAGGATAACTTTAAAAGAATTGTGCGCAGATATGTGCATATTTTAAAATATGTGTATGTTTACCCCATAACAGACACATGTGTGAGGCCAAAATGTGAATACATGCAATGCATTGAAACCATATATTTCAATGCACTGAATGCACGTACTTTACCCATCTATTTTAAAAATATACATGCATATATTTTACATATGAAAATAAAGTATGATCTACTTATGGTAGTCAGGATTTACATGTATAAATTTGTGCAGTTTAAAACATGCACACATGAGTGAAATTACCAGTTTAACTAAATAGTCCACTAGTTTGACTATTCCTTCTCTAGATCATCAAGACCCTCTTGATTCTTCTACCTGAATTTCTCCCAGTTCACCCAGACCTGCCATCCAGTTAGTACCAAACAATAAACACATATAGGGCCGGATTTTTAAACCTTCTCGTGTAGCCTACATTTGTGCACGCTACCCCGCACCCTAAACCTACTCTAACTATCCCCAAATTGTTTATTTTCCTACTTATTCCTCCTCTGGAGCAGAAATAATCTTGCTGTCGCAGCCCACCCCTCCCTACCCAGACCCCCATTCCCTGCCCACCCTTTGTTCAGGCCCAGCACTTTGTTGTGTGTCTTTTAAAATAGCAACTTTTGCACGTAATTGTTGGACTCACTGAAGAATGTTCCAGACTCCCCCTTTTTTGCACACATATGTGTGTGCGAAAGTGAAAATATATGCATAATATATAGAATATGCGAGTAGCAGCTACATATGCCCGTATATTTTAATTTGTATGTGTGTAAGATTTTGAAAATTCACTTTTTAGGGCTAATTTTCAAAAGGATTTACAGGCTTAAAACTGGGATTTTACACGTGTAAATGCACTTTACGCATGTAAGTGGGCTTTTGAAAATTGTTATAATATATGCAATTAAATTGTCTATAGGTTTTACATGTAAACCATACATATCGCGTCGGTTTTCTATGTAAACCGACGTGGTATGTACTAGTACATGAACATCGGTATATAAAAGCCTTCAAATAAATAAATAAATAGATAAATAAATAAATGTATAAGTCAACTTTACATGTATAAGTGGGCTTTTGAAAATTGCTATGATAGTATGTTACATTTATGCAACTAAATTCTTTGAAAATTACCTCCCCTAAATGTACCAATACATATAAAACCTATTGAAAATTCAATAGTATATTTTTTAGTAATTTTTGAAAAGTATTTTATTTATAAGTAAAACATACTTATAAATAAAATACATATTATTATCACAAGAATTGCTTCCACAGGAAAGGACATACTAGGATTTTGTTGTACTCTAGTTTCTGAATAAATGTCAAAGACATACTACTATCTTATTTCTGTTATGAGGTGATGCCAGGGAGAGGTGAGCAGAAAAAGAAAATTATCCAATACACATATCTCAGCTTTAAGCAGCTCTTGCTCAGGACTTTATATAATTTCAACCTAGGGGATATTTACTTCCACAAAGAAATGTTAAATAAAACCTTTCAAAATCAAAAAATTGATGTGACAAGATTCATTATTTTTTACTACAAAAAATTACAATTAGGGCTGGTAACTTTAAACCGGCGAATGGGCACACATATGCGCATTCGTCGCCCTGCTCCCAGGATATGGCCATTTTATAACATATGCCCATAAATGCATATATGTTATAAAATAGCCTGACCGCGTGCAATTTTAAGTGGATGCATACCTGTGCTCACAAATGCCACTTCTACTGTGTAAGTGGGGGATTTTAAAAGACATGTGCAATGACGCCATTACCAGTTTTCCCAGTTCATTAGCAGTTCACCCAGGTAAGGAATAGGACTTCCACATCCCCCTGGATCTTTTGGCTAAAATAGCTTCTTTCACATCACCTTTTAACCATGTCGGTGATCATTTTGCTTTCTTTCCACAATTCTTAATGTGTGGAATACATCTGGACTGTGCTTCCAGGATGGTATTTTTTAACAATGACCACGCCTCTTGCACACTTTTTACCTTTGTAGCTGCTCCTTTCAGTTTTTTTCTATTTTACTCATTTTATCGGTTTCCCTTTTGAAAGTTTAGCACGAGAGCCATGGATTTGCTTACTTTCCCCCTTCCATTCATTCAAATTTGATCATATTATGATCACTATTGCCAAGCAGCCCCACCACCATTACCTGTCTCACCAAATCCTGTGCTCCACTGAGAATTAGATCTAAAATTGCTCCCTCTCTTGTCGGTTCCTGAATCAATTGCTCCATAAAGCTGTCATTTATTCCATACAGGAAATTTATCTCTCTAGCGTATCCCGATGAATCATTTACCCAGTCAATATTGGGGTAATTGAAATCTCCCATTATTACCGCACTACCAATTTGGTTAGCTTCCCTAATTTCTCTTAGCATTTCACTGTCCATCTCACCATCTTGTCCAGGTGGACGGTAGTATACTCCTATCACTATAGTCTTCCCCAATACACAAGGGATTTCTACCCATAAAGATTCAATTTTGCATTTAGTCTCATGCAGGATGTTTATCCTTCCTCCCTGTTTCCACTCTCCTCCCCGACCCCTAACTAGCACCATCCTCTGCGACCCCTAACTAGCATTTTTTTTTCATGCTTACTGCTCCTCCAGAACAGACGTAATTGTGTGCCGGCTGGCTGTTGGCGTGCACCTTCTTGGGACAGCGTCTAATGGCGCTGTCCAGGCCCGACCCCTGCCTGCCCCTCCCCATCCAGACCCTGCCCCCGGCCTGCCCCCTTTGTTCAGGCCCAGTACTTTGGTGAGTATCAGGGGATACACGTGTGGCCGGGCCCTTTAGAAAATGCACGTGAGGGGTACAGGACAAAGCCACGCGCATAACCCCTGACATTTTACATGCGCAGGGCTTTTAAAATTGGCCCTGAGATTAAGAAATTTTAATAAATAAACAAACAAAGGTACATCAAGCCCAGTATCCTGTTTCCAACAGTGGCCAAGCCAAATCACAAATACCTAGCAGAATCCCAAGGGAAAGATAGATTCCAAGCTGCTTATCCCAGGGATAAGCAGTGAATTTCTACCATGCCACCTTAATAATTGTTTATGAACTTTTACTCCAGGAAAAAACGTTGTCCAAACCTTTTTAAAATGCAGCTACACCAATAGCTTTCACCACATCATCTGGCAATGAATTCCAGAACTTAATTATGCACCGAGTAAGAAAATATTTTGTCTTATTAGTTTTAAGTGTATCATCTAGTAACTTCATTGTGTGTCCTCTAGGTTTTGTACTTTTTAAAAGAGTAAACAACCGATTAACGTTTATTCGTTCCACTCCACTCATTTTATAGACCTCTATCACATCTCCCCTCAACCATCTCTTCTCCAAACTAAAGAGTCCTAACCTATTTAGCCTTTCCTCATAGAGGACTCGTTCTATTCCCTTTATAATTTTGGTTGCCCTTCTCCATACCTTTTCTAATTCTTCTATATCTTTTTTGAGATATGGTGACCAGAAATGCACACAATATTCAAGTTGAGGTCCCACTATGAAGCGATTCAGAGTCATTATGATATTCTCTGTTTTATTCTACATTCCTTTCCTAATAAGTCCTAGCATTCTATTTGCTTTCTTGACTGCTGCTGCACACTGAGCAGAAGATTTAAATGTATTATCAACGATGATGCTTAGATCTTTTTAAAATGTGGAACCTTGCATTGTGTAGCTATAATCCGGTTTACTCTTCCTAGGGATGGTAACTTTTAAACAGGCGTGTGAGCACACATGTGTGCACATTCCTAGGCCCACGCCCAGGGAAGCGGGTATTTTATAACATACGTGCATATGTGCATGCATGTTAAAAAAAGGCTGAACACACTCACATGTGCATGCAATTTTAAGCAGATGAGAGCCTATGCGCGCAAATACTGCTTCTACCACGTAAGTGGGGCATTTTATTAGACCCACACGCTGACGCCAGTACCATTTTTCCAGGGGGTCCTCAGCAAGCTTAAGCTCCAGTCTTGCCAAGTTCCTCCTCAATGCTTGCATCACACCCAAGCTCCAGACCCATTTAACCCTTCCTTCAAAGATGCCTCTTCATAAAGTCACCCTTGGCTCTCTGACCTGGCCACTCTAGTGTTATACCTTACTTTGTGGCCTCTCGACCTTCTTGTTCCTTGTCCTGTAGTCTATCTAAGTCTTACCTTGCCTTGTGGCCTCCAAGCAATTCTTGTTCTTTGCTCCTTGCCTTGTGGCCTATTCTAGGCCTTACCTTGTCTTGTGGATTCTGGGCCTGTCCTACTCCTGTATCCTGCCTTGTGTTCTATCCAGGCCTCTCTATACCTAGTGGCCTATGGGCCTCCAGCCTTGCTGCCTTCGGGCTTCTATGTTCTTTGTTCTGTGTTGCCTTGTCTAATCCTTGTCTGGTCCTGTTCTAATATGTTTGGTCTTGCTGTGCACAGCCCAGTCCTGGTTCCTGTTATTTATTCCCTGTAGTGTCAGTACCTTATTTTGCCTCAGCCAGTATCTAGTTCCAGTTCCTGTCCAGTATCCTGCTTTGCCTGTATCTCTCCCAGTCCGTGCTCACCCTGCCTTGTCTCTGTCTGTACTCAGCCCCAGTCCTTGTTCTGGTTCCAGCTCTAGTATCCAGTCCAAGCCTTGCCTTGTCCAGCCTATCCAAGCCTTGCCTTATCCAGCCTTCTCTTGTCCATCCTGTCCAAGCCTTACCTCACTTCATGCCACTGCAGCCAAGACCTGCTAGCCCCCAGAACTTAAGGACTCAACCTGCGAGTGAGGGGGTTTACTAGGTGGAAGACCGGCCCATGTCTTGCCTTCCAGTCCTGGACTACTGCTGGGGTGATGTAGCCTGTGTCCAGCCCAGCACCCTATGACACTTGCCAAGAAAACTAATAACAAAACAGTTATAGGTCGATTTTAAAACCTGTGTAAGCGCTTCCAAGTGTGTGCGGTACCTGGAGCGCGCACATGGAAGCGCCGATTTTATAACATGCGCGCAGCAACACATACATGTTATAAAATCCGATGCCCACGCGCACATGCATGCCCGATTTTGTATCGGCCCATGCATTTGCGCATGGATGCCCCACTCGCGCATGCAAGGGGGAGGAATTTTTTCAATTACATGCAGCAACCCGAACAGCCCTTTTCTCAGTTCCCTCCCAGTCCACTCCAATTAAGGAATGGACTAGGAGGGAACTTCCCTACCTCCCCACCTAACCTTCCTCCCTTTTCCCCTCTCCACCCCGACCCCTAAATCTACTCTAGCTATCCATTTTTTTTTGTTTTATAACTTACTTCCTCCTTCCCGTAGAAGTAAGTTGCATGCGCTGGCCGTCTGTCGGTGTGCGAGTCACCAGGACAACGCAAAATGGCGCCCCACCCCCGGCCCGCCCCTTTTGTGAACCCCGGCTCCTCCGTGCATATTGGGAGATATGCGCATGACTTGGCCGTTATAAAAATGTGCTCATCACACGCTCGGCCCGGCCACGTGCGTATCTACCGATTTTTACTCATGCAGGGTTTTGAAAATGTGGTTGTTAATTTTTAAAAGCTTTTACATGTGTAGGCTTTTTGAAAATTACCCTGGGGATTTTACATGTAAAAATCTGTGCAAAAACAATTTTGTACAAGTGGGCTTATATATCTAAGTCTGCTTTCAAAATTAGGGCTGAAGTCTGCATGCAACCCTTTGCAGGCGATTAAAAAATGCCCTTAAAATGTGCAGATCTAGAGAACATAAGAACATAAGACATGCTATAATGGGTTAGACCAAGGATCCATCAAGCCCAGCATCCTGTTTCCAACAGTGGCCAGTCCAAGTCACAAGTACTTGGCAAGTACCCAAACACTAAATAGATCCCAAGCTACTATTCCTTATTAATAGCAGTTTATCCAAACCTTTTTTAAACCCGGTTACACTAACTGTGTAACCATATTTTATTTATTTATTTATTTATTTATAGATTCTTTTATACCGCGGTACGTATAGACATACATCACCTCGGTTTACAGTGAAACAATAAATTAGCAACCGGCTTTACATGTAACAGTTTAAAAAACAGTAAAACATTTAACAGCAACAGGCTTTACAGAAACCAGGGTTTTAAAGATAATATGCATACATCATTAAATATCAAACAATAAAATATAAATAACCATGTATTCGCAGGAGCAAATTAACTGTCATATCCTCTGACATATCCTCTGACATATCCTCTGACAATGAATTCCAGAGCTTAATTATGTGTTGGGTGTCAAAGAATTTTCTCCAATTTATTTTAAATGAGCTACTCTCTAACTTCATAGAATGCCCACTTGTCCTTTTATTGTCTGAGAAAGTAAATAACTGATTTACATTTACCTGTTCAAGTCCTTTCATGATTTCGTAGACCTCTATCATCTTCAGCCATCTCTTCTCCAAGATGAACAGCCCTAACCTCTTTAGTCTTTCCTCATAGGGGAGCCGTTCCATCCCCTTTATCATTTTGGTTATCCTTCTTTGTACTTTTTGCAATGCAACTATATCTTTTTTGAGATGCGGCAAACAAAACTGCATACAGAATTCAAGGTGCGGTCTCTCCATGGAGCAATATAGAGGCATTATGACATCTACCGTTTTATTCGCCATTCCCTTCCTACTAATTCAAGTTTACTTAGGGAATAGCCACTGCTATTAATTGCATCAGTAGCATGGGATCTTCTTGGTGTTTCTGTAATTGCCAGGTTCTTGTGGCCTGGTTTGGCCTCTGTTGGAAACAGGATGCTGGGCTTGATGGACCCTTGGTCTGACCCAGCATGGCAATTTCTTATGTTCCAACATTCTGTTTGCAGAAATCAAATAATCTCCAGTGCAACTAAAGAGTAATTAAAGGTTTATAAAAATATCATGACTGCATTATTAGGCCCCCGCAAAATATAAAATATGATATATATATATTTAAGATTACAACTCACCATCCCCATTGGAAGTAGGAGAACTTTCACATTTGCTTTCACACTGCTGCATTGATGGAGGCCGAGTTGTTTCAGAACACTCACTGGATGCTTGCCCAGTGTATGAAAGACACTGCACTGTTCGCATCTGTTGCCCAAGACCACACTGTGCAGAACACTGAGAGGAAGATAATCAGAGAAAATGAGTACAGGAAGATGTTTTAACACATTTTGAAAACTAGTATAATGATGAAATTTTAACACATTACATGATTTACAAGAAACGTTTTCCAAACAATCTAACCATGCTAAAAAAAAAAAAAGAGCAATCCTATATTACTCTGTTTGAACATTGCCCTCAGCTTGGCTAAAAGTGCATATGGGTTTCTGTAATATGTATATTTTTAGCTGTATTGTGAGGAGGCATTCCTGGAGGTATGTTTAGGCTGTGGGAGGAAAAGAGTGTGTATACTTGACAATTCCAAAAGTACATGCAGCTATTTCCCTCTCCTTGGCCACCCTTACAAAATAGCAGGTGCAAAATAGGCAGGTACTTTTAGTGTGCATATTTTTTATTTGTTTATTTAAATCGTTTATACTCCACTAATATGACATGTTCATCAGAAGAGTGCAGCTTAAAATCAAACAATAATATTACATCATAAAATTAAAACACACATACAGAACATAAAAACTAAATAATTTCAGTTGTTATTCTTTAGGGGGAAAACTTTTATTTTTACCCTATTGATTTACCTCTAATGTATTTGCTCTTTTTTTTCTTCTGCCTCCAGGAGCTATTATATTATTATCTATAATTATTCCCTTTTTGAATATTAGATGTATTAGTTGGTGGTTAAAATTGTAATTTAATATGCCTGTTACATCTATATTCAATAATATGTTGTTATATTGAAAATGCAAAATTAAAAATTAAAAAAAAAAACAACTAAATAATGCATAACACGCACTATAAAATGCTAACTTTCAAAGAGAAACTACCCAGGTAGTCTCTTTTTGAAAATCTACATAAATTATGTACGGCCAAGTGCCTGCATATTTTATAACTATACAGGCTATTTGAAAATTGCCCCCTTAATTCCCCCCAAAATATATGAAAGTAAGGATAAAGCTAATCTTAGTAGATCTAGTATCCTTTTTACCCTATTGACAATGTGATTAGAATGCAGAACTACTAAAAAAAAATTCTAGAATTTGGCTGTATATATTGCTCTATGAGGGACAGCAAGTAAAGCAGAGTTGCTTACCTGTAACAGGTAAGGACAGCAGGATGTTAGTCCTCACACATCGGTGACATCATCAGATGGAGCCTGGCATGAAACTTTGGCTGGCACACTGAGCATGCCCAACATACCACTATCCATGCATCCATGCAGGGTCTCTCTTCAGTCTCGTAATATATAATTATGAAAAAATAAAGCAACAAACAAAGGAGAAACCCAACTCCGTGGGGTGGTGGGCAGATTTCATGAGGACTATCATCCTGCTGTCCTAGGAGAACACTTATTACAGGTATGCAACTCTGCTTTCTCCTAGGACAAGCAGAATGGTAGTCCTTACACCATGGGTGAATCCCTAGCTATAGGCTGCTCCCGAAGAACAAGTATGGCCAACTTGCACCCAACCAGGTGCCAACCAGCACAACAAAACTGGTGCTCTTGGTAAGAGAGGAAGTCAGCCTGAACCCGAACAAAGAGCCTGACATAAGAAGAGTTGGGTTTCACAACTGAAAAAGATTCCAGAGGAATCTAACTGGCCAAAATTGCTGTCATGTTGGCTTCCCTGTCCAAACAGTATTGTGAGGTGAAGGTGTGGAGAGAACTCCATGTTGCAGTTTTGCAGATCTCATCCACAGGGACCGCTTAAAAGAGGGTCACTGAAGTTGCAATGGCTCTAACAGAATGAGCCTTTACATGGTCTCCCAGCTGCAGTCCTGCCTGCACATAGCAAAAAGAAATGCAATCTGCTAGCCGGTTAGACAAGGACTGCTTGGTCACCGCAACTCCTACTTAGTTCTTTTCAAAAGAAATGAAGAATTGCATGGATTGCCGATGGCCTGCTGTTTGCTCCAGGTAGAAGGCTAAGGCTCTCTTGCAATCCAGACTGTGCAGAGTCCGTTCACCCCAATGCGATTGAGGCTTAGGAAAGAAGGTGGGTAGAATGATTGACTGGTTCAGGTAGAAATCAATCACCACTTTTGGCAGGATGTGGACGCAGACCTACCCTATTGTGAAAGAACTTCAACACCAAAGCTTGAAGTTCACTGACTCTGCACGCCGAGGTGACCACTAGCAAGAAGATGACCTTCCAGATCAGGTACTTCAGGTCACAGACAGTGGCTCAAAAGGCTCCTTCATCAGCTGAACTAGGACCACGATAAGGGCCAAGGACACCGTGGGGGGCCTTAGGGGAGGATTCAGCTGAAGCAGATCCCGCATAAAGGGCCCCACAATATTTATTTAAAATATTTTCTATACCGTCATTAGGTCATGCTCCATCACAACGGTTTACAGAGAGGCACATATATTTAATGTTCAGCTTGGGTCATACTATCTTACAAAGTGCCAATATAGTTTCGGTTACATGTTTCAATAATACATTGTATATGAAAGGTGACATGGATCTTGTCCATATATATGATTAATAGGGAAACCATATAAGTATAGTACTTTATACTGTCTCTATTTAGCTTTAGACGTAAAGTATGAGAGAAAATAATAAAATATGCAAATATGCATCTAGGTGACTTTGTGCTGTGCGTCGATGTTCCGTTGCCCGTTAGTTCATATTTCTTATTCTCCATTTTCACTGTAAAAAGCTTTTTTGAAAAGCCAGGTTTTTAAACTTTTTTTGAAGAGTTTTAAATCTCTCTGTAATCTAGTTTCTAGGGGCACTGTGTTGTTGAGAGTCAGGAGGTGGATCCTTGGTCCGACCAGCGGAGAGGTACTGACGTAGATCCCCGTAGATGATGTAGGTCGGTAGGCGGTACCGCCGCTGCAGGAGGATAGCTCTTAGCCCAGAAGGTCTGTAGCTTCTCCTGGAGATCCTATGGAGACTTCGCCCTGGAAGCCCGCGGTCCCCCCAGGAGGAGCCTGTAGGGACCCAGGCCGCTGGGACTCAGGAGGCTTCGCCCTGGAAGCCCGCGGTCCCCCCCAGGAGGAGCCTGTAGGGACCCTGGCCGCTGGGACTTAGGAGAGCGGCAGATGACGTGGACAGGTAGACAGACCAGGTTCAGGGCAGGTGGCTAGAGGCATAGATGAGCAAACAGACCAGGTTCAGGGCAGGCGGCTGAAGCAGGCAGGCAGGCAGGTTGGGAGGCAGGAGCAGGCAGGCTGGGTCAGGCGGGCAGACGAACAGGAGCAGTCGAGCAGGATCGGGCAGGCAGGCAGGCAGACGAACAGGAACAGATGAGTAGGGTCAGGCAGGCAGACGAACGGCAACTAGTTACTCACAGGAATCGACCACGTTGCAAGGCAAAGTCCCGGGGTGGACGCCGGGGTTAAATTCCCCTCGGTGTCTGACTTCATCCTGGGGGCTGGCCAGAGTTTAGTGTCGGAGGCCCTTTAAAAGAGGAGCCCTCCGCGCGCGCGAGCCCAGGGGGCGGGGTCAGCAGTGCCCGATGGCGTCTCCCTCGTGGAGACGCCGCGATGTAGGCCCGAACGGGCTCAGCGGATCCGGAGGCTCTGGCGGCGTCCCGCAGGGAAGAGGAGATAAGGGTCAGGTCGCGAGGTGAACGACCGGAGCCGCAACATGTGTTCCATAAAATTGGTCCAACTAAGGATAGGGCTCGCTCTCTGACTTGAGTCAGTCTGGCTGTCCTGACTGAAGGGATGCTTAGAAGGGCTTTATTGGCTGATCTAAGATTTCTTTGGGGGACATGTAAGCGCAGCGCTGTGTTTAACCAATCTGCTTTTTCTTCATTAATTAGTTTGTGAATTGTGCAGAGTGTTTTATATTGAACCCTTTGTTCTATTGTCAGCCAGTGTAGTTCGGCAAGTGTTTGAGTGATGTGATCTCTTTTATTTTTACCAGTAAGTATTCTGGCGGCAGAGTTTTGTAAGATTTGGAGTGGTTTTATAGTTGAATACGATAATCCCAGAAACAGTGTGTTGCAGTAATCTGTGCTAGCGAAAATAAGTGCCTGTAGGACTGTTTGAAAGTGTGTTTGGGTTAATAAGGGTTTCAGACTTCCGAGGACCATAAGTTTGGCGTAACCTTCTTTGACCTTCATTGATATGTGTTGCTTAAGGCTAAGTTCCGTGTCGATTATTACACCTAGGTTTCGAGTTTTCTCGGCTAGTTCTACTTTCTGATCATTTTTAGGTCTGATGGGGGTTTGAATCAACTCAATGTTTTTTCGCTCTAGGTGTATAAATTCCGTTTTTTCGATGTTGATTACTAGCTCCATTTGGTTTAGCAGTTGTTTAATTATATCTAGGTATATCATTGCTAGGTTGTATTGACATGGGCGATCCATCCATTCCGTGGTGGTAGGCCCCAATAGCACTAAGATGTATCCTGAAGGAGTTGGTTTTCGGGCCAGATTCCGAGAAGTGCAGTAGATAGTCCAGAAGCTTTGGGGTGGAGTAAGAGAAAGTTATCTAAACCATAATGCTCACACCAAATAGAGAATCTCTTCCACTTTAAGACTTCCTAATGGATGGCCTCCTGGACTCCACCAGGACCCAGGTCACATCATCCAAGAGGTCCAGGGCTGTAAAATCACCCTCTCAACATCCAAGCCATGAGAGACAGGGCTCATAGATTGGACTGAGCATGCCCAGCATGCCACTATCTACATGTCTATGCAGGGTCCCTCTTCAGCCTCTTTTCCACCAGGCAGGTCGGTGATGGTTGGTGGAGGCCGCCATTCTCCCCAATGATGACAAGGCAGCAAAGAAAGAGATGAGTATTAGTGGTCGCAGCCATCTGCAACTGACGGGTGTAACAGTACCTCCCTTCTTAGGGCCCCTCCCCGGGGGTTTTGGTTTCCTAGGATGAGAAGTGTAGAATTGTTTGATCAATTCCTTGTCGAGCATATTGGTTGCAGGCTCCCAACTATTCTCCTCGGGACCAAATCCTTCCCATGAGATAAGATACTCCCAGCGCCTTCCACGTTTTCTTACATGCAGGATGTCTTCAACCTGATAGGTGATGTCCTCTTCTGCTGTTAGAGGTTGGGTTTCAGGTGTTTTCCTTGAGAGCTCTGACAGGATGAGCGGCTTTAAGAGAGAGATGTGGAAGGCGTTATGGATTTTAAGTGAAGAGGGTAACTGAAAGCTGTAACTGGACCCAGGCGGCAAAGTACTGCAAAAGGCCTGATGTATCTGGGTGCAAATTGAGTGGAAGGCAGTTTTAGGCAGATGAAGCAGGTACTGAGCCATACTTTGTCTCCAGGGTGCAACTGAGGAACTGTCCAGTGATGAGCATCGTAGACCTTCTTAGCCTTTTGACCAGCCTGTTGAAGGTGTTGTTTGGTGTGCTCCCAGAGTTGGTGCAGTTCTTGTGCCAAGGCCTGTGCTGCGGGAGATGACACAGACAGAGGCACTGGAAGAGGAGGCAGAGGTTGGCGTCCGTAGACGATTTGAAATGGCGAAGATCCAGTTGAAGCTGACTGGTGGGAGTTTAAAGCAAACTCGGCCCAGGGGAGTAGATCGGACCAATCACTCTGCCTAGAGTTTACGTATGCCCGGAGAAACCATTTTAAAGTATGGTTCGTCCTCTCTGTCTGTCCATTGGCCTGCAGATGATAGGCTGATCTGAGATCCAGGGAGATGTCACATTTTTTGCATAGTGACCTCCAGAATTTAGCTGTAAATTGGATCCCTCGATCAGAGAGGATGTGTCTTGGTAGGCTATGGAGGCGAAAGACATGGCGGATGAATAGTTTTGCTAATTCTGGGGCTGAAGGTAGACCGGGTAATGCCAGAAAGTGAGCAATCTTTGAAAAGCAGTCCATGGTGATCCAGATGGTATTGCTGCCACTGGATAGGGGTAAGTCGACAATGAAATCCATGGCTATATGTGTCCATGGCTCACTAGGTGCAGGAAGTGGCTGGAGAATTCCCCACAAGCGACCTGCCGGTGATTTTTCCGAGCGCATTCTTCATGGTTGGCCACCAGTAGAACCTTTGCAGAGTAGAAAGCGTTCTGGCTTGCCCAGGATGGCCTGCGAGAAGAGAGTCATGCGCCCATCTGAGGTTCTTCTTTCTGAGCGGTTGGGGAACCACTGTCTTCCCAGCCAGAAACATATGGGTAGCGGAGGGGAGCACCCTTGTAGGGTCAATAATGTGACATGGAGTATCTGGAATGTCTTCCGTGGAGAATGAACGGGAGAGTGCATCAGCTCGGCTGGCTGGTATCGCAAGAGGAAGTCGAACCGGTTAAAAAACAGAGAACAGGGGGCTGGCTTTGGCTGGAAGGGATATCGAGCCGTCCTGGTTAAGAGACTCTGAGGAACGAATCGCAGCTGTTTACCATCACAATCGCTAGAGGAGGAGGTGAGAGCGAGAGAGCGAGAGACAAGCGGACCAGAGTCATCGACGTCATCACCAGGGCCCGGGACCTTTAAATCCCAAGGCACGCCGGCGTTTCAGTGGGGCTGGCTTTGGCTGGAAGGGATATCGAGCCGTCCTGGTTAAGAGACTCTGAGGAACGAATCGCAGCTGTTTACCATCACAATCGCTAGAGGAGGAGATGAGAGCGAGAGACCAGCTGACCAGAGTCATCGACGTCATCACCAGGGCCCGGGACCTTTAAATCCCGAGGCACGCCGGCGTTGGCTGCGCGCCGGCATGCTTTGGCACACGCGGCTTAGACCGGCTTTGACCGTGTTTGACTGTGTTTGTGAGAGAGAAACCCCTCCAAAAGTGTGGGAAACAACTTGGAATGGGAAGAAAGAGGAAAGCGAGATATATCACATCATCGCCAACTTCCTCCAAAATCGGACCCATGGACGCCCATGTAAATCGGCTAGAAACGCCAAGAATGGACAGTATGTGTAGCACTTCAGATGCTACATTAAGTCCAGGCACAGCGCTTACACCTCCACAACCGCCAGGAGCAATGAAGGAGGTACCTCTTGCTGAGACGGAATCGTCAAACGTGAGTGATTTTGAATTGCAACATGTTTTGGCTGAGCCTGAATCAGCTACCTACGCTGAAGCAGGGGAGGAGAATATCATTGTGAACATTGGTGACTCTCAGATAAGTTCTGTAGACCCAGCCAATGTGAATCTTGGGGACTTGTGGAAAGTGCTGGTAAAATTGGACTCCAATTGAATACAGGTTAATTCATCCCTCTCAGCTTTAGTAAATGTGAACAGATTATCTATCGTAAATCAAGGTAAAAGGGTGAATGAAGTAGAGTCAGTACTGAAAGATCTGTCTATGAAAGTTAATAAGACTCAGAATCTAGAAAATATGATCATTGGAGATACTAAATTGCTATATTCTGAATTAGAAAATGTGGAAAATTTAATTAGAATTAAAAATCTGAGATTGGTAAATTTTCCAATTACTAGGTTGTTGTCACCTAAAGAAATGTTAGTAAAATACTTGAAAGAGATTTTGTTATATAATGAAAAGGATATACCATCTATATCCAAGATATATTACTTTACTCCAAGATCTAATAAAGATGTAAATATAGTTGAAGGAAATTCTCCAGGAATTTCTACTTTTCTAGAAGAAAGTACTGACATTATTAATAAAAGATCAACACTTTTTGTGTCACTTGCTTTAGAGAGAGAGAAAGATGTATTATTGGAAAAATATTTTAGAAATAAAGATCTAAAATTTTGTGGCCAAAAAGTTTTTATTTTTCCAGACATCTCTAGAACCACTCAGGTTCGTAGGAGAAAGTTTCTGGAGCTTAAGAGTAAAACTTTGGAAATTGGTGCTACTTTTTATTTAAAATATCCTTCGAAGTGTTTTATAAATTACCAAAGTAAAAAATTTATATTTACTGAGCCACATCATTTGGATTGTTTTCTAAAAGATAAATTGAGCCCAATAGAAGACCAGAAGGGAACATCAGATATAGCGCTACAGGAAGATGAAATTAATATCCCTTCTTAAGATGATATTATTTTTATTTTGTATTTGACTTAATTAAGCCCCCGACATTATTTTGTTCTTACATAGAAAAATTTGAGAAGAAATTCCTTATGTATAGTTATTATAAGTGATTGTTATGTATAATTTCTCTTTAAGATTGCCTTTGAATTGGAGAATGAGATTTATGTTGTGAATTTACATTGAAAATATAATAAAGAGATAATTGAAAAAAACAAACAAACAGAGAACAGCGGGCTTGCCTGTGATTCAGGCGTTGCGCATGACATAAGTATTCGAGATTTTTGTGTTTGGTGTAAACTGTGATTTGATGTTGCGCTCCCTCGAGCCATGGATGCCATTCCTCAAATGCTAATTTAATCACCAGTAGTTCTTTGTCTCCAATTCCGTAGTTTCAATCAGCAGGAGAGAAGTGTCGAGAGAAAAACGAGCAGGGGTGCAAGGTGTGATTGGCAGAATGTTGACTGAGGACGGCACCAACTCTGACATCAGAAGCATCCACCTCAACGATGAAGGGTCATCGAGGGTCTGGGTGGCGTAAACATGACTTTTGGAGAAATACCTCCTTGAGTTCCTGGAAGGCAGTCACGGCTTCCGGAGACCAGTGAGAGGGGTCGGCTCCCTTCTAAGTCATGGCTGTAAGTGGAGCGGTCAGCGTAGAATAATGGTGAATGAATGATCTGTAGTAGGTTAGTGAAACCCAATAATCTTCACAGAGCCTTAAGACCAGTGGGATGTGGCCAATTCTGAATACACTTGGTCTTTTGCGGATCCATCAGGAATCCCTGGCTAGAAACCACATAGCCCAGGAAGAGAACGGATTCCTGGTGAAAAGAGCATTTCTCCAGTTTGGCATATAACTGGTTGTCCCTTAATCTCTGCAAGACGTTGATGACGTCCGAATGATGGCTATGAAGATCTTGAGAGAAGACCAGTATGTCATCCAGGTATACCTTTACACAGCTGTAAAGCTTGTCCCTCAAGATTTCATTCATGTTTTGAAATACGGCCGGGGTGTTGCAAAGGCAAAAGGGCATGACTAAATATTCAAAATGGCTGTCACGGGTGTTAAATGCGGTTTTCCATTCATCACCATGTCGTATCCAGACCAGGTTATATGCCCCTCTGAGATCTAATTTAGTGAATATGTTGGCCCCTTGGAGCCTATCAAAAAGTTCAGAGATCAATGGCAATGGGTAGCAATCTTTCATGGTGATCTCATTTAGGCCATGATAGTCTATGCAAAGGAAACCATACTTCTTTCCCACAAAAAAGAACCCAGCTCCAGCAGGATTAGAAGGCCGGATGAAACCTTTCGCCAAGTTCTCTTGAATATAATCAGACATCGCCTTGGTCTCTATCAGAGAAAGTGGGTATACCCTTCCTCTGGGAGGTTCGGAGTTGGATAATAAGTTTATGGTGCAATCAAAAGAGCGGTGCAGTGGTAGAGTGTCTGCTGCTTTCTTGGAAAACACGTCTTGATAATAAGAATACTGCAGAGAAAGACCCGGAAGTGATGTGGTAGTGGTCAGCAAGGCATAGGAGTCACAACCTCTAGGTACTTTCTATGGCAGGAGTTGCCCCACTGGGACAGTTGCAGCGTCCTCCAATCGATTTTGGGTGTGTGCATTTGTAACCATGGTGGTCCAAGCACCACAGGATGTATTGTCTTATCTAAAACCAAGAAGGAAATGGTCTCCGTGTGCAGTGACCCAGGTGAAGTTGGATTGGCTTAGTAGAGTAGGTAACTTCACCTGGTAATGGTTCGCCTTGAATCGAAGACAATAGCAATGGCGTAGGTGTCCGAACGGTGGGGATTCGTAGGTGCTCCACGAGTTGTCTGAGTATAAAGTTCCCACCGGCACCGGAGTCCACCAGGGCTAGGGTGTGGAATTCTAGGGTGTCTGAGTTAATAGAGACAGGAAGTGTCAGTGGAGGAGATGGTGCAGTTAGACCTAGGAGGAGTCCTCCTGCAGATCCTAGGCCTGGGAGTTTGTCGGACAGAGTGGGCAGGAGGGCACTGCATGGCCAGGTTGACTACAGTTCATGCAAGACCTGATCTTTGCCAATGAAGTCTCTCTTTAGCAGATAGATGACTGCGACCCATTTGCATGAGTTCTTCTTCCTCGATATCGGGTGCGGGAGCAGTTTGTGTGGTAGGTGTTGTGTGAATGCGCGGAATTCCCGATGGTATCTTCTTGGATCCCTTAATCTCATGTGATCGCTCACATAGGCGATGTTCAATGCGACTGGCAAGGTCGATAAGGGAGTCCAGGGCTTTAGGGAGTTCACGTGCTACTAATTCGTCTTTGATGCATGAGTTTAGACCTTCCAAGAATATAGCATGCAGGCAACCCAGATCCCAATATAATTCTGAGGACAGAGTTCTAAACTCAATAACATATTAAGTCAATGATCTGGCACCTTGTTGCAGATGCAGGAGTGCAGATTCAGCAACGGTCTTGCGAGCAGGGTCGTCAAATACGGAGCGAAATAAGGCAAGGAAGCCTGTCTGTCAAGTCATTGAGAATTGGATCCATTTGCTCCCAAAGAGGTGACGCACAGGCCAGGGCTTTTCTGTCCAAGAGGGACAAGATATACATAGTTTTGGACACCATGTCGGGGAAATATGCAGGTTGCAGCGAAAAGTGCATACTGCACTGGTTCAAAAAGCCCTTACATAACAAGGGGTCACCAGTAAAACGAGGAGGTGCTGGTAAAAGCATGGAGGGCTGGATTGGCAATACATGAGAAGCGGAAGTAGGCTTGACAGGCATCGAGACAGAGTCCAGCCGAGAGCTTAACTGATTGATGGCGTTAGCCAAAGTCTCTAATACCTTTTGTTGTTCTGAAATTTGTTGGGCCAGGCCAGGAATGGCCTGGATGGCTGAGACCTGAGCCGGGTCCATAGAGTTAGCAATCTGTTATGACTTGTAGGTGTGTGAACCCTGGGCCGAGGTGAGAGGTGGTACTGCCCACAGGGAGGAGCCCTGTGAGCCTCACTGTCGGGAGGCGCAGTCTCAGCAGTTGTCAGACACAGCTGTGGAATAGAGTCTTTATTATGAAAGAAGAAAAGCACAGCCCGCAGAGCAGGAGGTGCAGTAAAAGTAAAGTTCTGAGCAGAGGGGTATACCCAGAGAAATACCTCAGACGTGTAGATCCAGTAGTGGCCCGCAGAGCGGGGTATCCCGAAGAAGTCTCTCTGAAGTGGTGATGCGGTAAAGGCCTGCAGCGCAGGGTACCCCGAGGGATTCCTTACTCAGAGATGGTATGGTGGTGATCCGAGGTACAGGAACACGGGTGAGGGTCCTGTAAGTGATGGTGTGGTAATGGCCTGCAGCTCAGGATATACCAGAGTGGCTCCTACAATGAGGCTTGGTACAGCGGAAGTCTGTAGAGTTACGGTACCCACAGGAGGTAGTTCCAGAAGGGGTCCTGGAGAATGGGAACAGACAGCAGTCCAAGGCAAAAGGCCCTCCGAGGAGCGGATAGCCAGAGACGAGGAAGGGCCCCTGAGGAGCGGGTACCCAGAGCGTCTCATGGCAAAGTGCAGTCCCTGGAACAGGAAGTCCAAAAGGATGATGCAGATTCAGCAACGAGGGAACTCCTTGCTAACTCGTCAATAGGCAGGGCCAGCCAGCTTAAATACAGCAGAGAGATGACATCATCAGGAGGGGACGCCTAGGTGATCCCAGAGGCAAGATGGCGGTCGGCAGCACCCACGCTGTCCCGGGAACGCCAGGCAGGTCAATGGTGGTTGGTGAAGGCTGCCATTCTCCCCAATGATGACAAGGCAGCAAAGAAAGAGGTAAGCATTAGTGGTTGCAGCCGTCTGCGACCAACAGACGTAACAAAATATTGATCCTGCTCCAAGCCCACCCCTAGAATACCTATTTAGTATGCCTGTAAAAGAATGTATGACATCGTATTGTGTGCGTGCTTTTATACTTGTGCTCACTGAGGCTATTTTCAGAGTCACTTACACACATAAAACCGAGTTTTATGCATATAAGTACCTTTGAAAATTACCTCCAAAAAGTGTGCAGGTTAATGAAAAAAATATGTTGCTTTCTCTATTACTATCATATGTTGTACAGCAATAGAAGAGGGGGAAAAAGCAACTTGGTTTTACAGCACAATTTATGCTCAAAAAATTATACTACTACTAAGTCATCAATATCTATCAGTCTGCATGGGAATTAGGAGTTCTGGTTTAAGTCATTTTTATCTAAAAGAATACAAAAAGTAATAATAGGTAAAAATTCCTCTCAAAGTTATACATTATTTTATTGATTTCCTTAGGGATTCACATAGTAACATAGTAATGATGGCAGAAAAAGACCAAATGATCCATCCAGCCTGCGCAGCAAGTATCTTATGGTAAGTAACTGTCACTCCATGCAGGTTTCCCCCAAGCCTTATGTTAAGGATAGTAATGTTTACCCATCAAAACTAAGCAACTGCCAAATCCATAACAAAATTACTACCAGCAACACTTTTATGTGGTAAGCAGTCTTGATAATTCAGACAATGCTACTTGAACGTGCTTTACTTTTAGACTTGGCCGTAGAAACAGGCCTAACTTTTTCCCTAATGTTTGCATTTCAGTACCCTAGACTGTAAAATTTAATGCCCAGTACTGTCTGTCTGTCTGTGAATCCAATTCCTGTTTTACCCCTGCCATTGATGTGGAGAGTAAAGTTGCCATTCTATGTAAGTTACACCCATGCACCCTTTTCTTCATTTCCATGCTCTAGCCTTTAGGGATCCACAGTGCTTATCCCATGCATTTTTTTATTTGTTTACTGTTTTCATCCTCACCACCTCTTGCAGAAGGGCATTCCAGGAATCCACCACCCCCTCCGTGAAGAAAGACTTCCTGATGTTGGTTATGAGTCGTTCCCCCCCACCCTAGAATTTCATTTCGTGACCCCCTAGTTCTACAGTCTGCTTTCCAACAGAAAAGGTTAGAAGTTTGTGTATCGTTAAAACCTTTCAGGTATCTGAAGGTCTGTATCATATCTCCTCTGCACCCCCTCTCTTTCAGGGTATACATATTCAGTCTCTTCTCATAAGTCTTCTGAAACAGATCCCACAACATTTTAGTCACCCTTCTCTAGACTGCTTCAATCCTGTCTCTATCCCTTTTGAGATACATTCTCTAGAACTAAACTGACACCTTATTCCCCATTTTATTTAATATATATTTAAAGCCATTAGAGGACTTACTTCATCAGCTGGGTTTCAAATTAATTTTTAAATTCAGATATCCAACTATATTGTCCTCTGACCCCCAACTGGGAAGATGCAATGGAGAAGTTAAACATATTCTTGGATAAAATTAAGGATTATTTGGTTTCAAATAAATTTAAAGCAAACCCAGAAAAAAATAGTTCCTTTGATTAGAAAAGCTTCAACCCATTTGTTGAATATAATGCCTGTGCTAGACAACTTCTCCATATCGCCGAGTGATGAAATGAGAAGACTCGGAGTAGAATGTAATGCCTCCCTTTCGTTTGATAGACATATTGATATCATGATAAGATTTCCTTTTCTCAGTTATGTTGGGTGAGGAAACATTATCTCTTTTCATATAAACCTGATCTTGTAACAGTCACAAATGCTTGAATCACATCAAAGTCAGATTATTATAAAAGGATTATTAGTCGGCCTCCCTGATAGAAGTATAAATCCAGTGAATGCAAAATGTAGCTACCTGCCTTAAAGTAGGTTGCAATTGGAGGAATCATATTACTTTGGTGTTGGAGGCTCTTCATTGGCTATCCATACATTTTAAAGCACAGTTTTAAGATATGGAGGTCCATATTCAGCCAATGTGTGGCTTGGCAAGTTAGCCAGATAAACTTATCTGGAAAACTTAGTCTATACACTCAGCAGTGCAGTTGCACTGCTACATTTATCCAGCTACCCTAAAGTTAGTCAGAAAAGTTTATCCGGCTAACTTTAGGACAGGACTACAAAACTATCAGACTTAAGGGTAGATTCATTTAGTGTCTATGGGAAAAACCCTTAATGAATCAGGTACTTAGCCAGATAACTTATCTGGCTAACTCAGCTCCTCCCAGTTATATCCCCGGAATGCCCTTCTGATCAAATCTGATCAAATCTGATCAAATCTGATCAAATTTTAGCCAGATAAAAAGTTATCTGGCTAGAATTTAGCTGGATAAGTGCTCAACTATTCATTTAGCAGGATAACTTCTGAATATGGACCTCATAGTGCTTAAGTGGTGCCAGTCCAGCAACTACACTTTGGAGCAGTCCTAATTTAGAACAGATAAATAAATCCCCATCTGTTGGTCATTATATTTGGACCCTTTCCCATATTTTAACTGAAGGTCATCTTATGTCTTTTAAAGAACTGAGCACATTTACTCTTTATATCTTTCTGCTTGGTTTAAATGGCTTCAATTAAAACATTTTGTGCTTTTTTGAACTACTGACATTACTATGCTCATAGATTCTTTTGGCATAGTAGATAATAGTATCAAGCATAATGCTATGGGTCAAACTGCTTCAGATGATAGATGTCTGGAATTCAGTCACTGTAATTATCACCACTTTAAAGGTTTGTATTTAACAGTGGTTTAAAAAGCTACCTGGTTTTCTAAGAAATAATGAGAAATGAAAACTCAGGGCAGGAAGTTAGAATGCACCTGGAGAAAATCACAGCACCCAAATGATAAACAACAGTACAAGGTGAATCTGGTCATCTATAAAGTTAGGACTGCAATCTCCCCCCAAAAAGGAATGTCTTTCAAAGGCCCCGATTCATCAAGGTCTCTGCCCACAGACAGTTTGGGAGAAAAGTTTTAGTGAATCAGGCCCTATGATTCTAAACATTTCTCAAAATCATCAAGAGAATTTTTAATATTCTTAAGGGATTAATTCCTACTAAGTCTCCTTCGGTTCACTCACTGGTGCTATCTGTAGAAACTGAAAAGATTTTATTAAGAAAGAGTTGGATGTGAATTTCCCTATTAAAAGGGGTCGATAACTCTGAAGGTTAATGACAAGGCCAATTTAATCTGCTCATTATTCCTACCTAATGCAATAATGCTGACCTTACTTGATATCTGGCTTGAAATTTAATACTTGAACAGAACTTTATATACCTGAATAATACCAATTTTTAACTTATTGTTTTTAACCTGGCAGTTTCCCTCTGTTCCTTTGCACTTCCAGCTCAGCTAGAATCAGGACTGGTATCTAGCACTTTGAGTCTTTATTTTCTACTATCTGGGGCATTTTTTTTTTACCCCTTTTTATATCCATCTTCCCACCCACCCATTGCAGCAACACTCCTAGGCCAGTAGCCATACACCAGATATTCCAAGCAGATTTGTCCACGAAAGTGTGCTTTGAAAATCAGCAGGATGCATGTAAATGATTTTCCTGCCCCAACTATACATCCCCGGGAACGCCTCTTTCATGAAATCGCTTCCACGTGTACTTTTCATGCGTTCAAATTCCAGTGTTAATTTTCAAAAAGCACATTTTATGCACATAAATGCTTTTGAAAATTGCACCCTATATATCCTTAACCACAAGCATAAAATCATTTAACAATCTACATATAACTGAGATTGATTATGCTAGTAGTGCCCCCTTGATCCCATAACCAAAGCAAAGTGAAAAGCATATTAATCTCAATACTTATGTTCTGTGACCTAAAAAAGAATGGGAACATGTATAACGGTTTTGAGGTACAGATGCTCAAATGGGGGAAAAATATTAAACATTAAAGTATCACAAAGCACGGTTACTATACCTGTCCCCATTCCCCAGTGACCCAGCGAGGAGGAGGGCAGCGACCCAAGCTGCAGCGAATACGGACTGGAGGCTTGCTTTCCTCAGCGCAGTGTGTGGGAGGAAAGATTTTGGAAAGGTCGCTGTTCTTGCACTGAACAATCCGATGCTTGAATCCTGGACCACATTTCGGTGTACACTGTAAAAAAATGGCAAACATGGATGAATGAATACAGATGTTTACATATTAGAGAAGAAATATCTTTTTATATTTTTGAAACACAGCTATATGGAATAAGTCATTTCAAGATATTATATGAAGGGGAATCAATATCTAAGGTCAATTTCAGTTTAGCAATCACATAGTTTATTCCAGCAGAATAAAGAAGATACATTATTTTTCAGTGTAAACACTGACAAGCTTTATGATTCCGTTAAAGTTTCTGTAAAAAGCATAGCCAATTAATGCATTTTAAAAATCTGTATCAACCATGAACTAGTGACCTTTAGTGCATTTTTAAGTGGGTCAAATATTAAAAACAAAAGCTACAAGATCAGGAGTGTATGGCAGATGTGGTAGGGTCTCTGATTTCAACTCATAGAAGCATTCCCATATTCCTTAGGCAACATCGGTCAAGCATCACCCTGTTGTTCAGGTACTACATCTTTTCAACCAAATTGCTGACTTCACAGTGCCACAAAGAAGTTCCTAGTAGGAAGCACTTGTTATTGTATTCTTGTCTTCATAGAGATGTACCATAGTAAGACCCTGGTCATCATTATCTTCCCAGCAGATGGTTGGATTTTGAACTTTTTGCCAGCAGAAAAATGTCTTCCATTGCATGTTTTGGTTTTAGCTCCTAGGAACATAATTGTATTTATCAAATTTGAGTGACCGCAATTTGTAGTGTGGCTATGGGGTGTGGGATGCTTGTCCTGTGTGACCCAACAGAAATAAGGCACAGACACTGAGAGAAACTGGCCGTGGCAAGGATGCACTGGAAGCGCTCCCCTCCCCGGGAATGACAAGGGAAAGGAGGGACCTGCCAGTGCCGCAGTGGCTCCCAGCCCACAGGACACCCCACCGCACAACCTCCTCCCGACCAGAAGATCCCAGCGGTGACGATGGGAGGTGCGCACCCTTGGCTCAAAGAAGCACAACAAAGGAGCTTGCCCCTTTGTGCACCCCTTCATGCGCGTCTGATGTAGAGCCCAAAGTGGTTATCAATAGGGATGTGAATCGTTTTTTGACGATTTAAAATATCGTCCGATATTTTTCCGATTTATCGTGAAAAATCGTTAATCGGGTTTGTGTCCACTAACGGGAGTTATTTGGGGGAGGGCGGGAAAACCAGCACACCAAAACAACCCCTAAACCCACCCCGACCCTTTAAAACGAATCCCTTACCTTCCCCCACCCTCCCCAACCCCCCCCCAAAACGTTTTAAAATCACCTGGTGGTCCAGTGGAAGCCCCGGGACCGATCGCCCACTCTCGGGCCATCGGCTGCCACTAATAAAAATGGTGCCGATGGCCCGATAAAAAAAAACCCCACCCCGACCCTTTAAAACTGACCCCTTAGCCTCCCCCACTCTCGCAACCCCCCCAAAAACGTTTTAAAATTACCTGGTGGTCCAGTGGGGGCACCGAGAGCGATCTCCCGCTCTCGGGCCATCGGCTGCCACTAATAAAAATGGCGCCGATGGCCCTTTGCCCTTACCATGTGACAGGGTATCCGTGCCATTGGCCGGCCCCTGTCACATGGTAGGAGCACTGGCTGGCCAGCGCCATCTTTAAAGATGGCGCCGGCCATGCCCGCACCATTTTTAAAGATGGTGCCGGCTAGCCAGTGCTCCTAGCATGTGACAGGGGCCGGCCAATGGCACGGATACCCTGTCACATGGTAAGGGCAAAGGGCCATCGGCGCTATTTTTATTAGCGCAGCCGACGGCCCGAGAGTGGGAGATCGCTCCCCGTGCCCCCACTGGACCACCAGGTAATTTTAAACATTTTTTGGGGGGTCGGGAGGATGGGGGAGGCTAAGGGGTCAGTTTTAAAGGGTCAGGGTGGGTTTTTTGTTTATCGGATCAGGCGCAGCCGATAAACAAAAAACCAATCGGGCCGGACGATAAAAATTATAAGATTTGAATCGGAACCGGAACCGAACCGATTCCAGTTCCAATTCACATCTCTAGTTATCAAAAATCACTATAACCACTCAACTACAATAATGGAGCGATACCACCTAATCAAAACTATACTAGGACACAGTATATACGGAAACTTAATGAGATCCTAAGAAACAACCAAAGAAAGAAAGCTAAGACAGTCTTCCCTATTATATGTAACAACACTCAATATATCTTCCTGCCTAACATTTATACTGCTATTACTGAATGATAAGGCTTTGTAAAAAAAAATTCCATTGATAAATTATCTAATAGAGAAATTACTGAAACCTGGTTGAATGACAAAGACGATGTGCTCCTAAATCAAATTGCACATCCTAATTATGATGTCTTTCACTTCCCCAGACCTAAACCTAAAGGGGGTCCATTAATAATCACTTAAAATCCTATATAAATTCTAATACAAGCAGTGTTTCTTTCTTCAACATGCTGCTTCTCACTAAATAAAACAATTAGCAACAACATTTTATTGTATATAAGCAAGCAGTATATAAGTGTGTGATCTTTGGCAGTGAATCATTTTGATCCATTTTATATAGGAGCAACCTAAGCCTCTGTATCCTTTTCTCTAATACATAACTCATCAGCCACCATTCCAGTGTAAATCAAAGTTATTTATAATAAAATAAAATAAACATACAATATAAATGTTACGGCTATGGCTGCTGTGCAACCGCCTCACCACCAGGGGTCCCTCAAGTGCAGGCTCTCCTGGCTGGCCCAATCCATCTGCTCTATGTCCGGGATGTTCCTTTACAGCCCTGCCTACCCTAGACTCCAGTGCTTCGGTATCGAGCTCGTTTGGGCTCCCTGCTCTAGCCTTCCTTGCCTTGCTGTGTGTGGCCTTCGGGCCTTCTGCCTTGCTTTGTCTTGCCGTGCGTTTGGCCTTCAGGCCTTCTGCCTTGCCTTGCCTTGCTATGGGTGTGTGGCCTTCGGGCCTTCTGCCTTGCCTTGCTGTGTGTGTGTGGCCTTCGGGCCTTCTGCCTTGCCTTGCTGTGTGTGTGTGTGGCCTTCGGGCCTTCTGCCTTGCCTTGCCTTGCTGTGTGTGTGTGGCCTTCGGGCCTTCTGCCTTGCCTTGCTGTGTGTGTGTGTGGCCTTCGGGCCTTCTGCCTTGCCTTGCCTTGCTGTGTGTGTGTGTGGCCTTCGGGCCTTCTGCCTTGCCTTGCCTTGCTGTGTGTGTGTGACCTTCGGGCCTTCTGCTTTGCCTTGCCTTGCTGTGTGTGTGTGTGGCCTTCGGGCCTTCTGCCTTGCTGTGTGTCTGTGGCCTTCAGGCCTTCTGCCTTGCCTTGCCTTGCTGTGTGTGTGTGGCCTTCGGGCCTTCTGCCTTGCCTTGCCTTGCTGTGTGTGTGTGTGGCCTTCGGGCCTTCTGCCTTGCCTTGCCTTGCTGTGTGTGTGTGTGGCCTTCGGGCTTTCTGCCTTGCCTTGCTGTGTGTGTGTGACCTTCGGGCCTTCTGCCTTGCCTTGCCTTGTTGTGTGTGTGTTTGTGTGGCCTCCGGGCCTTCTGCCTTGCCTTGCCTTGTTGTGTGCGTGTGTGTGGCCTTCGGGCCTTCTGCCTTGCCTTACCTTGCTGTGTGTGTGTGGCCTTCAGGCCTTCTGCCTTGCTGTGTGTCTGTAGCCTTCGGACCTTCTGCCTTGCCGTGTGTGTGGCCTTCGGGCCTTCTGCCTTGCTGTGTGTGTGTGTGGCCTTCGGGCTCTCTGCCTAGTCATGTGTGTGTGTGTGTGTGGCCTTCGGACTCTCTGTCTTGTTATAAGGTTCTTGTGACCCTGCCTGGACATTGACTCTGTTTGCCTGCCGCCTGCCTGGACATTGACTCTGTTTGCCTGCCGCCTGCCTTGACCCTGCCTGCACTTTGACTCTGTTTGCCTGCTGCCTGCCTTGACCCTGCCTGCACTTTGACTTTGTTCCCAGCCAGTACTCTGCTCCTTTTCTCAGCCATCGCCCAGCTCCATTCACTCCTGCCTGCATCTCATTCCTTCCCAGCCATTCATCACAGACCTTCCAGCTGTCTCTGTCTCTCTCCACCTGGAGTTGCTCTTGAAGGTGGTGTTCACAACACCGGACCACTGCCCAAAACGTAACAATAAACATACATAACCATTAGCAAAAAACAATACAATAAAATCAACAAAATTTCTGAACAATGTTATGACCACTGGCAGCGGTCGTCCATGGCAGGCTTAACTCACCGCATGTCTTGCTTGGCTCTCCTCCTCCGGTGTTCTAGCAGTGGTGGCCAGTCACCACCGCCATGTTTCTCCTGGCTCTCTGCACTCCACATGGCTCTCTGCACTCCACATGGCGGCCGGGACGTCGCCGACCAGCGTTCCGATCCTGGGCCTCCCTAGGCACGCACGCGCACTATCTGCCCTGCCTTTAAAGGACTCATGGCGGGAACTCCAGATTCGTCCCCGCCGACATCATTGACCCGGGATATTTAAGCACCACCTGCAGCCTTCACTAACCGACTTGGCAGAGTTCTATGGTTCCTTTTGGTGCCTTACTCTCTCCATGGACCGATTGCTCCTGTCGTCGTACCTCTGCGCTTCTCCTTCCAGGTTCCTCTCACAGCGCTTCCCGCTCCGCGGTCATTGGCTCAGCGCAACTGGACTCTCTCTCAAGCACTTCCCGCTCCTCGGCGCCAGGCTCAGCGCAACCTTACCTGGACTCTCTCTGCACCTCCCGCTTCGTGGGCCCTGTCTCAGCACAACCTAACTAGTCTCTCTCTCTCAGCACTTCCCGCTCCTCTGAGCCAGGCTCAGCGCAACCTATTGGACTCTCTCTCTGCATCTCCCATTCCGCGGGTCCTAGCTCAGCGCAACCTAGTGGACTCTCTCTCTCAGCGCTTTCCGCTCCTCGGGGCCAGGCTCTTCACCAGTCTACTTGTGAGTTCCAACCGCAGAGCACACTGCTCCTGAGATTCCCCACGGTATTTCACCTTGTGGACCTTTGCTACAGTGCCTTCTCTCTCCGGGAGTTGGCTCAACGCAGTACACCTTCAACGCAGTACACCTTCAGTCTGGGTCTCTGTGCCCCTGCTCCTCGGGGCAGCCCTCTGCACTGGTACCATCATAGTTGGTGATTTGATTATTAGAAATGTAAACAGATGGGTGGCTGGTGGGCATGAGGATCGCCTGGTAACATGCCTACCTAATGTGAAGGTGGCAGAACTCACATGTCACCTAGATAGGATTTTAGACAGTTCTGGGGAGGAGCCGGCTGACGTGGTACATGTGGGCACCAACGACATAGGGAAATGTGGGAGGGAGGTTCTGGAAGCCAAATTTAGGCTCTTAGGTAGAAAGCTTAAATCCAGAACCTTCAGGCTGGCATTCTCTGAAATGCTCCCTGTTCCACGCGCAGGTACCCAGAGCCAGGAAGAGCTCCAGGTTCTCAATGCGTGGATGAAACGATGGTGCAAGGAAGAGGGATTCAGTTTTGTAAGGAACTGGGGAACCTTTTGGGGGAGGGGGAGTCTCTTCCAAAGGGATGGGCTCCACCTTAACCAGGGTGGAACCAGACTGCTGGTGCTAATCTTTAAAAAGGAGATAGAGCAGCTTTTAAACTAGAACAAAGGGGAAAGCTGACAGTCGCTCAGCAGCGCATGGTTCGGAGAGAGGTATCTTTAAAGGATACTAATGATGCATTAGAATTAGGGCATCCCGACAGTGAGATTCCAATAATAAGAAAAGTAGTCCAAGTGCCTGTAACTAAAAACTCACATGAGCTAAAAAACTTATCTCTATCAATTAAAAAGCTGAATGAAAATACAAACAAAAAACAAACTTTGAAATGTTTGTATGCTAATGCCAGAAGTAAGAAGTAAGATGGGAGAATTAGAATGTATAGCAGTGAATGATTCTCCCGATCTCCGCTGAAAGTGAGACCTAGCAAATATATATGTATCTCAAATGTTAATCTCACCCTCCTATACCCAACAATTTTTTATGTATCAATTTTTTTGTTTTAATTAAAAAATAATAATATGGAATGGAAAAAGGTAAGTTTCATACATATGAATGCATGCCTCCTCGGCCTTGCTTCAATTTTGTAGTGTAATCATAAGCTTACCAACCTTCCAATCCTTTTGTTATTTATATTTCTTCTTTATTTTAATCAATGTGTGAATAAATAGTAAAATTATTCTCTATATGACGCCAGTACTGGCTTTTGGCTTATTTACTTTGTATAAGATATTTATAGTCAAAACGCCATTAGTGTGAACCTCTTTAAGGTAAGATTTTATACTAGGAAAATGTCCATGGTGAACGCCATGATAGTAAGGTATAGAAAACGTATCACTTATCTCCCAACACAGCTGTGTTTCGAAAAAGTATCCTTTCTTCCTCAGGGGAGTTTGTATCCTTTTAATGGAATGCGCTCTCAAGTTCCGCCAGTTCTGCAGACTCTTCTCCTGGCCCAAATTTGAATATCTCCTGCCTCAAAGTGGCAAACGCTAATTCAATGGCGTGCTGGTTTCCTCGACATTATCCTTGTGCTAACTAGCACTGATCCATGGCATTAGTTGTTCCTTTCTCTCAGGCTTAATCAGCTCTGAAGCTTATACAAAGTAAATAAGCCAAAAGCCAGTACTGGCGTCATATAGAGAATAATTTTACTATTTATTCACACATTGATTAAAATAAAGAAGAAATATAAATAACAAAAGGATTGGAAGGTTGGTAAGCTTATGATTACACTACAAAATTGAAGCAAGGCCGAGGAGGCATGCATTCATATGTATGAAACTTACCTTTTTCCATTCCATATTATTATTTTTTAATTAAAACAAAAAAATTGATACATAAAAAATTGTTGGGTATAGGAGGGTGAGATTAACATTTGAGATACATATAGCAGTGAATGATGACATAGACTTAATTGGCATCTCAGAGACTTGGTGGAAGGAGGATAACCAATGGGACAGTGCTATACTGGAGTACAAATTATATCGCAATGACAGAGAGGAGCACTCGGAAGGCGGGGTGGTGCTTTATGTCCAGGATGGCATAGTCCAAAAGGATAAACATCCTGCATGAGACTAAATGCACAATCGAATCTTTATGGATAGAAATCCCTTGTGTGTTGGGGAAGACTATAGTGATAGGAGTATACTACCGCCCACCTGGTCATGATGGTGAGATGGACAGTGAAATGCTAAGAGAAATTAGGGAAGCTAACCGAATTGGTAGTGCGTTAATAATGGGAGATTTCAATTACCCCAATATTGACTGGGTAAACGTATCATCAGGAAATGCTGGAGAGATAAATTTCCTGGATGGAATAAATGACAGCTTAATGGAGCAATTGGTTCAGGAACCAACAAGAGAGGGAGCAATTTTAGATCTAATTCTCAGTGGAGCACAGGATTTGGTGAGATAGGTAACGATGATGGGGCCGCTTGGCAATAGTGATCATAATATGATCAAATTTGAATTAATGACTGGAAGGGGGACAGTAAGCAAATCCACGGCTTCTGCGCTAAACTATCAAAAGGGAAACTTTGATAAAATGAAATAAGCAGCTACAAAGGTAAAAAATGTGCAAGAGGCTTGGTCATTGTTAAAAAAAATACCATCCTAGAAGCACAGTCCAGATGTATTCCACACATTAAGAAAGGTGGAAAGAAGGCAAACCGATTACCGGCATGGTGAAAAGGGGAGGTGAAAGAAGCTATTTTAACCAAAAGATCTTGATTCAAAAATTGGAAGAAGGATCCAACAGAAGAAAATAGGATAATGCATAAACGTTGACAACTTAAATGTAAGACATTGATAAGACAGGCTAAGAGAGAATTTGAAAAAAAGTAAAAACTTTAAAAAATATATCCGAAGCAGAAAGCCGGTCAGGGAATCAGTTGGACCGTTAGATGATCGAGGGGTTAAAGGGGCAATTAGAGAAGATAAAGCCATTGTGGAAAGATTTTTGCTTCAGTGTTTACTGAAGAGGATGTTGGGGAGATACCTGTATCAGAGAAGGTTTTCATGGGTAATGATTCAGATGGACTGAACCAAATCACGGTGAACCTAGAAGATGTGGTAGGCCTGACTGACAAACTGAAGAGTAGTAAATCACCTGGACTGGATGGTATATACCCCAGGGTTCTGAAGGAACTAAAAAATGAAATTTCAGACCTATTCGTAAAAATTTGTAACCTATCATTAAAATCATCCATTGTACCTGAAGACTGGAGGGTGGCTAATGTAACCCCAATATTTAAAAAGGGCTCCAGGGGCAATCCGTGAAACTACAGACAAGTTAGCCTGACTTCAGTGCCAGGAAAAATAGTGGAAAAAGTTCTAAATATCAAAATCACAGAACATATGGAAAGACATGGTTTAATGGAACAAAGTCAGCATGGCTTTACCCAAGGCAAAGCTTGCCTCACAAATCTGCTTCACTTTTTTGAAGGAGTTAATAAACATGTGGATAAAGGTGAACCGGCGTTTGACAAAGTTCCTCATGAGAGGCTTCTAGGAAAAGTAAAAAATCATGGGATAGGTGGCGATGTCCTTTCATAGATTACAAACTGGCTAAAAGACAGGAAACAGAGAGTAGGATTAAATGGACAATTTTCTCAGTGGAAGGGAGTGGCAATGGAGTGCCTCAGAGATCTGTATTGGGACCCGTACTTTTCAATATATGTATAAATGATCTGGAAAGAAATACGACAAGTGAGGTAATCAAATTTGCAGATGATACAAAATTGTTCAGAGTAATTAAATCACAAGCAGATTGTGAAAAATTGCAGGAAGACCTTCTGAGACTGGAAAATTGGGCATCCAAATGGCAGATGAAATTTTTTGTGGATAAGTGCAAGGTGAAGTATATAGGGAAAAATAACCCATGCTATAGTTACACAATGTTAGGTTCCATATTAGGAGCTACCACCCAAGAAAGAGATCTAAAAGAATCTAAAAGAGATTTAAGCTACCACCCAAGAAAGAGATCTAAAAGAATCTAAAAGATTTAAAAAGAGACTCAAAACCTGGCTATTCGAACAAGCCTTCTATCCATACCAATAATTTTACTCTCAACCTTTCCAAATATGTGCACCTTGTAACATGACTACTGCATATTTAGCCAGGTCCGTTCTAGTACTTCATTATTTATTGTATCTTTTTGCTCTTTAATACCCAGTTACTTGATCCAAGTTTTATCCACCTGTAATTGCACTCTGTCTTGCCTGTTTAATGTTATAATGTAAACCGAATTGATATGTAACTTTTGCTACATGAATTTCGGTATATAAAAATGTTAAATAAATAAATAAATAGGCATCATAGTGGATAGCACATTAAAATCATTGGTTCAGTC
Organism: Rhinatrema bivittatum; assembly: GCF_901001135.1. NCBI lineage: Eukaryota > Metazoa > Chordata > Amphibia > Gymnophiona > Rhinatrematidae > Rhinatrema > Rhinatrema bivittatum. The sequence goes on along the minus strand of NC_042615.1, from coordinate 707,486,908 downwards.
TGCTGCGGCAGTCAAAAAAGCAAACAATGTTGGGAATTATTAAAAAGGGAATGGTGAATAAAACAGAAAATGTCATTATGCCTCTGTATAGCTCCATGGTGAGACTGCACCTTGAATACTGTGTACAATTCTGGTCACTGCATCTCAAAAAAGATATAGTTGCGATGGAGAAGGTACAGAGAAAGGCAACCAAAATGATAAAGAGAATGAAACAGCTCCCCTATGAGGAAAGACTAAAGAGGTTAGGACTTTTCTGCTTGGAGAAGAGATGGCTGAGGGGGTATATGATAGAAGTGTTTAAAATCATGAGAGATCTAGAATGGGTTAATGTGAATCAGTTTTTACTCTTTTGGGTAATAGAAAGACTAGGGGGCACTCCATGAAGTTAGCATGTGGCACATTTAAAACTAATCGGAGAAAGTTCTTTTTCACTCAGTGCACAATTAAACTCTGGAATTTGTTGCCAGGATGTGGTTAGTGAAATTAGTGTAGCTGTGTTTAAAAAAGGATTGGATAAGTTCTTGGAGGAGAAGTCCATTACCTGCTATTAATTAAGTTGTCTTAGAAAATATCCACTAGAGATGTGAATCAGAACCGGAATCGGTTCGGTTCCAGTTCCAATTCAAATCTTATAATTTTTATCGTCCGGCCCAATTGGATTTTTTGTTTATTGGCTGCGCCCAATCTGATAAACAAAAAACCCACTCTGACCCTTTAAAACTGACCCCTTAGCCTCCCCCACCCTCCCGACCCCCCCCCCAAAAACGTTTTAAAATTACCTGGTGGTCCAGTGGGGGCGCGGGGAGCAATCTCCCGCTCTCGGGCCTTCAGCTGCGCTAATAAAAATGGCACCGATGGCCCTTTGCCCTTACCATGTGACAGGGTATCTGTGCCATTGGCCAGCCCCTGTCACATGGTAGGAGCACTGGATGGCCGGCGGGGGAGGCTAAGGGGTCAGTTTTAAATGGTCGGGGTGGGTTTTTTTTTTATCGGGCCATCTGCGCCATTTTTATTAGTAACTACAAAAATACAAATCCTGAGACATGAAAGGAGTGGGAAACAAAGCTCAAAGAGACCTCATATTTGAATGCCAAGAGGCTAAGCAATTATGAGCTTGTAATAGCATTGAGTTGTTCTAATCATTGGTCTCTTTGGGCTGTGTATGGAGGGCGCTTCACCATAAAGCTGCCCGGTATGCACTTTGAGTCTATAAAGTACTTGAAACACGGATCGCTTGAATGTTAAAGCTTAAATCCAATGATGTACTTATCTTGTCCATTGACTAGCGGTTCGTGCCACCCAAGATCTCGATCAGATATCTGGACCCCCTGGACAGACACAGTGCGGGAACTGCAGTTTTTGCATTCAAGCCATCACAGGTATTGAATGGCAAGACCCTAACACCCATGTGCGCATTACACACAGACATTCTGTTCACTGCAATTCCAATTTTGTAATTTATGGACTTTTTTGCCCGTGTCAAAAAATATACGTAGGCAGAACCAAACGTAAAATCAGGACCCGACTCACTGAACATCGGAGTCGCATCAAGAATCTGGACCTTAAAGCCCCCATTGTACAACATTGTGTCACTCACCAACACAAGTTTGAACAACTCCAGTGGCTTATCATAGAACAAGTAATATCCTCATGGAGGGGTGGAGACAGGCTCTCAGCCTTGAATCTAAGGGAACAACAATGGATTCATCGTCTTCGATCTGTGGAACCACTAGGTTTAAATGAAAAAATTAAGTGGTACACCCTCATTTAAGTTTCCTAGTGACATATCTGCATGCCAACGTACTCTCCTTTTATCAATACTTGCATTAATTGATTTTGTTTTCCTTCCAAGATGGCGCTGGGTATGACGTGTATGCCCATTTATGGACAGTCCTGGGTTTCCCCGGATGGAGAAAGATCCAATATGGTGCCCGGTGACTTCAATTTCCTTTTTTGGACAAGTGGTCTCTTCAAGATTTATTTATTTTATTTATTTATTTGAGATTTTTATATACCGCGGTACGTAAAGGTCTACATCACCTCGGTTTACAGAGAACAATAACATAGCACAATGCTTTACAAGTAACAAGTTATACAGTAAGAAAACAATAAATAGCAACAGGTTTTGCATACAACAGTTAATAGAAATGTGAACAATTAACTTCAACAGTAGTAGATAACTTTATACAGAAAACTGATTCTCAATTAAATCTAATTTTTTTTTTTTTGTTTTTATTTAATCAAGTAAGACATTGATCATCTATGGTATGCTTGTTCAAACAGCCATGTTTTGAGGTTTTGTTTGAACGTTTTGTGGCAGGGTTCACAATGTAAGTCCAATGGCATATTGTTCCATAAGTTGATCCCAGCAATAGAAAATGAACGCTCTCTTGTGGATACGTGCTTGATGTGTTTGAGTGGATGAGCAGCTAATTTGGCTTTGTGGATATTCCTAATTGGTCTATTAGATGTGTGGAAAATAAACTGATCAGAGAACCATTGCATCTCTTGGTTGTGTATTGATTTATGGATGAGAGAGAGTACTTTAAAAGTGATCCTGAACGTTACAGGAAGCCAATGTAGGAACATTAGGGCAGGGGTGATGTGTTCGTGTCTTCGGGTATTAGTTAGTATGCGAGCAGCAGCATTTTGTAGCATCTGCAAAGGTTGAATAATGTTTTTTTGGGAGACCCAGCAGAAGTGCGTTACAATAGTCTAGTTTTGGTAAAATTGTGGCTTGCAACACTGTCCGGAAGTCCTGAGCATGTAAAAGAGGTCTAATTCTTTTCAGCGTGAGTAACTTAAAGAAGCCACTTTTAATAGTAGATGAGATAAAATTTTTAAAGGAGAAGTGATTGTCAATCATGACCCCCAGGCTGTGGACATGCTTTAGATGGAGGCTGTCAGCTGTAAGGATAGATGATGTGTTAGCAGTGTTGTTCTTGTTCGGTGTGATGATGAGTAGTTCCGTCTTGTTAGTGTTTATTGCAAGACATATTTCCATGAGAAGCTCTTTTATTTCAGCAAGGGCCGAATCCCAAGTTTTCAGCGCTTTGTCCAGTGAATCATTGATGGGAATGAGGATCTGCACGTCGTCGGCGTATATAAAATGGCAGAGATCCAATTTAACCAGCAGTTTACATAGAGGAGATAGATAAACATTGAATAGAGTTGATGACAGTGAGGACCCTTGTGGGACACCTTGTGCTAGGTTTCTAGGTTTAGAGGTTTGGTGTCCTATCTTGACACTGTATGTCCTGTCTTTCAAAAACGATTGGATCCAGCATAATGCAGAGCCATTGATGCCAATTTGTGAGAGTAGAGAGGAGAGGATATTGTGGTTTACAGTATCGAATGCCGAAGATATGTCCAGAAGCGCCAGAAGATAAGAGTGACCAGTATCCATGTTTTTGAGAATGGAGTCAGAGAGGGACACGAGCAAAGTTTCGGTACTATGGTTCTTCCGGAATCCATATTGCGAAGCGAAAAGTAGTTGATTTTCGTCTAGAAAGTCAGAGAGTTGTTTATTTATGACTTTTTCTAGGATTTTTGATAATAATGGGAGATTCGAGACTGGCCGATAGTTTGCTGGTTCAGAGGGATCTAGATCAGGTTTTTTAAGAGTAGGCTTAATAATGGCGTGTTTAAGTTGAGTAGGAAAAACCCCATCTGTTATGGATTTGTTTATGATGTTAGAAATAGCCGGTGCAATTCTAGTTGGGATGGCCAGGAGTGTTTTTGTTGGCATGACATCAATTGGGTGTAAGGCCGGTTTTATTTTTTTTATAATTGCTTCAATTTGTAATGTAGATGAAGTTTCGAAGTTTGCTAGTATGGGTGCAGTGCTTGTGGTGTTTGTGGGCAGTAGATTTACCGGCAGGACAGGGGTGGAAAATCGAGCCATTATATTAGTAATCTTGTCCTGGAAATAGGAGGCCAATTTCTCACATTTATTTTTATCCTCATTTTCCGAGTAGATGTTAATTGAAGGAGTGATTAAGCTAGAGACGTATTGGAAGAGGGCACGTGGATTGAATTGGTATTGATGAATTTTTGACGCGTAGAAGTTTTTCTTGGCTTCATCAGTTGATTTTCGATACTTGTGTAGTAGCGATTTAAATTTCTGTAGAAAAGTTGATTCTTGGTTTCTATGCCATTTCTTTTCCAGTTTACGGAGTTCTCGTTTCATATTTCTGAGGTCCGTGGTGTACCATGGTTTTTTATCTTTCTTCTCTGAGTTGATTTCTTTTGTGATCAGGGGGCATAGTCGATTAGCAATGTCGCTTGTGAGTTGGTGCCAGGACGAACAAGCTGAGTTGGCATCTGTGAGATCTATTTTATGGAAGTCATCTGTGAGTGCTTCAATTATTTCCTCCATTTGGCATTTTTTCCTGAATTCTATAGTTCTCAATTTAGGGTGAGTAGCATTGAGGTTACTATTAACTGTGCAGCTAGTATTTACTCTGTAATGGTCTGACCATGGTATGGGCGTGCATTTGGGGGGTTTCGTGCTGATTACTGAGTTTGTGAATATCACGTCCAGTGTGTGCCCTGCCTTATGCGTTGGGCCTGAAACAGATTGTGTAAATCCCATTGCCCTGAGAGTGGAGAGAATTGCTTCACATGCTGGCGTGAGCGGGTTGCGGTCGAAGTGTAAGTTGAGGTCGCCTAGGATGATAGTCGGTAAATTTATGTTAACGAATTTGGTGATATATTCCGTAAGAGAAGAGGGGTTTTTTTCCAATATGCCCGGAGGTGCATAAATTAAGCAAATTTGAAGGTTTTTCGATTTAAATAATCCAACTTCGATTTTGTGTGGTGGTGAGCTGGTTTGCAGAGAGAGTTTGAATTTCTTTTTAGCAGCCAGTAGAATACCCCCTCCCTTCTTTTTGGGTCTCGGGATGGAGAATATATCATATGAATCTGTTGGAAGTTGGTTTATTATTGGGGTGTCTGTGTTTTTGAGCCATGTCTCTGTTATGGCACAAAAGTCCGGGGATTCATCAGAGAGTATATCTCCTAATAGTATGGCTTTTTTTAGTAGTGATTGTGTGTTCAGTAGAAGGATGGAGAATGTCATTAAGCCCATGATTTGCGTGATGGGAGATGTCATAATAGGAATAAGTGATGTGTAGCATGCGTTAACCATCTTCGTTCTTGTTGAATTGGTTGTAAAGTTGGAGTATTTCAGCACTGGAATGTGGGAGGTGAACATGGTAAATGTGTTATTCCCAGATAAATCAAACACTGAGTGTGATAGTTTCAATGGAAGTTACGACAGGTTATGAGTCCAGTTAGTTATTGCGCAGTTGCATAACAATAATGGTGGTGTTGCAATTTGTGTGGGGCTAGATGAGTGTTGGCTTACTCCAGACAGCATTTCCGTTCGTCCATTAGTCCAGGACCTTTGTCCTTAGTTAAAGGCTTTGGAATTCTTCCGTGGGGATGTCTCGTGGCTTCGTGGCTTCCTCGGGGCTGTACGAAGGGGCGAAATAAAGGGGCAGGCCCCTTTGTCACGCCCCTTCGGCGCGCGGCACGCGGCGCGCAGCGCCGGGGTGGTGCTGAATTTAGAGACGCCCGGCGTGAGATGCCGAAGGGGGCGGTAGGGATTTAAATCCCCTGCTTACCTCCTCTGCGACGTGTTGCCTCTCGCTGATAGGCTGCCTCGTGGTGGGAGGAGGAGCGCCGGGACGAGCTGCGTGGCCGGAGCTGGAGCCCCGGAGGTGAGTGCCCGAAATGGTAAACTAGGCCTTGCCCTGACGGGCTTCAGCGCCGGCTGCGCAGGCCAGCTGCCGAGGTCCGATGCGGGTGGACCGGTAGCGGCAGTCGCGATCAAGGGGAGGGTTTGAGGAGTGGCAGGGATTTAAATCCCCCACTTACCTCCTCTGCGACGTGTTGCCTCTCGCTGATAGGCTGCCTCGTGGTAGGAGGAGGAGCGCCGGGACGAGCTGCGTGGCCGGAGCTGGAGCCCCGGAGGTGAGTGCCCGAAATGGTAAACTAGGCCTTGCCCCGACGGGCTTCAGCGCCGGCTGCGCAGGCCAGCTGCCGAGGTCCGATGCGGGTGGAGCGGTAGCGGCGGTCGCGATCAACGGGAGGGTTTGAGGAGCGGCAGGGATTTAAATCCCCCGCTTACCTCCTCTGCGACGTGTTGCCTCTCGCTGATAGGCTGCCTCGTGGTGGGAGGAGGAGCGCCGGGACGAGCTGCATGGCCGGAGCTGGAGCCCCGGAGGTGAGTGCCCGAAATGGTAAACTAGGCCTTGCCCCGACGGGCTTCAGCGCCGGCTGCGCAGGCCAGCTGCCGAGGTCCGATGCGGGTGGAGCGGTAGCGGCGGTCGCGATCAAGGGGAGGGTTTGAGGAGCGGCAGGGATTTAAATCCCCCGCTTACCTCCTCTGCGACGTGTTGCCTCTCGCTGATAGGCTGCCTCGTGGTGGGAGGAGGAGCGCTGGGACGAGCTGCGTGGCCGGAGCTGGAGCCCCGGAGGTGAGTGCCTGAAATGGTAAATTAGGCCTTGCCCCGACGGGCTTCAGCGCCAGCTGCGCAGGCCAGCTGCCGAGGTCCGATGCGGGTGGAGCGGTAGCGGCGGTCGCGATCAAGATGGTGCCCAGAGTGACGAATATACCCATTTAAGGACACATCCTCCAAATTGGCGGGCTTTCAACTTCCTTAAAGGTCAGCGTTCTTTCTTTGTCATTCGCCGCCGATAGATGTCTCACGGCTAAGCGAATGACTACAGACCAGCATCGCATAAGTCAGTATCTCGTGGGTACCAGGTATTATTATTATCTCTCTGATACAAAACTTATCTTTGCGCTCTATCATTACAGACTTTAAATTGTTTTATTTTTAGAGCTGCATTTGGACGCCATCGGTGCCGCCGTACAATTAATTACTTCTGCAATAGTAAGTGTTCCTCTGCACTTTCGCGCCAGTACCTAAATTTTAGTGGGATCATCTTGCACACATTCTTTTGTACTTATTCCTTTTTAGTAAGTAATCCACCTCCGGAATACGACAGAGCCGGTCTCAGTGGCACCCGACCCCCTGAAGAAGGAGGTCTGCTCCGAAACACTCAGTGTCGGGATTATGTCGGTGTTCACCACTTTTACATCATCTCAAGGCTAGTCAACGGACAAGATAAGTACATCATTGGATTTAAGCTTTAACATTCAAGCGATCCGTGTTTCAAGTACTTTATAGACTCAAAGCGCATACCGGGCAGCTTTATGGTGAAGCGCCCTCCATACACAGCCCATAGAGACCAATGATTAGAACAACTCAATGCTATTACAAGCTCATAATTGCTTAGCCTCTTGGCATTCAAATATGAGGTCTCTTTGAGCTTTGTTTCCCACTCCTTTCATGTCTCAGGATTTGTATTTTTGTAGTTTCTGCTACTGACTTCCTGTTCTTGTGGATTCTTTATTTTTTGTATTGATGCCATTTTTATTAGTGGCAGCCGACGGCCCGAGAGTGGGCGATTGGTCTCGGGGCTTCCACTGGACCACCAGGTGATTTTAAAACGTTTTGGGGGGGGGGTTTGGGAGGGTGGGGGAAGGTAAGGGATTAGTTTTAAAGGGTCGGGGTGGGTTTAGGGGTTGTTTTGGTATGCCGGTTTTCCCGCCCTCCCCCCAAATAACTCCCGTTAGTGGATACAAACCCAATTAACGATTTTTCACGATAAATCAGGGGAATTTCTATTGTATCACACTCTTTAACGATTTTTGACGATTTAAAAAATATCGGACAATATTTTAAAACGTCTAAAAACAATTCACATCCCTAATAGCCACTGCTATTACTAGAAATAGTAGCTTGGAATAGACTTAGTTTTTGGGTTCTTGCTAGGTTCTTATGGCCTGGATTGGCCACTGTTAGAAACAGGATGCTGGGCTTGATAGACCCTTGGTCTGACCCAGTATTGCATGTTCTTATGTTCTTAACTCAGTTTCATTCCTTTTGTTGGCTAGTTTCTGGTAGAAGCTTCTATCAAGTATTGATGATAGGAACAAGATATTACAAGCCAAGATAATTTTTCTTGAATCAGAGGCAGCTCTCATTGCTAATATTATTGAAGAAATAAAAACTTAAAAGATCAGTAACCCAGAATTCTAATAGAAGCATGTCTTGTAGTAAAAGGCATTGAAAGTTTGCCACAATTACTGAAGATAGACACAAACCAGAAGAGATTTCATGATGAAGAATCCCTTTCCACCATTTCTGAAAATGATCCAAAATCTTTGGATCCAAAATCTTTTGCATTTTCAGTGCAACTTTGGACAATCTTATCTATGAATCTGCAGCAAAGTACCCAACAATATTTCTGTAATATTTTGCTTGGGTTTGTTAGTTCCCTTTGGGCCATAAAAGTATTTATAAGTCAGGGCTGTTCTTGCCATCCTTCCCCTCCTTCCTGAACTTCCCAGTGAGCTTTTTCTGTGGAAGGAAAGGAAATCCTCTGTGGCCCAGGTGATGGAGTGTCCTTTCTGGTGTGTGTGTCTTTCTGGAAACGAGTCATCCTCAAAGACAAACAGGCTGGGCTCAGACTGGGTGTTCAAATCATATTTACTGATTATGTCCAAAAGGTCAAGCACTGTCCCACAAACATTCAGCAAATTAAACTGTACAGTTGAAAAATGTACATGGTGTCTCTTCTGGGATGCTGGTGCCCATCTCTCCAGCTCCTGGGAGGAAGCTTACCACTGCCTACTCATCTGTGTAACAACCCAGTAGAGGGAGAATCCTAGTGGGGAGCCCCACGCCACAAAAAGATCCTACCTGAGTCCAGCATTCAGTCTGAAGCGCACAGCCTGTGTCCTGATCCCTTTGGGGAGGAGATCCGATTGGGAGTGCCCCAAGGCTTGATGGTACAACTTGAAGGACTTCTCAGGGAGAGAGTCCAGATGTTCCAGTTCAGCTCACAGCTCTCTACCTCCTTCACCAGATTGTGCAGAGGGATGGGACAACAACCTCCCCATAAAGAAAGGGGAAAAATCCAAAAGTCTCTATCCAAACATTCTCACGCTGGGTAGTGCTGACACTGGTCTTGCTTCCTCTAGGGAGTAGAGGGGGTTGCTTACAGATGGAGCACCTGCTCTCAGGATTAGAGGGGAGTTGCTCCTTTCCTAAGGCACAGAGTGTTCCCCAGAATGAGAAAATTTAACAAAAGCTACCAAAACCTTCACTCTCTACAGAAAGGGGAGGCAGACCCTCTTAGACAGGGAGTGTACTGAGAGGGGATCTCCTCAAAACGCAAGAAAAATACCAAGCTGCGCTAGTGGGCCAAACTCAGTAGGGAAAAACAAACAAAAACAGCTCCTTACTCCTTACACTCTAACTCAAACTGACCACACTCTTTACTCCTCTAATTCTGCCTTATGCCCCTGGGATAGCCAATCCAGTCAGCTCAGTGGAGAGACTGAAAGAGAATGGAAAATTCTAGGGATGTGAATCATTTTTGAACGATTAAAATTATCATCAGATAATTATAAAATCGTCCAAAATCGTTAGAGTGCACGATACAATACAAATGCCCCCGATTTATCGTCAGGGGCATTTGTATTGTATCGTTAAATAGGGCGCGGGAAAACCGGCACACCAAAAAAACCCTAAAACCCACCCCGAACCTTTAAAACAAATCCCCCACTCTCCCAAACCCCCCCAAAATGTTTTAAATTACCTGGGGTCCAGTGGGGGGGTCCCGACGCGATCTCCAGCTCTCTGGCCACGGCTGCGTTGAGAAATGGCACTGGTGGCCCTTTGCCCTTATCATGTGACAGGGCAAAGGTAGCGCCGGCGCCATTTTGGTTCCTGGCTCCCGACGTCACGTGTGCAGGAGATCGCTCCCGGACCCCCGCTGGACCCCCAGGGACTTTTGGCCAGCTTGGGGGGGCCTCCTGACCCCCACAAGACTTGCCAAAAGTCCAGCGGGGGTCCGGGAGCGACCTCCTGCACGCGGGCCGTATTGCCAATCTTCAAAATGGCGCCGGCGCTACCTTTGCCCTCACTATGTCATACGGGCGACCGTCGATTTGTTTTAAAGGTTCGGGGTGGGTTTTAGGGTTTTTTTGGTGTGCCGGTTTTCCCGCCCTCCCCCGACTTACGATTTTTAAAAAAAACAAAACACGACGATCAGATTTCCCCCCCCCCCCAGCCAAAATCGATCTTAAGACGATCGATCACACGATTCACACCCCTAGAAAATTCCATGCTGTTACTAGCCCAGATAGTAAGGGACCTAGGGCCATCTAGGGACAAACCGAAGGGTTGGTCACATTTTTGTTTACATTTTGACCTAAACAATGTGACACTAGAGCCTGAGGAATTAAAATAAGCTTTTAAATGCCTATTTCACAAGTATTTTATAAATCTTTCTGAGAATTTCCCTTGTGAAATGTTGCATTTAAAAAAAAAAAATCTCCAAATCTTCTTTTTGAAAAGAGTATGAACTACTTCTGCTTATCTTATTTAGGCTTATATTTACTAAATGTTTTTTTTACCATTCTGTGTCTTTGGTAAAAATGCTTAGTAAATGACCCCTTTAATGATATGTGAAAAAAACCAAAACCCTGCAAATAATTTACAGTTTAGTGTACATAGCACTGTGGATTTTCTTTTCACAGTGCCAGTGATTGTAGCAAGTAGTTTCATCAATTCAAGATAGACTCATCAAAAACTACAAGTGTTCTACTATAGGACAACAATGGTTAAGCAACTTTGATATTTTGTCTATGGAGTATAAACTTGCAAGAGAAATTGACTTTAGGGAGAGAATTCTTTTTTTAGCCAGTAATAAAGGCAAGAAAAATAGATTTAGAGTGAATTGTTCTATTTATAAAATGTTTGCAGCCAATGTTAATCCATTAGAACAAAAAAATCAAAACATCAACAGGATAATAGCATGGTAGGACCAACAACCAAGTTACAAAAGTCGTAACATAGAAGGTATTTCAGAATTAAAATAGAACATTTTCTTTTATGATTCAGGACATTTTATATATGTGGCATGGTGTGTGGGTGGCAGTGGGTCCACTTGGCTCAAATAAATGCTGCTTAGGTCCTACTTCTAGCAGATGATTCTTACAGAGAAAAAAGTATAGCAGTATTCAAATTTATATTCCACAGTAATACAATGCGAAATACAGGAAGTCCTCGGACTTAAGTCAGAATTGCTTCCTGAAAATTGTATCTTAGGTTGCAATGACTTAAGTTGAAACTGAATTTCCCATAGGAAACAATATCCATGGGGGATTGGTTCCAGCACCAAGGCCACAACTCTACTTTCGCTTTAAAAAAATTTAATGACTTTTCAAATGCTGGAGAATTCCACAGGCGAATGTCACAGATACTAGCACTTAACAGGCTGGCTTAGAAAACTGAAGGAGAATTTTTATGGGAGACATACTGGAGGATGCAGATCCTTTCTAGACCTCTCCTAGGATCCATCTCCTACTGCCGTGCCCCCTCTCGGTGCCTAGTCCAGCCCTAAGGCGAGCTTGCTGTCTTCAGGCAGCTTAGCCTCTTCTCCAGCCCTCAAGATAGAAGCCCCTTCCACCAGTCCTGGAAGAGCTGAAAAGCAGCTGCTACTGCCGCCAGAGCTGTGCCTGACCTGCCATTGTGTGGGACATCAGACTGCGCTTTCTTGCTAGTCAGTGCTCAGCCTAGCCTTGGAGAGGGTACGTGTGCTCTCTTCTGGCATCCTAGCAGGAGCAGGGATGAAACATGATGACATCAGCAACAAGAACCTCCTGCACACTCAGCAGCAGGGGCTGGGAAAGAATGTGCTGACGTCAGTGCTCAACGACACAATCAGTGTGTTGGAAGTTAAAACGGGCATTGGAGGTCCGGAATAAAGTGGTGATTCTTCTGTGCTGCAGGTTTGGAATGTCACCAACCGGGTGATGTAACAATGACAACTTGCTGCACATCTTGCTGTACAAGCCCTACAACAGAGGTGGCCAACTATGGTCCTCGAGAGTCTCAGGATATTCATAATGAATATGCTTGAGATAGATTTGCATGCATTGCCTCCACTATATGCAGATCTATCTCTTTCATTTTCTTTGTGGATATTCTCAAGGACCAGAGTTGGCTACCTCTACTCTACAGTAAAGCAGACTATCCACATAAAAGGGAAGGAGCAGCTGTGCTAGTAAAACAAGAGGCAGAAAAAATGTTTTATTACTGGTAATTATTGGGAAACTGTAACACATTTGGCACTTGAGAAGATGATGCCACAATCATTGTAGTTAATTTTTTTTCCTTTTCAAACCATCTGTTCAGATTTGGCACTTCGTGATACTGCAGCTGGCCTCCATGCACCCTCCTGTCGCAAGCAAACATCTTTATTTAACAAAATTGTCTGCTTGTGCATCCCCTTGGGTTATACTGTATGTGCTCTTTTAGAAAAGAAATCACATCTTTCATGATTTGCAGAAGAAAAGTTTATAGTTTACAGCTGGAAAGCAGTTTTAGCAATAATTTCCCTTTGTATAATGGCTTCCCTTCTTAACCCATGACCCCTGAAAAGTTCAGATGTATATTAACAAAACGCATCTCCAGATATGGGTTCTAACCAGGTTCTGAACTGTCCATACATGTTTCTAATAATACTTTCTGAATATAAGATGAGGGTCCTTTATTAGAGGCAAACTTTTTTTTTACAAATCACAAGAAAGTGCTATTTTCCTAGAAGCAGCAGATAATTGTTCTTTCTTTCCTAGAAATATTAGGAGGAATACAATATCCTGTGGGATTTTTGTTTTTTAAATACAAAACAAAGGAAAGGGGCCATCACTAATGGTAATGCAAGCTAACCAGCCATATCTGGTAAAAACATTTCCCAAGGCATAGCTAGAAATCTCATTTAAGTTTAGGAATGCCAATTGACATATCTAATCTTTTCTAAGCAATTCTGTTTTCCCAGAAACAACAATGTGAAAGTGAAAAGCTAAATCATTATGCTTGGGCAATGTGTCACTTCCGGCCTGCAGTAAGCTGGCTCCTCAACCTTTCATGTCCAAATTTAGTTATTGCAGTAGGAAAGAGTCTATATTTCAATTCCTCCAATTTTGTAGGGGAGGGGCAAGTTTCGTTAACCAGCATTGTTGTAAAGTACACAGCTGTTTCTGTTTCTGCGGACCTTGTCGCTATTTTTCAAAGTGAAACAGCATAGGTAGTTTCCTTTTGAAAATTGCCTACACAGTACACAGGTACAAAGTTATTGCATGCTTTGTGCCTGCTTTATCTGTGGACAGTGGACAGTGGAACGGTGGCAAAACATGACATATACATTTGAAAATCTGCATGTAAGCGTGTTATTTTTGCCATCAACATCAGCCTACTGCTAGGAACGCCTCTTTTTGATATGGCTAAAAGTACATGCTTTGCGAAGGCCCACACGTACTCTTAGCCACATTGAGGATGGTCGGTTTTCAATTGGGGCAATCTAGTGCAATAAATAAGTGCAAACAATAAAACCAGTGTGCAAAAATTAGACTTTTCGGTTGTTTTCGTGAGACTGGTCTGTGAGTTACAAATCATGTCCGCTTAGCTTACTGGTTAATAACACAAACATGTTTCAGACCATTGTCATGCATTTGTACTTCTCGCATTCAAAGTGATTTTCTAAAATAAAAAAGGTATTCGGTTGGAAGGGGGCAGGGCAGGGGTAGAGGAGATGCCAGCATTGGAATTCTCTCCTCCCCTTACCAGACTTGTTTTTTCTTCTCTTGCTCTCCCAAATAGCCACATAAGTACAGTGGTGCGAGCCTCTTTCCTGTCTTTGATAACCGGTGTGATGAGCTTCGCCAGTCACCCCCCTGGCACCTCAATCATTTTTTAAATTCATGGGTGGCTGTTTCTTATTATGGTTCTGAGCCTGGCTGGGGCTGGTGAACCCCACAGGACACGCCAGGACTTCAGGACAAATGACTAAGGATCTTCGGCCTATACCAGCAACCTCCCCCACGTTGAGACTTTGGGTTCTAGCGGCTGGCAGGATTTAGACTGTGGCTGACGTAGAAGTGCAGACGGTGCAGGACTGGAGACTTGAGATAAGGTGAGGCTAGAATCAGACAGGTGTGGAACTGGAGTCTGGAACCGGGTGCAAGTAAGCGTGGGACATTGGAGCCGGGTGCAAGTAAGGCTGGAACAGGCTGGAACACTGGAACAGACAGAACATACAGAACAGGACACGACAAGGATAGGACAAAACAGAACAAGGAACAAAAACCAGAAGGCAACAGACTAGAAAGCAGGTCTGAGAAGGCCACCAGGCAGGACTATAGTAGAAGGCCTTAAAGGCCACAGAACAAGGCAAAGTCAGGGGGCCTGAGAAGGTTACAGGACAAGGCAAAGGCAGAAGACCTGAGAAGGCCACAAGGCAAGGCAAAACAAGACTGGAAGGCCTAGAGGCCAGAGATCAGTCCAAGGCAGGACAGGGCCAAGCAAAGAGCTAGGGAACTCAATAACAAGGCAGTGAGTAAAGCCAGAGGCAGGGTTAAATAGGCAGAACCCTGCTTAGACATGAGATCACAGAGGCTAGCATTGGAGCGAGAGTAGAAGCAGCTCCACGGGGACCTCTGGTGGTTGGGATGATGCATAACAGGCAGAATCACAACATTCTTGGCTGATGATCTTGCAGTGTATGAAATCAACTTCCAGGAAGTGTCCTCCCTCTTGGTGTTGAGAAACTGAGTCAAACAAGACTGAGAGCTTTTAGCTTCTATGCTCCCTTTCTGCAGAATAGTATTCCTTTAGACTTAAGACTGGAGTCAAATTATTTGATTTTCAAAAAATACATTAAGGTCTGGCTTTTTTACTAAGCCATACGAAGCTAGAATGCCACATGTTAGACTGATACAAAATTTGAGGGGGGTCATTGGAACCCCTTGTGGATGAAAGAAGGGTGGCGACTTAGACGGTGTGTGTAGTCGCGCTCCGGCTTGCTGTTTCCGCAAATATTAAATTTAAGTTGCTTTTAGAAAAAGTTTACTATGCCGCATAAGCGCAAGGGCAAGATTAGGGTCTTCCTTGCAGATCCTGACCCTGCTGTGGAGCAGCGTTTGATCACCCAGTACACCGTCACTGCACATTCTAAGCCGGCGGAGAGCCCCATTGGCGACTCGCGGAGAGAAGCCACGATTTCGCCCGGGGAAATCACCTTAAGCCCACCGGATTCAAAGCAACCTCTAATTGCATCCTCACCGAATCCGGCCACTTCTGCATCGACACCGACTGAGGGTGGAAGTCTCGTCGGAAGGCCTTTGCTTGTGGGGAGGAGTGGCAGCGACGTGGAAGAGCTCCCAACTTCCTCGCTGTTGAACGCCCCGGATCCACCGGAGGAAGGAGCGGTTGGAGGTGAGATCTCTCCGGTTGGAGAGGAACGCAGCTCAACCGAGGGAATTGGATTAAAAGATCTAGAGACAGAGGAATTGGTCAAACCAGAGGTTGTATCGATGGATTCCCTATGGGGAATGATGGCAGGTATGTCCAAACTGATAAAGGAACAAACCTCTCAAATAGCAAGTTTGGGGAGAAAATTGGATTTGGTGTCTGGGGACAGTTTTCGAGCACAACAAGAGCAAGTGCATGTGACTGAGACGCTAAAGATAGAAGTTAAAAAATTACAGGACCCGTCTACAAACCTAGTGCGGGACTCTCTGGTTTCTTCAAGGCGTTTAGAGGCAGTCGAGAATTTTCTTAGGCACTTGAACATCAGACTCTTGAATTTCCCCAAGGTTTTGGGAGAACTGCCTATCGTGACTTAAGAAATATCTTCAAGAGGCCTTAAAAATCCCATTGGAGCAGATACCTTCAGTCAAAAAAATCAGTTTTTTAACTCAAAGAACTGGTAATGTTTCCTTAAGGGAGGGGAATAGGCCTGATTTATCGAATCTTACCCAGTATTTGAAGAATTCAGAAGTCGAGGTAACAGAGAGAGCTGTATTGTTCATTTCATTATATTCGGAACAGGACTTTAGTCTTATTATGAGGGCTTATTTCAAGAATATGAAAGAACATTATTTAGGTCAACTGATCCGTATATTTCCTGATCTATCTCGGCTGACCCAATTGCGGCGAAAAGTTTTCCTATCGATGAGAGCGGAAGTGTTGACACTGGGTGCGAGTTTTCATCTTCGCTATCCATGCAGATGTGTAGTAAAAATTTCTAATAATGTATATGTCTTTTTCAACCCGGACCATTTGAGAGAATTCCTTGTTAGTAAAAGTCAACCGCCTCCCAGTATTTGAAAATAATCTCTGTGTTGTGCAGTGTTCGCCACCTTTTTTTTCCTTTTTATATTGATTTAAATATCTTCTCAACAATAGTAAATGCACCCCTCTTTCTAAGTTTCTTATATAAATCTGTTGGGATACTAAGTGGGAGAAGGATTATATCTAATGATGTAACTATACTCATGTGATGTATGTAATTTAATTTTCTTACTATTTTTTTTTCTTTTGTATCTCACAGAAGTGTTTCAAACAAAGTTTATTCTTTGTGAATTTTGTTTAAAAATCGATAAATAAAAATTAAAAAAAAAAAAAAAGAAAGAAGGGCTATGTTTGTTAGGAATTGTGGACCCTTGGCCCGAGGTGGGGTTGTTGCTACCTGAAGGGTTAGGCCCCACAGGTCCCCACCATCGGGAGGCGAGGCTGGCCGGGAACAGAGGCAAGCTGGGACTTCACCTGTGCCGACCCACGTTCCCCACAAGTTGAGCCCTTGGGTGCCGGGGCTGGCAAGGCTTAGGAGCGCCCCTGTGAGGCTGGTCCTAGAGAGGGTAGGCGAGTGAGTGCAGAGAGTGGACAGTAGGCCTTGGAGACACATCCTTGGTGTGAAAGGACAATGCACCACCTGGAGAGCAGGTCCTTGCTACAGGATCCTTTCCTGCTACACCAGGTTGATGCTCTCCGATCATGAGACCTTCTTCCTCCAAGGCAGCCTCAGGGTTGCCAGTCTGAAGTTGGGACTTGGCTACTAAGTTACATTAACTTTTCAATGATTCTAGTTGTGATTGAGCTTTGTATATCAAGTTTCATTCAAGAACACATTCCATTGCATTCAGAATACCTGCAACGTGCTTTGTTAGTGAATGGAGAGCATCAGCATGTGCACTCCAGCAAGTTTATGACGAAGAGTAGAGTGAGCAGTGTATTTTATCTGTTACAATCTTCTACCTCACAGGACTAGCAATGAAAAATACAAAAGGTTGCTACACACAGCCAAAAATGTTTCAAAACATACTGCTGCCGCACTAACTATTACACAATTTAGAGAATGTGGAGAATACACAGCAAGTTCATTTTTGGACACATTGCAGGCCTAAACACCTTTTATTTTCTTTGACATATCAGAGCTATTATCAAAACCTTGACTTCTACAGTCATCAAGAGGAATGTTATGATGATTCAAGCTGGCAAATAGCATTTCAACTATCTGTTCTCCATTTTTTTAAAAATAGAATTGATAAACTCAGAAAAATATACCATTATCTTTGTTGTGAACTACAAATCGTAAAAGCATGTGTTGTTCCTAGTAAGAAAAATCAGGAATAGTTTCATATATGACAAAATAATAAATGACCTTTTCTTTCTCTGTAAAGCAGGCTTTCTATACACTTGAATAAACTGATTTGGATTCTTGTATGAGAGATATTGAACCATTCATTGCATTGTTTTTCCTTCTGTTTGCATCTTTTTAACTTTGGACAATGGTTACAAGTGATGCTGCCATATTAAGCATTAACTCGAGAGTTGCAAGAAAACTGCCATTGTGTAGGCCACACTGCAGATTATCTCCTCCTTGGAATGTTAAAACTTTTGAAGTAAGATATAACATAACATACAACAATCTTTCGAAATAACTCTTTCCATGATTTTGCTTTTGTTAATGTTTATTTTTCAACCTCATTATCGCTGGTAATGACTGCTGTAATTCCTTCCTCAGCAGTAGCAAGTTTTATATTCTATGCTTTTTTCATGTTCATGAAGCTTATGCCAGTTTTTTCTCATTTGGTGAATACCCTTCACCTTTTGACAACATATTCATTATTTTTGTCTCCCTTCAAAAAATAGCTGACATGGAAAATAATAAAATGTGTGATTGGTCCAAACATGCCATTCTCTTGGAATCTGTTCTCCATTGGAAGGCTTACATTTCAGAAGAAGTTCAGAAAACCTATGCCCACCAACATCTTTTGACATTGACAAAAGTGAGGGCACAGATAAAAAAAAAAGCCTGGGTCTTTGAAAAAGTATGAATCAGATAGTGTAGTACTACTTTCTCCTGTTTTTTGTAAGCCTTCTTCTGAAGTGGCACTAACAGTGATATTACATATATTTTGAAAGCATTAGATTTGAGTCATGATGTATCTGGAATTTTTTCTTCATCATCAGCTGCTTCAGACATAGTCTCCATATTAAAATAATTTCAGTTTTCTTTTTTGTTCATCTGCTTCTCTAGTTAGTGTATCGCCTGAGCCAAGCTGCAGAAACGCCTGGTCTTTTTTGTAACATTGGTGGGGTTGATAGGTGCCTTTAGCTTAAGTTTCTAATTGCCTGAATTGTATTTACAGCTAGCCTATCCCTATTCCATTTCTTTTCTGTGCAATGTGTAAGCCATCAAGTCTAACTCATTACTCACTTTTGGGCCTATAAAACCTACCAGCAACTATGGAGACTTACACTTTCCTTGGAATCTGGAATCAATGTCTCTTCTTGATAATATGGCGCTTTGTCCCTCCCCTCTCTATCTATATACACAGAGGGGTAGATTTTAAGAGAAGCGCATGTGGGGTACATTTGTGCGCGCTACCCGGTGTGCACAAATGTATACCCGATTTTATAACGTGCGCGTGCTACTGCGCGCACGTTATAAAATCCAGGGTCGGCGCGCGCAAGGGGGTGCACACTTATGTACCTTGCGTGCGCCAAGCCCTAGGGGAGGCCCAATGGCTTTCCCCGTTCCCTCCAAGACCGCTCCAAAAACGGAGCAAACTTTTCTTCCACTCCCCCCCACCTTCCCCTAACTAACCCACCCCCCAGCCCTACCTAAATCCCCCCCTACCTTGTCAAACTTTTTACGCCTGCCTTTGTCAGGTATATCTTGCGCGCGCCGGCCAGGTGCCAGCACATCAATCCCCAGCACAGCCACTGTGCCGGAGGCCTCAGTCCCGCCCCCGGACCGGCACCACGCTCACACCCCGCCCCTTCCCGCCCCTTTTTCAAAGCCCCGGGACATATGCGTGTCCCAGGGCTTACGCGCGCCGCCAAGCCTATGCAAAATAGGCTCAGCGCGCGCAGGTTTTCGGGGTTACACGTGTAACACTTTGAAAATCTACCCCAAAGTATTCTGTTTCTCAAACTATAAGTGCTAGAATTAACCGGACAAGCAAACTCTCTCTGTACTACAGAAGTGACCTGGGCTGGCTAGCAACTCACTGTTCAGAACACAGCTTATTCTGCTTTTGATGGGCTCCAGTATCTCTCACAATATAGGTTGTACATAATAAATATCTTTATGCAAGACTTACAATTTACCCTTATTTTTAATACTTATAGAAATATGGCTGTAGCCTGGCCCTGGCCAAAAGTTATTTTTCAGTTATTCCTGCTATATTCATAGCTTGTATAGGATTAGTTAGCGCTCAAACAAATTTATGAGGCTAGTTATCGTAAGAGCACAAGGCTCAACTCACCCAATTTAAGGAAGAAAAGGAGGCTGTATCTTTTCATACTAGGTGGGCCTCCTATAGAGGTATAATTACCTACCTAGTATGAGGGCCTTATAAGTAGGTACTCTCTCTCTCTCTCCTTAAAATACTGAAAATGCTATTTGTGAAAACATTGCAAAGTGCGATAAAGCCATATCGCACGGCTTAACGCAAATGAAAAAGGTGTAGTTAAAACTGTGCAATATGGCTTTGCAAATTCTGAAGCCAGCCCACTTGGCCAGAAATCCCACCTCAAACTCCTCCCCTTTTCCTAATTTGCATCGCACATGCGTTATGGTGTTTACATATGAGTTAAAGGCATTTTCGCACGTGTTAAAGGTGCTATTCGCATGCAAAAACACCTTAACGCATGCAAAAACACCCTATAGCACTTTGATAAATGACCCCCTAAGTAAGTGTTGCGTCGGAGGTGGACCCTTGGGCCGAGGTGGGTTTGACTCAACCCCTAAGTAAAACCTGGAGGGCACGCGGCTCCACCAAGTCAATGGCCTTTGCAACCTGTTGCGTCAGAGGTGGACCCTTGGGCCGAGGTGTGGTTGATGCAACCCGTAGATAAGGACCTACGGGCCCCACCATCAGCAGGTGGAGTGGGCTGAAGCTAGAGGCCGCTGGAGCTTCACTTATACCAGCCCTCGTTCCTCTCATGTTGAGCCTTTGGGTGCCAGGGCCGGCAGGACTTAGGTGGACCTAAGTAATGAGAGGTGGTTCAGCCCAGAGACAGCAGCTGGTAGATGGCGTAGTCCTACCCTGGACTGGATTCGGTACAGGAACTCAGGTGCCATAGGAACAACAAGTAATTGGAGGCATTCAAGCAAAGGAAGGCCTAAGCCTTATAAGTTCCTGTTCAGAGGATAGGCAAGAGGAGGCGTCACTGACAGGTTAGGATCAGAGTCGGCGGCAAGTGGAAGTCGTGGCAAGCAGCTAAGAACTCTGAACACAGAAAGGTCTGTAGCGTAATCTATCACGGCAGTGGTCAGGGCACGGAGAAGGTAGGCATAGTCAATCAAAGCAAGGGTCAGGGCACAGAGAAGGCAGGCGTAGTCAATCAAAGCAAGGGTCAGGGCATGGAGGAGGCAGGCGTAGTCAAGCGCAGCTGAGGTCCAGGATTGGAGATAGGCTGAAGAGTAGTCAGGCATAGCGGAGTTACGGGGTTGGAGATAGGCTGAAGAGTAGTCAGGCATAGCGGAGCTCTGGGGTTGGAGATAGGCTGAAGAGTATTCAAACAAAGCAGAGAACCACAGGAATCAGGAACACAAAGTAGAGAGAATTCTCTATCAGCAACGAGTACTCAGAGTACGAGGAGACCTGTTGCAAAGGCAACACTATGGAGCAAGGCCTGAGCTTTTATATGCTGAAGAGTCTGACATCAACATTCGGGGTTGCAGCCAGGTTCCCGCCACGGGCCCTTTAAAAGAAGTAGTGATGCACGCGCCTAGGGAGAGGCATGGCGCCAATGGCGGCATCTCTCCACGGGCCACGCGGAGAGGCCCGACGAGCAAGGACATCTTGGCTGGCAACACTGGGGACCATGTCAGAGCTGGAGGCACTGGAGGCGACCCGAGGTCGCAGCTGGCGGCCCACTGCTGCCAGCAAAGAGGAACCAGGAGCTGGAGTCCACATGAGAAGGTGAGAGGGCTGCGCCATGGGTCTGCCACGGGCGGCACGCATAACAGTAAGATAGCTGGATAAGTCTAAGACTTATCCAGCTAAGTCAGATAGATTTATCCGGTTATCTTACTTAGGTCCTGATTCACTTTTTCCCGTAGACACAAAATGGGAGAAAAATCTTAATGAACCTGGCCCTTAGCCAGATAAGTAGCACTTTTAAGATTTATCTGGCTAAGTAGCAGCAAAAGCGCCACTTAGCCAGATAAATCTGAACTTATCCAACCAATCTGAATAGCTGTTCATGCATAATGAAATAGAAAGTGATCATACAGCAAGGACCTGATCTCTAGGTGATACATTATCCTCTTGCACCAAGGACGTGTCATCAAGGATTTAAGACCAGGAGGGAAGGGTTAGGTCTGTCGTCATAGTTGGTGATTTAATTATTAGAAATGTAGATAGCTGAGTGGCTGTGGATCATTTGGTAACTTATCTGCCTGGTGTAAATATGGCAGACCTCATGCATCATCTAGATAGGATTTTAGACAGTATTAGGGAGGAACCACATGTTATGATATACATGGACACCCACAACATACGAAGATGTGGGAGGAAGATTCTGGACACCAAATTTAGGCTCCTATTTATAAAGTTCAAATCCAGATCCTCCAGGATAGCATATCTGAAATGCTTCTTGTACCATGTGCAGGACCTCAGAGACAGGCAGATGTCTGGAGTCTCAATGTGTGGATGAGGTGATAGTGCAGGGAAGAGGGCTTTAGCTTTGTTAGGAAATGAGCAACATTTTGGGGAATGGGAAGCTTATTCCAAAATGATGGGCTCCACCTTAAATAGGGTGGAACCAGCCTGCTGGTGCTAATTTTTGAAAAAGAGTTAGAGCAACTTTTTAACTAGAACATGGGGAAAAGCTGACAGTTGCTTATCAGCATATGGTTTGGAGTGAGGTGTCTTTGAAGGATACTAAAATAACAAAGGAGTTAGGGCATTTCTAAAAAGTGGCCCATGTGCCTAGAAGTAAAGAACCATCTGAGTTAAAATATTCCTAATTATCCTTGTCACTGATAAGCAGATTGTTAATATAAACATAAAACAGACTTTGAAATGTCTGTATGCTAATACCAAAAGTCTGAAAAGTAAGATG
Source organism: Rhinatrema bivittatum (assembly GCF_901001135.1). Taxonomy (NCBI): domain Eukaryota; kingdom Metazoa; phylum Chordata; class Amphibia; order Gymnophiona; family Rhinatrematidae; genus Rhinatrema; species Rhinatrema bivittatum. Next base: position 707,464,403 of record NC_042615.1, on the reverse strand, counting down.
GGAGAGTTAGAATGCATAACACAAATAAAAAAACAGATATAATCTACATCTCAGAGACCATGTGGAAGGAGGATAACAATGGGACAGTGCTATACCAGGGAACAAATTATATCACAATGACAGAGTGGCACTTTATGTAAGGGATGGCATAGAGTACAACAGGCTAAAGATCCTGCAGGAGACTAAATACACAGTAGAATCGTTATGAGTGGAAATTCCATGTGTGATGGGGATGAGTATAGCGATGGTGATATACTTTCCCTTAACCCCTCCTCCCTTCAGAATCCCACAAAAAAAAACCTCCACGGAACTAAATTCATTGGAAACCACTACCACATCAGAAATTGAATCTATACTAAAGAAAATTAGACCATCCTCTCACCCGTCAGATACGATCCCCACTAAATATCTCCTTTCCATCCCCAATATAATAGCCAAGCCGATAGCCAACATCATAAACATCTCCATCACTCTTGGCACAGTCTCAAACCCCCTGAAACAAGCAATAGTCAAGCCTATACTAAAAAAAACCTAAGCTTGACCCATTGGACCCGTCTAACTACTGCCCCATCTCCAACCTACCTTTCATCTCTTGAAAAAGTAGTTAACCATCAATTAACAGACTATCTTGACAACCAACAAATCCTCTCTCCATCACAATATGGTTTCCGTAAATACCACAGTACTAAAACCCTCCTGCTGTCCATAGCAGACTCATCAAAAGTCTCGACAAAGGCCAATCGTACATTCTAGCTCTCCTAGATATATCTTCGGCCTTTGACACCATTAATCATAATATTCTCATACAGTGCCTCAGCTAAATCTGAATAACTGGAATTGCCCTTAGCTGGCTTAAATCTTATCTTAGCAACAGGCAATATAAAGTCAAAATTAGAAACAATGAATCTAAAGCAATCCCACTTAACCAAGGTGTTCCACAAGGCTCCTCTCTGTCATCTACCCTTTTCAACATTTATTTACTACCCCTCTGTCATCTCCTCTCTGAACTTGGTCTTCCGCACTTTGTATATGCAGATGATGTACAAATTCTCATTCCAGTGACAGATACTCTACCCAAGGCCATCAACACTTGGGAATCCACCCTTATCTCAATCAACAATCTGCTAACCAATATCCACCTGGCCCTCAATACTGCAAAAACTGAACTGATGCTCATTTCACCACAAAACCATAGTAATATTTTCCCTTTACACTATTCGCCCCCCCCCCCCCCCTCAATTTTGCTCTCTCAGTATGTAAGAGACCTAGGAGTCACTGTAGACAACCAATTTAATCTAAAACAATTCATTAACACTACACTAAAAGAGTGCTTTTTCAAGCTACACACCCTAAAAAAACTAAAACCCCTTCTTCACTTCATCGACTTTCGTACCGTTCTACAAGCCACTAACTTTTCAAAAATTGACTACTGTAACACCCTCCTCCTAGGTCTACCCAAAAACTCTACTCACCCACTCCAAATTCTTCAAAATGCTGTTGCCCGTATCCTCACTAACACTCGGAGAAACAAACATATATCCCCTGTCCTCAATGAATTACAATGGCTCCCTATCACATCCCGTATACTATACAAGACCTTCTCCCTCATCCACAAAGCACTATATAACCCTAACATGAAATGGTTCAATGACTCCTTACTATTCCACACCACCTCACAACTGACATGAAATCAATACCTGGCTACTCTGGATACTCCTGCCCCAAGCTTACCAAACTTACAACTACAAAAGCTAGTGCGCTTTCTATAGCCCGACCTGCCCTATGGAACATTATGCCAGTTGATTTATGCAGGAAACTCTGCCCTAAGAGATTTAAACAGAAACTAAAGACCTGGCTGTTCAAACAGGCATATCCCTAAACCCTGCTCACCCCGCTCTTTCCACCTATTCTCTCCACCCTTTCCCCTGACACTCTTGACTTTCACTCTGTACATAGCCCACAAAATCCAAAAGCCTGCCTTCCCTTTACATAATCTATATAATTATGTCATATAGTCTGCAAAATATTTTATCGATAGTTATTCTGCAAAATATGTTCTCTGTATATAGTTTTCTAACTATCCAGTTCTATTTTGTAGTAATTATCCAGATTCTAGTTTACAGTAATTATTCAGTTCCCTGTAAAGCAATTTTAGCTAAGTTCATGTTCAATGTAAACCGATGTGATATTCCCAATGAATGTCAGTATATAAAATCATTAAATAAATAGATACTATCATATACTTGGACAAAATGAACAGATGGACAATGAAATGCTAACAAAGATTAAGGAAGTTAAAAAATTTGGCAACACAGTAATAATGGGAGATTTCAATAACCCCAAGATTGACTGGTAAATGCCACATCACGACATGCTAGTTTCTAGATGAAATAAATGACTGTTTCATGAAGCAGTTGTTCCAGGAACTGATGACAGGGGGATACATTTTAGATCTAATTCTTAGTGGAATAACGGATTTTGGTGGGGCAGCTTGACAGCAGTGATCAATCATAGTGCCATCAAATTTGACTACTGACTGGAGGGAAGACATTCAATAAATCTACAGCTCTAGCATTAAACTTTCAGAAGGGAGACGGATAAAATGAGGAAAATAGTTATTTAAAAAACTGAAAGGTGCAGCTACAAAGGTTAACAGTTTAGATAAGGCAGGGTTATTGTTTAAAAATACCACCTTGGAAGCCCAGTCAAGATGTATTCCACACATTAAAAAAAGTGAAAGGAAGGCCAAACGACTGCTGGCATGGTTAAAATGTGTGGTGAAAGAAGCTATTTTTGCCAAAAAAAAGATCCATCTGAGGAAAATAGAAAAAACATAAGCATTAGAAAGTTAGATATAAACATTGATAAGGCGGGCTAAATAAGAATCTGAAAAGAAGCAGGCCTTAGAGGCAAAAATTCATAATAACAACTTTTAAAAATGTATCTGAAGCATGAAGCCTGTGAGGGAGTAGGTTGGACTGTTAAATGATCTAGGAGTTAATAGGGAACTTAGGGAAGATAAAGCAAAGAAGGGAGGGGGAAGGGGATTTTGTCTAGAGGGATCATCCCCACCCTACCCCCACCCTCACAAGAAGGAAGGGTAGGATAACACCCCTCCCCGTAATGCCTATGGGCACATGTCACTTTAATCCAGTCCTACCCCAGGGGAAAGGCAAGATATTATAGAGACATTTAAATACCTGCAAGGTTTCCATGCACAAGAGATAGAACTCTTTCAATGGAAAAGAGGCTCTAGAATGAGGGGGCATGGGATAAGGCTGAAAGAGGAGAGACTCAGGGCTATTCTTAGGAAATATTTCTCTACATAGAGGGTAGTAGGTGAATGGAATGGCATCCTGGTGGAGGTGGTGGATACAAAAACATTATATGAAATCAAGAAAGTATGGGATAAACACAGGGGATCTCTAAGGCAGTCTGTCCCAACCAATGTTCCATGGCACATTGATGTGGCTTCAAATCTGGTGTGCCCTTGCAAAGTCACCACCATCTGATGCTCACATTCAAACCAGCATCTGTGATCTGCTCTCAGTATCTTACAGCAACAAGAGTCACCAGTGGTCAGTGGCATAAGTCTGACCACTGTGTCACCAGTGGTCAGTGGCATAAGTCTGACCACATAAGTCTGACCAGTGGCGAAAGTCTTCAGAGCCAGGGCCGATACAATAGTGTGCCTCTCCAACGCCCCCCCTCCTTCTTATACTAATGCTTAAGGTCACAGAAAATTAGTGATGTCTCTAGATAGAATTATTTGGGGGGGGGGGGGAGACAAAATGACATTTCCTCATATCACATTCACTTCCACAGCATGGCCCCTGCTTTAAAATTGGCTGTAAAAAAAAAGTCTTAATAAGAAAGTCCAAAGGGTCTTCTGCATAATTAAAAAAAAACAAAAAACTGGCTAGTTTCACACTTCTAGTAAAACTACTATTAAAATTATTTGATAGTCTCATTCAAATAATTCTATATGGCTATGAGAATGAACTCTGGAATATATATAGGAAGGGAAAGAATGTCAATAAAAATCCTGCACCTCCAATTCTGTAACACACTGTGCATCCACAGAAATTCGCTTGACAATGGAGCTTGGATGTTTCCCTTACAGCTTATCATACAAAAAATAATTTTCAAATTCTGATGTCAACTCACAGTAATAGCAACACAAACACCTTCCACTGCCAGAAATGTTGTGAACTAACACTCAAAATTTATACAGCTAACCTATCATAATGTAACAGTAGTAACACCAAGGACTCAAACAACAAGAACCCTATCTGTGAAAAAGCACAGGGAAATATTACACCGTGTCCCAGAATACCAGTACACCACCTACTGGGGAAACAAAACAAACCCAATTGGTATAGATCTCTACAAAGACACTACACGCTAGCAGAATCTCTAATCTTGGTCACATGCACAAAGCAGAGACATACCCTTACCAAATAGAGAATAAAGGATCCTAAATTAGAACCAGCAATATGCAGACAAAAAATGCGATGGAAACTCCAAGAAGCCAGACTCTGTGCGTAACAATGGAAAAACAGAATTACCATGCCTCATAAAACAAATAAAATCAAGAAACATAAAGCATCGATTATAATAGTAAAACCATAATAATAAAAGAATATTTTAAAACTACTGACAAATAGAATAATTTCTATTAATTAAAATCATATACATTTTTTAACAATTTCACAAGTACCAATAAAAGATTTCAAAACAGCACACATATCAAATAACACCCAATAATTAAAACTAATAAGGATTTTTAAAAAGCCCCTATTGTCCATATCTGGGAACTCTTGATTTCCAGTTACCCTGAGATTGTTGAGGATTAGGGGTTTAGTGTGGGCACATAAATTTCATCCTCTTTCTCTCACGCATACTCGCATGTTGTGGGAAATTATTTTAGGGAGCTATTTAGCTTATGTGAAGAATTTTGTCCTGTGATAGAAATTAGTGAAGCAGAGAATCACTGATATTACTAGTGTAATTATTTGATAAAAGGCCTATAAATTCTGAGAATAAATATACCATTTTTCTTAACCTGCTTGTAAGTAAAAACAAGTCATGATATCAGATATATTAAAGAACAGTTACTCAGGGGGCCAACTGCAGATATCAGAGGAAAACAGGACAGTAGCAACTTAGCCACACCTACGTGTTTGCTGATGTGATAAGGACAGACAGTTGGAGCCTCAAGAACACATAGGAGTAGCCCAGAGAAGAAACTAGAGCAAAGGTCAGAAGAATTAACTTAAAAAGAGCAACATGAGACAAAATGTTTGAAATCAAAGAAAAAACAGCTCAGAGGAAAAGTTTTTGGACATTACAGTAGTTAATGAAGTGCCTGATGAACTGTTCCTGATTTCCTGGTACTGTGTTTCTGATTTACAAAGATATATAAGACTCACATTAGAAACTATGAGGGGAAGTATTTTTGTATATATTCTTTAAAAACTCTAATCTTGTATGCTTTTATTGCTTATTCTCAGACTTATAAGTTAACTTCTATACTTGTAAATACGTGTATAGTGTATTCTGTGACATATAACCTAACAGCCACTGTTTATATTTGGTGTAACTAAAAGGATTTTATGTCATAGAATTCCATTTTGGTTTGTTGATTGTTAGGTAATTATGTTTAAGAAAAATAAGTCTATTAAGCATACACAGTTGATTCCAGGCTGGTTCCTGAATCAACCATGGTTTTGTGTAGCAGAGCAACTTTCTAGGACTAATGTGATTTGTGATTAATGGGAAAAGGATTTGGACAAAGAGATAGGACCCTAAGAGGTCAACGTGTCCACAATTTTAGAAAGAATACAGTTGGAAAATTCAGATGTGAATGGGGCATGTGTTTGCTGTTTATTGTTACAAACTAATGTTCATCAACGTAATGAGAATAAAGGTTGCAGGATCAGATTGCCTTGTTGGAAAAACACAATCGGGACTATGAGGCACAGCTCTTAGCTCTAAGAACTACCCTTAAATCTGCACAGTCACAACAGGACCTTGCTTTAAAACAAGCTGCTCTGGTTGCTCAGGATTCAGCAGCTTGTCATGCTCACGTTTTAGCACAGTGTATGCAGCAGGGTCTTCAAGTGTCTACATCTAAAATAACTGCTATTATTAGGGGAGACACCCTCGCTACAGATTCCAGTGTCTGGAAGGGCTGTGATAGTGATTATGAGGAGGAAAAGACAAGTTGTGGCAGTGCTCTACCAGGAGACTACGACTGCTTGTCACTGTTACATTTTCACAGGATGAGAGATTGCAAGAGGAAGAGGGAGTTGGAGAGGAAAGTGAAATTCCCAGAACAAGTGCAGATAACACAACATGGAAAAAGGGATCCCTGCTTTAGAGCAGGCAGACTATTACCACAACTTATATTCCCAAACAATTGGCAGATAGATTAGTGCAGTTAGCAGATAGATTTTTTTTCCAAAAAGAAAAGAAAAATTTGGGGGCTTGGCTAGTGTGTCTGTCAGAACAGGGTGCTGGGTCAGTACATCTTTCAGATGATGAGCTTGCTGTGATAGGCCCTATCTGCCAAGAAAGCTTTGTACATGATCATGCATACCATATACTTGCTGCTTTACCTACTGAGACAGAAATACCATGTCTCCTTAATGTAATTGGGGCAGTCTTTCGGGACAAATATAGATACCCCGGTGATTGGCCAGGACCTCATAAGGTAGAAAAGTGGAATATACTAAATGAGGGTGCCAGTGTACTATGGAAATAAGGGTTATTATTAGCTGTCCAAAAGGATTTGCCTCTTGATGATTATGACAAAGTGCATATTACTGCCAGGGTCATCATGGTCTGGATTGGCCCTCTCTCGTTAAGGAGGTGACACAGGAAGAAAACCTTAACACCATTAAACAATTGATTTCTAAACTAGAAGACCTATTTCACCTAGGTTTACTTAAAACTAGTGGAGACAGTCATGAAAGGGGTGAGCCCGGTAAGGGCATTTTTCCCATGGAAATGGGAGATTCACATGGATGGGCTCCTTCACCTTCCTACTCAGTGCAGGATTGTTTGCATAAGCCATCCTTGCAGCACCTTAGGAGTCAGGTTTGGTGCAACTTAATTCAAATGGGTATCCTAAAAGCTCATATTGATGGTTTGACTACAGAAAAAGTGATAGGTATGCTACTGAAGCAGTAGGAGTATATAGGTTCTGGGGTCCCTCAGACCCCAGCTCCCAGACACCACAAACCTCCAGTAGAATAGTGGCCGATCCTCTGTTGCCACATTAAAATACATAACTCCTATGAATGATCAAAGCCCTCATATGAATGTTACCATCTCATGGAAAAGGGGTAATAGGCAACAGATTAATGCTCTGGTGGACACAGGGATGGAGGCCACCATTATAAGGAGTAACCCACTTCGATACAGGGGCCAACCAGTAAAGCTGGAAGGATATGGACATTCCATTACAACAGGTGAACAGGTCCTAGTGTATATAATTATAGAGGATGATCAACGACTGTCTCTTCCTGTTATCATTTCTCCCCAGAAAGACTTCATATTAGGTATTGACTTTATCAATTTAAATGAGAAGTTAGACAAGGACGGATGTTTATCTGCCCAAAACACACCATGGTGTCTGCAGTTCATGTTGGTTGTCTTCCTGAGTGTGTGTTCCTTCCCAAACCTAAAGAGATTGTTCATTCTGAGCAGTTTAAAACCAAATTCAGTTTTGCAGACAAGTATTGATCATTTAAGGGAAGCAGGAGTAGTGACACTAGTGAAATCTCCTTTTAATAGTTCAGTGTGGCCATTGTTAAAACCAGATGGGTCTTGGCGCCTTACAGTAGATTACCGTAAATTGAATGCTGTCACCCCACCACTTCATGCTGCTGTCCCATCTATAGCTAACCTAATACATGTCATCCAAGAACATAATGGTACCTGGTACGCTGTAGTATATATTAATAATGCATTTTTTTGTATTCCTATTCTAATCAGGAAATGTTTGCCTTGTTATGGCTTGGGTGACCATACACCTTTACCAGACTGCCACAGGGATACATACATTGCCCAACCATTTTTCATGAAAAGGTCACACAGACATTGGAACGGTTAACTCCCAAGTTGCTGTGTTCCATAAAGTTACATCATTATGTAGATGATATCTTACTTCAGGGAAGAAACACACAGGAGACTGCTGAAGCTTTAGCCTTGCTATGTCAAGAATTGGAAAAGATGGGTGGCTAATAATTCAGACAAAAGTCCAGGGACCCAGTCAGGATGTGAAATTTCTGGGTATTCGGTGGCAGGCAGGTAAACGATGTATTCCTGAATCAGTGTTCAATAAAATTCAACAATTAGCAGCCCCTACTTCGCAAAAGGTGGTATAGTGAGTTTGTGGTATTTTTATTTTCTGGCAGAATCATGTACCATATCTCTCACAGATACTACGTCCTCTATATGCACTATCGTAAAAAGAAATGTATATTCCAATGGACAGAGGAGGTGCAGAGTGCATTTGATGCTGCCAAACTGTCAGTGCTTACTATTCAGAATTTGCATATTATTAAAGAGGATGCTCTTTTTATTCTTGAAGTATCTATGTCTCCTACTGGAGCAGATTAGTCTCTTTGGCAGCCAGATGAGACTGACTGAAAGAATGCATTAAAGGTTTGAGGAAGGAAATGGACTCCATTGGCTTTGCAATATACTATGTTAGAGAAACAAATGTTAGGGGTTTATTTGGCTTTGATTGAGACTAATCAGGTTACTGGGGAACGGTATATTTACCTGAGAACACAAATCTCAATTATGACATGGGTAAATTCAGAGCACACCACTGCATTAACTGGTACTGCCCTTACAGCTAGCCTCTTAAAATGGAAATGATATATTGCTAGCCATGTCTGAGGTTCCTCCCCTGAATTATCCAAAATTCATAAAGAAGTTATGGAAGTCCCTTGTGTCTCTGAAGTGCTTCCAGTGTTTGATAGTACTCCACTTCGTAGTCTGGTCTTAGAAGCTCCGGAATACAATAGCCTGATCACAGAACAAAAACTACTTGCCTGGTTCACGGATGGCAGTTCTCGCTATAGTCAGGGACAGAGGAAATGGAAGGCTGCAGGCCTATTCTCCTGCTATTCAGGAACATCGATACAGGGAAGGTGTGGGGCAAAGTAGTCAATATACAGAGTTAAATGCAGCACTTCTAGCCCTTCAATCAGCACAATATGATGGGGCTAGTTCCTGTTACATATACACAGACTCTTGGGCAGTTTATAAAGGACTGTTACACTGGATGGCAAAGTGGCATCAGGATGCATGGACAATAAAGGAAAACCACTTTGGGGTAAAGATCTCTGGCCTGAAATTTGGGAAATCTGTCAGGAGATGCAGGTTTATGTTAGATAGATAGATGCACATGTAGATAGAGATAATGGTGAGAGTACCCATAATGAGGCTGCTGATCAATATGCAGACATTCATACACTCAGCATAGGGAACTATGTGCATGAAGCATCAGGTCATTTGGGTGCAAATAATATGTTGCAATGGGCTGATTTTAAACATCTCCCTAGGAGATGTTTAAAGGAGAAGCAGAACAGGCAAAAAGAGAAAGGGAGAATTCCAACAACCATACACAGAGTTGCACCTGAAACTACTAAGCATGGTACAATTCCATGGGAAGTTTTACAGGTAGATTATATGGGATCACTGCCTACTTGATAAACATGGGCATAAGTTTACTCTGAACATTGTTCAGGAGCATGTCAACTGTTTCCTTTTAAAAGAGCCACTGCAGACAATACTGTTACAGCCTTAAAAACAATTTTCCACTTTCATGGCTACCCTCTGGAAATTCAATCTGATAATGGTTCCCACTTTGCAGGGGAAACAGTACAGTCTTTTGCAGGTTCTTTAGGGATTTATTGGCTTTTACATATTTCTTAACGCTCAATGGCAGCAGGCTCAGTAGAAAGAATTAATGGGCTTGTCAAACAATAACTGTGATTGCAGGGCAACAGGGTGGGTCACTAATTTACCTGTTGTGGAATCTTATTCAAATGCTCGACCTTCAGTACTTAATGTTTTACGTTCCAGCCTATAGACCAAACCCACTGTTTCTTTGGGAGACATATCAGAAAGGTTGTTCTGTGAAGGAAAGAAAGTTTCAGCATGTTTTCCACTTCTAACATCTGACTGGAGCAAAGGTGAAATTTTAGTGTTGGGTCTAGGGCATATTACATCTGTACTGAATGAAGGACACACCGCACCTGTCTTCCTTCCAAGTCACTGACTTAAAGTTGCAGAATGAACATCCTATACAAAAGACTGTTTGGTTTGTTTGCTTTAACCTTTTTGAGTTTGTTAGGTTTTTTGATGTTGCATTTTACATGCTTAGCATTAGAATCATTCACTAAAATCACCTGTTATGATTATTATAGTATCAAAACAACTTTGCTGGTGTATATATTTTTGGACTTCTGCTGTATGAAATGAATCTTAATGATCCCAAAAATCTTTTTCCTTTTAGGATAGGCAAAGCAAGGCTGGAGCCAGAGGTAGGTATGGAACTGGACAGACTGGAAAAGGGTGCAAGTAAGCGTGGAACTGGAATAAACTGGAATAGCATGCAGATATGAGTGGAGCTGGAACAGACTGGAACAGTGTGCAGGTAAGAGTGGAACAGGAACCTACTAGAACAGTGAGTAGGTAAGCATGGAACTGGATCAGACTGGAACAGAAAGGCAGGACAGGACTAGGCAGAACAAACTGGAACAGGGTGCAGTAAGTATGGAACTGGAACAGACAGGACAGGACAGAAAAAGAGAAGGACAGTGTTAGGTGGACCAGAGAATAAGGAACACAAAGCCTGAAGGCAACAGGTTAGAAAGCAGGTCCATGACTCAGCAGGGCTCAGTCTACTTAACCCTGCGTCCTGCAAAGCTCAGTGCCTTGGCTCTCTGCTTGGCCCTGTCCTGCCTTGGACTGCTCTCTGGCCTCTGGGCCTTCTAGCCTTGCCTTGTGGCTTTCTCAGGTCTTGTGCTTAGCCTTGCCTTGTGGCCTATCAGGCCTGCTTTCTAGCCTGTTGCCTTCGGGCTTTAGTTCCTTGTTCTCTGTTCTGTCTAGTCCTGTTCTTGACTTGCACTGTCCTGTATGTTCAGGTCTGTTCCAGTTTCACACTTATCTGCACCCTGTTCCAATCTGTTCCAGTTCCATGTCTACCTCTGGCTCCAGCCTCGCCTTGTCTGTTTCCAGTCCTGCACCTCTACTTTAGCCACAGCCTAAGTTCTGCCAGCCACCAGAACCCAAGGACTCAACCTGCGGTGGAGGTCACTGGTTTACGCAGAAGATTCTCCAGCTCTGTCTTGTCTTGCCCTGAAGTCTCGGACTGCCTCCATGGAAGTTCAACCATAACAGCTTTAACTTCTCACTGAATTGTTTAAAAATTGTTTATAGTGGTACCGTTGATTTCATACTTACAGACTGATGAACTAAGCTGCAAAACATTTTAGCAAAAGAGTGCTTCATGCAAAAAATATCAGGAAAAGCCCAGAAACAAGTAAATGTGCTAAACTGTACTAATTTCTGGTAAAACAACCAAGAATGATATTCTGCCACCTGTTTTCCAGCAGTAAATTAGTTCTGGCTCCCCCAAGAAAACAAGCAGAGCTGAAGGTGTAAATCAGTTCCTATTCCCTGAAGAAATAGAGCAGACCTAGTGGTGGGAGGATCGTTTTTGGCCCCCCAGACCCCAGAGAAAGAAGAGTAGAGTGTGTTGGGAGTTGCTTACCCTAAGACGAGAGCAGCCACATGGCCTTGATTTTTGTGCAATTTCCTGGCACAATTGAAAGGCCAAGAGAGATGCTGGGAAGGGGTGAACAGACCCTGAGGTGAATACCTGTCAGTCCCACAATCACTGCTGCTGCTGGGTGTGTTACAAACCAAACTGCGAAAAAGGCACAAAATGAGTGCAAGTAACTGTAAACAAAGAATCTGTAGAAAAAGCCCTCACTGCATTAAGACAAAGTTTTACTAAAAATGTTATAAAAATGTGTAAAGGTAGATGGTGAGGGTTTCATACAAATATCACTCATTAGAAAATACCAACCAGGTAATATATAATCATTAACCTCCCACCAATCTCCTTGTAAACTGAAATTCTCAAACCACTGGGGTAGATTTTCAAAGGGTTATCCGCGTAACCCCGAAAACCTGCCCCTGCGTGCGCCGAGCCTATTTTGCATAGGCTCGGCGGCACGCGCAAGCCCCGGGAATGCACGTATGTCCCGGGCCTTGAAAAAGGGGACGGAGCCTCCAGGCACAGCGGCCATTTGCTGCTATGCCCGGGATCGCGGGCCGGCCGTTGGCAGGCTCGCGTAACCTATGCCTGCCCAGAGGCAGGCGCAACTTAGAAGTTAAAGGTAAGAGGGAGTTTTAGGTAGGGCTGGGGGGCAGGTTAGGTAGGGGAAGGGAGGGGAAGGTGGGGGCTGGAAGGAAATTTCCCTCCGAGGCCGTTCCGATTTCGGAGCGGCCTCGGAGGGAACGGAGGAAGGCTGCGCGGCTCAGTGCACACAAGGTGCACAAGAGTGCACCCCCTTGCGCGCGCCGACCACGGATTTTATAACATGCACGCGGCTGCGCGCGCATGTTATAAAGTCGGGCGTAGATTTAAAAATCTTGCCCACTGTGAATATTTTTCTTTTCTTATTATTTTGTCATGGGCAACATTTTCTGATAGAGAATCATTGCTCATGTATAAACCTAAGAAGGAAAACGATCGTTTGGTTTGCGTTTTACAACAAAGTACAACCTCTTTGGCATGTGTTGGCACTCCATAACATATTTAAAAAGCCCCCTTTAACAATGACTTCACGAGGCTCTAATATACATGATCGGGTAGTCCATTCATACTTTAATGACAATGAGATCATTGCAGGTGGCAATCATACTAAATGTAATCATTACAGCTTGTGTGATAATGCTATTTATTTATTTATTTATTTATTTATTTATTTAACAGTTTTTTATACCGACCTTCATAGTAAATAACCATATCGGATCGGTTTACAATATAACAAGGGAATAACTGGAGTAGCAATTCAAGTAAAATGACAGATAACAATGGTAGGAATAAGTCAAAGTTACAATCAACAGGGAGAGAGAACTTGGAAGCTTACAACAAGCTGGAAGGAAGAAAGGCCGGTAATAAATAAGTAGTGTTACCATAGAACGTACGAGTTAACAGCTTAAACGGTGCTTTGACCTGAAAGTCTCAGAGTCCATTTCGTGCAAATGATTGCCAGACCGGGTAGGAGTGAAGGGCAACTAGTAATTGTCTGGAGGATCAGGAAAGGCTTGGTGAAATAGCCAGGTTTTAAGTCTTTTTCTGAAAGTTAAAAGGCCACATTTGGCAAGATTTGGCCACACAAAGTTAAAAGTTGAAGGCCACATTTGGCAAGATCCCCTTACAGGCTATCACATTAAAATGCAAATCTGCCATTAATTGTGAGTCAACTAATATTGTTTATATCATCAATTGTTCTTGTCCTAAGGTATACGTGGGACGTACTAAATGCATGGTGAAAAAATGATGGAACAAAGATTTCGACAATACACTGGCCATGACAGCTCCTATTGTTCCACATTGTGTCGAGGAACATCATACTTTGAATAGTTGCAATGGACAGTTATCAAACACATCGCCCCCACCATACATGGTGGGGATTTTGCTAAGCGGCTAAATTATTGGGAACAATATTGGATTTTTACTTTACGTACAATGTATCCCATGGGTTTGAATGAAGAATGTGATTGGACTTCATTGATTTGACATAATTTAATCTGATTGGTTGATTCCAACTCCTATGTTCAGCTAGACATAACAGAATTTATATCGGAGATCAGTCCAGCCATTTTTGAAGCTGCATGGATGGAGTTTGTTTCCCTGTATATTGTTATAACATTGCGCAAGAGATTATCATGTGATTTTTTTGAAGCTTTAAAAACATCTTTCCAATTTACATGTCCCCTGACCAATGATTTTATATCTAAAACTTGGCCATTTTGGGAGCATAATTTGACTGGGAATAGCTTTTGCAAACAAGGGAGCACAACTCGATTGGGAACATTTTTCCACACAACATCTTTTGGAAGCGAGTTTTGTGGATGAATCTCGGCAATTATGTTTGGCCATACAGCTTAAGCTATGTATCATTTTTGTGTGCAAGTGATTGCATTTTTTACGGGGAAAATGTGAGCACTTAATGGACAGCGACAAAATAAATAATAAGAAAAAAAAAATATTCACAGTGGTTTGAGGATTTCAGCTTACGAGGAGGTTAGTGGGAAGTTAATGATTATATATGTCATTAGACTACCTGGTTAGTATTTTCTAATGAGTGATATTTGTATGAAACCCTCACCATTCACCTTTACAAATTTTTAGTAAAACTTTGTCTTAATGTAGGGAGGGAGTTTTCTACAGATTCTTTGTTTATTGCTGGGTGTGTTGGATTATATATGTACGAGACTGAATACGTGCGTGTGTGGTCCACTTCTTTTTTGTCTACAAAGTAAGCCCTGCAAGCATGTGAAAAAGGCTTTGTGGGTCCATTTTCACAAAAACAAACCCAAAAAATCACTACACCTCAATGAGATATAGTTATTTTTCAGAATTGCCTGGGAAAGTGGCAGTTCACATGAAATGCCATGTGAATTTAAAGGGGCCATGCAGTCCATCCTCCCTCTGCTAGTACCAAATCCCTAGTGGTCCTAGTGGAACCTGTACCATGATCCTCTTGTAGGCTGTAAATGTGAAAAAAAACCAAAGGGGCTCAGTAAGCCATGCCCCCAAGGGCTATCTCTTTGTCCCAAATATGCATAACAAGTGTGAATCGGTGCTACTCTGAATCCTCCTCAAGTTTACCCCACAGCAGGGTAAGCAATCCCTTCTTGCTCCTGCCCTGCTGGGACCATTTACAAAAATGGTGCTGGCTGATTCTTTTACATTTCTAGAAGACAAGGACAGGCCTTGGACGGACATGGCTCATGCCCCGTGAGGGACTCCAGGGGTGAGGGTCCCATAGGACAACCAGGGACTTGGTATGAGCAAGGGGGAGGAAATGAGCTGCACAACTCCTTGAAAACATGGCAGGCCCCTATGGGGTCACCAGTTTGCAATATGTCCCAGTCCTGGCAATGTATGTAACAAATTTTTCAAAAATGTTTGCTAACCCACAAAGAATACCGTATGTTGGTCTATCAGCTTATTAGTTTTTCTTCTTGTATACTTGTTACAAATTAGATGTTTTTCCAGAACTGTGTGCAAGTGATGTCTTTTTCTATTACTGCAGCAAGAAACATTTTGAAGATGTTTATACTTAGTGTAGCACCAGTATTAAACATGTCAGTAACAAGAGGTTAAAAGCAGTATTAGTACAATGAATAAAAAGCATTAAAACCTTCCTTACTTCAGACCAATCCAGAGCAACCCACTGAGGTGGACAGGACTGATTGTAACAGGTCTCTTTTTCTATGGGGCGGTGTGTTAGACAATTGCTGTCATCCAGTGATTCCTCCTCAGATGGTCCCATCTTCCTAATACAAAGAACTGTCCGTGTACGCATACCTCCATCACAGGTCTTGCTGCATTCTGACCAATCACCAATAAACCACCTGGAGAGAGAAAGAAAAATTCCCTAATTCATTTAATGATATTTGTCATTCATATGGGGTGTCATCATTGTAGATGGTATTGTACAACATAATTCACATGGTAGTCTTGTCCCCTTTCTAAAGAGCTTAAAATCTAATCTTGAACATAGAGAGATTGATGTGATTTGCTCAAGTTCATTCATCCACTAAATTGCAAATAGGGGACATATAGCGGTCAATGCAATAAACTTTAACATGCATATTAAGGTTCTCTTGTGCATGCAAAATATAGAATACAATGCAATAAGGCTTTATTGTGCATGTTAAAGTGGCCCTGAAAAATATCAGTGTAAGCACCTTAAAATTATCAAGGTCCATATTCAGAAACAGTCCGGCTACCACAGTAGCCAGATAAACTTATCTGGCTAACTTTGGAGATATATTCAATAGTGAAACCGCACTACTAAACATAATTTGCTATCTGAAATTTAGCCGGTTAAATATAGCCTCCTAACTTTAGGACAGCTCTTTGGCTCAACTAGACTTAGCAGGCTAAGTAATACAGCTAATTCTGAATATCAGAGTTAGCCAGCTAAATTAACTGGCTAACTGAACTACTCCAAATTATGCCCCTAACTTAGCCGGCTAAATTCTAGCCAGGTATCTTATTAGCCGGCTAGAATTTAGCCAGATAAGTGCCCAAATATTCAATTAACCTGCTAACTACTGAGTTAGCCGGTAAATGCTTTTGAATATGGACCTCAGCATGTCCACACATGGCATATACAAAATAAAGAGGGTGGTATGCTCTCCCTCCATGTTATTTATTGAGTACATCCTAATGGCACAATATTTAATACTTGTCCAGACTAGGTGATAACTTTCTAATGTGCATGCTACTAATAGGGCTCATCTAACCGCAAATAGAACGCCAGAAAAATGAAGGCCATTTACAAGAAATGACACTGTTAAACTTTATCAAACACAGAATCAGTGGGAGACATGACCATCAATCAATAGGCAGGGAGGAATAGCCAAAGATTTAGGATGTCCAAACTTTACAAAGTTCAAGCATAAATATTTATTTAATTCAAAGCTGTGTCACCAGACAGCATTTATATTCTTCATCCCCAACTCCCAATTCCAAGCTTTCTGTTTTGCTGCATCAAACACCTGGAATAGACTTCTTAAGTCGGTGTGTCATGTTTCGTTTCTAACCATATTAAATTCCAGTCTAAAAACTCACCTTTTGAGGCTACTTTTAAATCTTAATCACATCTCTATAATAAAAGAATTTGCTTTAGACTCTTGTTTGCTATGTATGTTTGTCTTGAGTAAATTTTAAGTTCTGTAAAGCAGAGACAGTCTCTTAGGAGTATCTATACGGTGCTGAAAACATTTAGTAGCATTTTAGAAAGGAAAAGAAGTAATAATAGTAGTAGTCTAACCACTGAGCACTGCAGGCATTTACAGGTTTAAGCATGAATAGTATTTTGAAGGAGGCCTAGCACCTTCCTCTGGTTAGTCTCAAAAACAGAGGGCCTTCTTCCAAAGGTCTAACCCCCAGGAGCAAGTGACTAACAAGTGGCACCCCCAGTTCTCACCCACCTGCTCACCCCCAAAAAGTTGTCACAGGAAGCCAGCAGCTAACCTTGAAAAATGACATAGCAGCTTTTAAACTAGAATAAGGGGAAAGCCGACAGTCACTGAGCAGCACATGGTTCAGAGGGAAGTATTTTGGAAGGATACTAAGGAAACAGGAGAGTTAGGGTATCCCAACACAGAGGTTCCAATAAAAGCAAAAGTAGTCCATGTGCCTATAAGTTAAGAGCCTCCTAAGTTAAAAAATTCCAAATTATCTTTGATAACTGAAAAGCAGATTCATAATACAAACAAAATGCATACTTTGAAATGTTTGTTTGCCAATGTCAGAAGTCTAAGAAGTGTTAGAGTGTATAGCACTGAATTAAGAGGTAGACATAATTGGCATCTCAGAAACCTTGTGGAAGGAGGATAACCAATGGGACAGTGCTATACCAGGCTACAAATTATACTGCAATGATAGGGTGGGTCAACTTGGGGTCAGGGTGGTGCTTTATGTTCGGGATAGCATAGAGTCCAACAGGATAAACATCCTGCAAGAGACTAAATGCACAGTAGAATCTTTTTGGTTTGATATCCCATGTGTTTTGGGGAAGAGTATAGTGATAGGAGCATACTATACTACTGTCCATCTGGCCAAAATGATAAGATGGATGATGAAATGCTAAGAGAAATAAGGGAAGCTAACCAATTTGGCAATGCAATAATAATGAGAGATTTCAATTATCCCAATATTGACTGGGTAAATGAAACCTCAGTACATGCTAGAGAGGTAAAGTTCCTGGATGTAATAAATGACTTCTTCATGGAGCAATTGATTTAGGAACCAATACGAGAGGGAGCTATTGTAGAGCTAATTTTTAATGGAACGCAGGATTTGTTGAGATAGATAACAGTGGTGGTGGCCACTTAGTAATAGTAATCATAACATAATGACATTTGAATTAATGAGTGGAAGGTGGACAATAAGTAAATCTACAACTCTAGTATTAACTCTCTAAAGGAGACTGATAAAATGAGGAAGATTGTTAGAAATAAACTGAAAGGGCAGCTACAAAGGTTAACAGTCTACAAAAGGTGTGGACATTGTTTAAAATGCTATCTTTGAAGTGCAACCCAGATGTATTCCACGCACTAAGAAAGGTGGAAGGAAGGCCAAATGACTGCTGGAGGAGCAGAGGTGATATGATACAGACCTTCAGATACTTGAAAGGTTTTAATGATCCATGGTCGTCAACAAACCTTTTCCATTGGAAACAATTTAGTAGAATCAAGCCCAGCATACTGTTTCCAACAGTGGCCAATCCAGGCCATAAGTATCTGGCAAGTACCCAAAAACTAAGTATATCCCTTGCTACTGATGCTAGTAATAGCAGTGGCTATTTTCTAAGTCAACTTGATTATTAGCAGGTAATGGACTTCTCCAAGAACTTATCCAAACCTTTTTTAAACCAAGCTACACTAACTGCACTAACCATATCCTCTGGCAACAAATTCCAGAGTTTAATTGTGTATTGAGTGAAAAAGAACTTTCTCTGATTAGTTTTAAATGTGCCACATGCTAACTTCATGGAGTACCCCTTAGTCCTTCTATTATCTGAAAGAGTAATAACCGATTCACATTTACCTGTTCTAGACCTTTCATGACTTTAAAGACCTCTATCATATCCCCCTCAGCTGTCTCTTCACCAAGTTGAACAGTCCTAACCTCTTTAGTCTTTCCTCATAGGGGAGCTGTTCCATATCCTTTCTTCAAAACACTTTCCATTAGGGATGTGAATCGTTTTAGGACGATTAAAATTATCGTCCGATAATTTTAATATCGTCTTAAACCGTTATGGAACACAATACAATAGAGATTCTAACGATTTATCGTTATAAATCATTAGAATCGTGAGCCGGCACACTAAAACCCCCTAAAACCCACCCCCGACCCTTTAAATTAAATCCCCCACCCTCCCGAACCCCCCCCAAATGAGTTAAATAACCTGCGGGTCCAGCGGCGGTCCGGAACGGCAGCGGTCCGGAACGGGCTCCTGCTCCTGAATCTTGTTGTCTTCAGCCGGCGCCATTTTCCAAAATGGCGCCGAAAAATGGCGGCGGCCATAGACGAACACGATTGGAATGCAGGAGGTCCTTCCGGACCCCCGCTGGACTTTTGGCAAGTCTCGTGGGGGTCAGGAGGCCCCCCACAAACTGGCCAAAAGTTCCTGGAGGTCCAGCGGGGGTCAGGGAGCGATTTCCCGCCGCGAATCGTTTTCGTACGGAAAATGGCGCCGGCAGGAGATCGACTGCAGGAGGTCGTTCAGCGAGGGTTCCGGCGCCTCGCTGAACGACCTCCTGCAGTCGATCTCCTGCCGGCGCCATTTTCCGTACGAAAACGATTCGCGGCGGGAAATCGCTCCCTGACCCCCGCTGGACCTCCAGGAACTTTTGGCCAGCTTGTGGGGGGCCTCCTGACCCCCACGAGACTTGCCAAAAGTCCAGCGGGGGTCCGGAAGGACCTCCTGCTGTCCAATCGTGTTCGTCTATGGCCGCCGCCATTTTTCGGCGCCATTTTGGAAAATGGCGCCGGCTGAAGACAACAAGATTCAGGAGCAGGAGCCCGTTCCGGACCGCTGCCGTTCCGGACCGCCGCTGGACCCGCAGGTTATTTAACTCATTTGGTGGGGGATTTAATTTAAAGGGTCGGGGGTGGGTTTTAGGGGGTTTTAATGTGCCGGTTTTGCGATTTTTAGATTTTTCACGATTTTTCACGATATTTTACCCCCCCAAACGGCAACAATACAATTCTCTCCCCCTCCCAGCCGAAATCGATCGTTAAGACGATCGAGGACACGATTCACATCCCTACTTTCCATTAATTTTCCCATTACCAAAATCAGACTAACAGGCCTGCTATTTCCAACCTCCTCTCTATTACCATTCTTATAAAGAGGGACAACATCCACCCTTCTTCATTCCCATGAAACCACACCCATCTCCAAAGATCTATTGAACAGAACCTTTGAGCTCCCTTAATATCCTAGGGTGTATCCCATCTGGTCCTATGACTGTTCATTTTCATAGCATAGCCACTAGCCCACTACTATTCATACTTTTCCAAAAATTGGCCATCTTTCCAAAAACCTGCGTTTTTTTGGATACCATCCATTCTGTATATATCCTTATCCTACAAAACAAAATCTCCCATAATATTATAAATATTCACATGAATGACTCTGTATTTATATTTGTAAGACCGCTATATATACTGCCTAAATATAATTGCGATGGAGAAGGTACAGAGAAGGGCTACCAAAATGATAAAGGGAATGGAACAGCTCCCCTATGAGGAAAGACTAAAGAGGTTAGGACTTTTCAGCTTGGAGAAGAGACGGCTGAAGGGGGATATGATAGAGATGTTTAAAATCATGAGAGGTCTAGAACGGGTAGATGTGAATCGGTTTTTTACTCTTTCGAATAATAGACAGACTAGGGGGCACTCCATGAAATTAGCATGTGGTACATTTAAAACTAATCGGAGAAAGTTCTTTTTCACTCAACGCACAATTAAACTCTGGAATTTGTTGCCAGAGGATGTGGTTAGTGCAGTTAGAATAGCTGTGTTTAAAAAAGGATTGGATAAGTTCTTGGAGGAGAAGTCCATTACCTACTATTAATTAAGTTGACTTAGAAAATAGCCACTGCTATTACTAGCAACGGTAACATGGAATAGACTTAGTTTTTGGGTACTTGCCACGTTTTCATGGCCTGGATTGGCCACTGTTGGAAACAGGATGCTGGGCTTGATGGACCCTTGGTCTGACCCAGTATGGCATATTCTTATGTTCTTATGTACAGACTGATAAAATCCACTTGCTCCATTTTAATTTGCTTTCATAATTTCATAATTTGCTTTCATATTTTCATAATTTGCTTATTTGTGAGTCACTCCCAAAAGTCCAGAGCAGATACAATGTCCCAAAAGTCCTTATCTCAGAATTACATCAAGAACCCCAAATAAAACATTAATGTGGCTCTGAGATAAATACTTTTAGGACATTTCATCTGTTCTGGACTTTTGGGAGCGACTCACTCACATATGAACTTTTTTGTGGTATGCTGACTTTGAAGACCAATTTCATTTGCAGTAAGAAAATGTATAAAAGCAAATTAAAATGGACCAAGTGGATGTTATCAGCCTATAATTTCATATATCTAGTCTGTATATATAGTGGTCCTACAAATATAAGTACAAAATGACATTCATGTGAATATTTATATTATGGGAGATTTTTTTTCTTTTGTGGTATTCTTTTGTGGTATATATCCCGCTTCACAAGAGTGGGAACAGAGAAGAGGCTGGTAACTACAGACCGGTTAGCCTCACTTTGGTGGTGCTCCTCTCCTTCTATCCTTCTCTCCTTACTTTGTTGTCCTGCGGACTGATTTCTGGTTTTGATCTCAGCCTGGACTTCGACACTGCTCTTGAACTCTGCCTGCCTCTGACCACTGCTTGGATACTAACTTGATTGAAACTCTGCCTGCCCTGACCTTCTGCCTGGACCTTGACTCTGACTGGATTCTGGCTGCCTCCGACTCTCACCTGTTTCTGACGCTGTTGCTTGCTGCTGGTCTAATCTGTCTCGCTCTTCATCACTGGCCTGTCATGTCCTTGTTTCTTCAGAACTTCACTTCCTCAGGAGCCTGCGCCTAAGCCCAGCCAGCCCCGGCACCTGAGGGTTTAACCTAAGGGGAACGAGAGCTGGTATTGGTGAAGCTTCAGTTGGGTCCCTGTACCAGCCAGCTCCACCTGCCAACCTGCAGGGCTCCTCTTTGCAGGCAGCACCAATTCTGCCTCAGCTCAAGGGTCCACTTCCACTACATACAGTGTGCTGTCCAAATCTTGAGGTCCACACAATGATTTTTGTTTAGCTTTTCTCATTACAGAATCATTTAGCAAGGCTAAAATCAAATTTTTTAATCAGCTCTACATTTTGCTTAACAGATAGGACATGCCTCTTCCTTTTCACTCCTGGACTTCTCTCTGAAGAAAGCTGTTCTTCCAAACATGGTGCTTAAGGGTCTTTTGCCCTATTTTTATGTTGGGTTGTTCACCACTATCAGAAACCTGAGAACAATATAAAGGAACAATGCTGCTACTCTATTAGAACTGTGTCAGCACATGAATGGAAGTGAACAAGGCAGGATGGGGCCGAGGTACTGGCTTATGATGTCTCCAGAGTGCACAAATTCTGGATAACAGAAGTTTTACCAGATAATCGTTGCATTAGGGAGGAATCAGATGCAATTTTTAATACATATGGTTTTTTTTGAGTTTTATGTTTTGTATTGTTTTTAAATTCACTTGTGATCCATGTCGATTGATTAACTTGGAAATAATGGACAATAAGAAATGTAAATAAATGAAATAAATACTGCAATACAGCCCAGGGACCGTGATTTTTTCCAGATAACAGGTCTTTGGACAAAATGTACTGTATGTAAAAAAAGAAAGAGAAGGTTTTTCTTTTGGTACGTTATCAGCATCGCAGCTTGTATAGTACATACCGATTACTCTGTGTTCTTCAATTATGCCCGGAGAGGTTGGCTTTTTCCTCCTTTTCTTGCAATTGTTTGTTTCTTTTCTGTTCTTTACCCACTTTCCTACATTTCCACCCTCTCCCCCAATTTCCTCTCTAACTAAAATTCTTCCAAGCAAGTTAAGTGGCTTTAGATACCTCTTGCTGTTTCCTATTGTGGTTTTTCAATGTTTAAACATTAATATATGTTAACGTTTTCTATTTCTGGCTGTGGCAAGCAAAATATTGTTGATATTTAAAATAAATCTTGAGCATTATATTCCATTTTGTATTCAAGAATCTCATTCACTAAGGTAAGAGTTCCGCAAAGTATTTGAACTTAATAAATTCCAAGCTGTTTGCCAGACACATTCAAAGGCAAATAAACATTCTTTAAATAGTTATTCAGCACACATTATTATTATAAGAAAAAGGCTTACCAAGTCACAAATGTAAACCTTGTTTCCTTATTTTTATGGGTTTACAATGATGTGACCCTAAGCGCAATTCAGTGCATTTCTTTATTTGATTCACTTTTCTTATAGCAATAGTATAGTTTATATTTATATTGTTTTCTTTTAATATAGCAACATGACTTTGCACTGATTAAATTAGTTTCACTACTGTGTGACCTCTCAGGAGGGCCCAACATACAGCTCGATACAGTAACATTCAGTTGAAGATTTCTCGTCTGTAACGAGCTCGCTGCGCACAATTCCGACGCGTAAGGCAAACCAGCGATACAGTCTCCAGTTTCGCGCGTCCGTAGCGCTTCTTAAAACAGACGCGTAACCCTTCCCCACCCAGCATGTAAATGAACGAATTAGCTGTATAATGAAGGAATTAGCTATTCCCCTCCGATACCGTAACGCGCGCTCAGGTTATCTCATTAGTAACGCACTGTTTTGCCGCGGCCGTAACGTGTTAGTTTACCGCCTCCCCCTAGTAGGAGTTAGGACTGTGAGTCTAGTAACAAATCCATCGACTCCGCTTAAGACACTCAAAAACAATAAAACACAATTAAAAAAAAAAGCGATACAGAGATGATCGAGAAAATGTAATGATGTGGGACACATAAAACCTGTCAGAAAAAAACAATAAAAATTTTTAAATACCTGTCGGAGGGCCGCGTGGGTCCAGGCGGCCGGCGGGCGGCGGGAGCCGGGTGGTCGCGTGTTAAATCTAGGCCGCGGGCGGGTGGGCGCCTGTTCCAAGCGGCAGCGGTGGGACACGCGTTAGTTCGAGACGGCCGATGGGCGGCGGGTGGTCGCGTGTTAAATCTAGGCCGGGGTCGCACAGGCGCGCATTCATTCACTGCCGGTGGGGGCTGCCCCGGCAGTGAATGAATGCGCGCCTGTGCGACCCCTGCGATTCGGCGCTCAAGGCAGTCACATGCCGTGACGTCACGGCATGTGACTGCCTTGAGCGCCGAATCGCAGGGGTCGCATTCATTCACTGCCGGTGGGGGCTGCCCCGGCAGTGAATGAATGCGCGCCTGTGCGACCCCTGCGATTCGGCGCTCAAGGCAGTCACATGCCGTGACGTCACGGCATGTGACTGCCTTGAGCGCCGAATCGCAGGGGTCGCATTCATTCACTGCCGGTGGGGGCTGCCCCGGCAGTGAATGAATGCGCGCCTGTGCGACCCCTGCGATTCGGCGCTCAAGGCAGTCACATGCCGTGACGTCACGGCATGTGACTGCCTTGAGCGCCGAATCACAGGCGTCGCACAGGCGCGCATTCATTCAGGCGGAGGAGCCGGCAGCTTTCGCCGCCGGCTCCTCCGCCTGGATGAATGAATGCGCGCCTGTGCGACCCGGCCTAGATTTAACACGCGACCACCCGCCACCGCCTGCCCGCCGGCCGTCTCGAACTAACGCGTGTCCACCCGCCCCCGCCGCCTGGAACAGGCGCCCACCCGCCCGCGGCCTAGATTAAACACGCGACCACCCGGCTCCCGCCGCCAGCCGCCTGGACCCACGCGGCCCTCCGACAGGTATTTAAAATTTATTTTTTTTTGAACACTCAGGTTTTTACATATTTTTGGTATTTTTTTTTTTCACTTCATGGTGCCTGTCATTTCAAATGTCATTTGAAATGACATTTGAAATGACAGGTACCAGCGCACCCTGGTTACTGTATAGGCGCTGTATTAAGCGCCTATACAGTAAAATGGGTTACGCGGGCATAACCCTTCCCTACCGCTTTAAAGCCCCAGCATGCATTTGCATGCGATTAGAGGAGAGTATCGGGGAGTTAGTGAAGAGAACTGTGCGTGCGGGGAGGAAGGGTGCGCCTGACACTGCCGCACTGTTATTACCGCGGCCTTACAGGATCGACCTGATAGTGATGACCATCTCTCAGAACTGTGATTTCTGTGCAGGCATCATCTGTATATATTTACCACCTCAGCCTCTAGTTGCACCAGATGAAAGAAACTAAGGCCTGGATTCTCCATTCTCGCACAGAATGGTGAACCCAGCAGTAATGGGGGGTGGGGGGGCGGGCCTGCGAAAGCCGGCAGCCATCGCACCACTGCGGTGTTATCGCTGCTGGCTTTCGCACCCAATAGCGCCACCGTGAAAGGTGGCGCTACTGGGCGCGCTACTGGCGACGATAACATAACTTACCTTATCGCCGCCAGTGAAGACATCGCCAAGTCCGCCTCCTCGCCGCCCCGACTCCTCCCCTCCCCGACTCCGCCCCCCCCCCCCCCCCCCGGCAAGCTATCACACGCAAAAAGGGACTTTTCGCGTGAGATAGGCTTAGAAAATGACCCCCTAAGTTGGGCCAAACCTGGACAACATTTGGATGGGAGACCTTCAAAGTAAACTGGGTACTGCACAAGCTGACATAGGTGGTTCAACAGGAGGCTGTTGAGAGTACCATCTTTCAGGTAAGATGTTATTTCAAAGTCTGGCATGAAATATGCTGCAATTACGCTATTAATATTAGGGAATATTAACCCATTGTAATACCCAAATTCTAAATCAGAAATACAAGAAACACTTACCTAGATATCTCTAAGCTATACTATTATGTACCTATCTCTTGTTCCCTTTTTTCTTGGCACAGTTATTCCTCCTTTTTCATTTTTCTTCCAGCTCTGTCAGAGCCAGTGCTGGGAATCTGGCAAGATGAGCCTTCATTCGCAACTACCCAACTCTCTTCCCCATATTTTTAAAAGACTCACCATCGAAGGTCACCGAAGCAATGATTCTAAGGCCGGGAGTCATGCTCCAGGGCGCCTTCCAGAATCCAGGATCATGGGTTCTATATCTGGACTGGGGGGGGGGGGGGAATGGGAGGGAGGAAGCCCCAGTTAGTATGCTTCATTTCTGGCCATAAGGGAGGGAGGAAGGGAAGGTAGGAAGCAGCCATGGGTAACTTTCTTTTTTTAATGATGTTAGGGAGGGATAGAGAATCTCTATAGCTGGAGTTGGGCAGAAAGGCGGGGGCTTTTTTAAACATGTTCATTCTGATGCAATATCGGTGTGCATTAAATGGGCACTCATGACTGAGCACCGAGCCACCTCTCCGGGGCACCCAATGCAAAATGCAAATGGGCTGCCACTGTAAAAAGGAGGCACTAGGGTAAATTGCGCACCCCTAGCGCCTCCTAGGTAGCAGGCACCCAGGAGAGGTGGCCGTCAGCCAGTTAGGAAAACGGACACTCAATTTTAAAGTGTCCCTTTTCGTAACCTGACCACCGGCTCCCTTTTTTTGGGGGCGGGGGGGGCATTTACATTTTTTAGTTCCTCCGACTTAATATTACCACGATATTAAGTTGGAGGAAGTACAGAAAATTAATGCCTGCTCGGGGCAGGCGTTAATTTCGGCGAGTAAAAATGTGCACATTGGGCGCACTTTTTTTTTACATTCAGGGGAATAGATAAAGAAGATTTGCATGTGATGAGCGCTATTACCTACACGTGCAATTGGACATGCGTTTTGGACACGCTCAATCCCTTTGCATTGGGGGTTATGGATGCAAGTGCAAAACATGCTTCCAATCGCGGGATGAGCCACGGGCTGCAGCCAGCGCATGCTATTGCATCGGCCTGTTACAGAGCTGGGAGGGAGGAAGGAGGCAGGGTTATCTTTTGTTATATAGAAGGTGAGTGGGAGGAAGGGAGAATCGGGTAATCAGTCCTAGGCAGGCTCTTTTTTAAACCCCCTACACTAATACCTAATCCCCACCTCGAGTTACTAGGTGAGCCTCTTATAGGGATACAAATACCTGTCTAGGGAGTAGACATAATAGCAAGTCTCTCTCTCTCTCTCTCTCTCTCTCTCTCTCTCTCTCTCAGCGGGAGGGAGGAAAGTGCATTGGCAAATGGATGTTTCTTGGAGTATTTTACATTTTAAATTGGCCAGCAGGAGGGTTGTCCAATTAACTTTAGGACTGCTCTTTGGCTAACCAGAGTTAACCAGGTAATTTTGGCTAGCCAGTAATGAATATCAGAGCTTATGGGTAAGATTTAACTCCATCCCAGAAATTCCCCTCAGGCCACCTCTTTTTGTCCACCTATGGAGGAGTGAGGGAGTGTTGTCGTGTCGAGAATGTCCACAGGCCAACAGCAGAGGCCTAGAGGGCTGCTGCTTAGGACCATGCAGACTTCCACAGACTGGCTGGCACCCCTGTACTGGCATGGCTTGGGGATCTGTATAATACGTGTAAGGTAAGGATAACCTTATAGGTAGTATCCAGATTGCAAAGGCAGCCCACTGGGCAACACGTACATTCCTGGAATGTTTGTCATCAAACAACATTGATGTGTGTAGCAGCTTGTCCATAACTGTTAATGAGGTAGTCAGTCCTTCCTTGGCACTGATTATGTATATACCTGGCCACATAAAACACATCTGTCAGAGGCATATATGACATCTACTTTGTCTGAGGTACTAACATGGGCCCCATAAGGCCTTAGATGTCACTAAATGTGTGTCTGGCAAGAGACTAACACAGAAAGGCCATCAGCCATCATGCCAACCACGTGAGACCTCTGGGATCAGTAGGCCTATACATTCAATGTTGTGTGCTGTGTACTATGGAGGCAGCTTGTAGGCTCATGAAGTCATCAGCTGACAACAGTTTCTCTAGCCTCAATGCTTTACACAGAGAAGATCATTGAGAGTGTAGGAAATATGGATCCAGTTGGAAAACTGAGTCAGTAGTGGCTCTAAAACCGGTGACGCAGTGGTGTCAGCTTTGTCTTGGCACGCCTATGTGACAGTAAGCCAACCCAGTACAGGTGATTAACTTCTCATGCCACACGTTTGTCAGCTACGGAATGAGGCAGTAAAATGGGAACCCTTTCATTGAAACATTTAACTGTCTACCTGTACCTTTAGGCTGTGCCTTTAAGCTTCAGAGATATTTTAGCAAAATGATGAATCTAGGCTGTCTGAGGTGACTGGGCTGAGCTTTGAGAGGGACAGCTGGCTGTGGAACCAATAAGTTTTCTGGAGCATGAGGGTGAAAAGAAGGAGTCAGACTGGCGCAGGGAGGAGGCTGCTGCAGGCTGAGGAACAGATGGCAATAGCATGAACTTTTACATAATGATGTGGCAGTGCTGAGGAAGGAGGTACTACTACTCACTTAATGAGCACACAAGCAACAGCACAGCAGCAAAGGTATTTGTGTGTGTGTGTGTGTGTGTGTGTGTGTGTCTGAGCCACAGGCTGCCAGTGTGGTTGTCTCATTACTTGGTAACTGGTTCAAGAACTGATTGGTTGGTAAAAGATTTTAACACCAGACCAGGAATCCAGAATATATAAGAAATATAATCAGTTTTGTAGGGGGCCCACCCAATTGCATCGGTTGAAGGAGGAATGCAGCTCAGTTTGCTGACTTCTGGTCTAGGATGTGCTCTACTTAGCTTGTTAGGGAAAATGTGAAGATTGTTGTCTCATTTTTGCCAGGCTCCAGGTCACATAATATATTTTTCAACAATTATCTTGGTGCGCTTTTAGGGGCTGTAGAAGCACATGCATAGGGAGTAGAGGAGTGAGTCACAGGTACCCCATGGGTCGGTTTCGAAAAAAATCCCCTCGGCTGTTATTTGTCTGCAATCCACACTTGCATGGGGGTAACCTACATGGAGTGGCAGTTACTACCCTTAAAAGAAGGCTCATGGATTACTACCTTTATCCAGATAGCCTTGATGCTAATTGGACACAACTGCAATATTGCTCTCTGCTTTGATGGGGTAGGGGGTGGAGGGGAGTTGAGGGAAATTGGATGCAGAAGACAGCTAACACTGGGCCTTGACTTTTCCGGTCTGGGGTACTGATACGCAGACATTAGGGTAAAGCACAGGACTGCTTCTACAGCCAAGTCCAAAAGCAAAGCACATTCAAGCAGCATTGTCTGACTTATCAATAAAGCTGCTCACCCCGTAAACATTTTGCTAGCAGTAATTTTGTTACAGGTTTGACAGTTGCTGGGTTTTGATTGTAAATATTCTTACCCTTAACATAAGACTTAGGGATAACCTGCATGGAGCGGCAGTTGCTGCTATAAGAAACTTGCCAGGCAGACTGGATGGACCATTTGGTCTTCTGCGGTCATTACAATGTTACTATATAAATAGCAGGGATACATGAAGTGTGTAACTGTCATCTTGTGTTATGCTCAGGCTTGTGAACCCTTGGACCGACTGGAGGATGGTAAACCTTAGGAGGAAGATCCGTAGGTTCTCCCATCGGGTGGCGAGGCAGGACAGAAGATGCGACCAGCTGACTCTCGGCACTGGAGACTGTGACAACTGTGGAGGCAGACGAAGAGTCGTGACGTCAAGGAGAGGAACTGTGACTTCACCACTGGAAGCCCACGGTCCCCCCAGGAGGAGCCCGTAGGGACCCAGGCCGCTGGGACTTAGGTGGGCCCTTGGAGACGATGGTCCAGAGGAAGTCAGAGGTCAAGTGCCAGGGGGTCGTCGCTTACCAGTCCGAGGTCTTACACCGAGGGATCGCCGCTTGCCATTCCGATGTCACACACCAGGAATCACAGCTAGCCAGTCCGAAGTCACACACCAGGAATCACCGCTAGCCAATCTGAAATCAGGAACCAGGAACACCAAGACGAGACAGGAACAAGGATCCAAAGCATAAGACTCATCGAAGCAAGCAGACTTAAACAGCGCTTCAAGAGACATTGCCAAGTCGAGGAATGAGCAGAGGAAGCCTCCTTTTATACTTCCTCTGCTCTGGATCATAGGGAACAGTTATGTGTAGTTAAAGGGATCAGGTCCCTTTAAATCTGACAAGGAGGCGCGGCCTCGCACCTAAAGATGGCGGCGGTGGCCATCTTGGATTTCCTCCGGGGAGGAAATGCTGCTGGACGCCGCGAGGGAGGAGCAGGGATGGCTCCCCACCCGGCAACCATCACTGGGGCCCGTGCCAGAGCGACAGGCATAGGATCAGGGGCCTCCCCCGGAGCTCCCACGGCGGGTGGCCGTCACGGACACGGTAGGGGACCTCGGTCGTGGCCTTCCACGGCCGCAGAACACAACACCTTGGCTTGCTCCCTACCCCCTTTCATATTTATCTTGCAGCCTCCTGTTGCTACCCCAAATATTTATGCCTAGACATACCCTTGACATATGTTTTCCCTCATATACAAAACCCTTTTAAATATGAGTTCAAAACTTTTTAATCTCAGAAGTAAAACAAGTTAAGCTATTTCACTAAAACAGAAATATCCACAAAACAAGTTGAAATATCTGTTTAGAAGTTTTTTCTTGAAAACTGAAGATATCGAGAAGATGGCAAGAGTGAGCTGGCACTCATCATGTGACCTGTGCACACCTTAGCACTTTCTACATAGATGCAGCTAACAACTGTTTAAAAAAACACAGTTGGTAACCAAAAATTTTCCAAAAATGTTTAATGCATTATTTCAAAATTAAAAGAAAATGCGCTTTACATTATTTTTTTCCATTCCAAAGCTCAGTATTCCATTTTCTCTTAACATTAATTTAGTGATTTTCTCTTCTGGTAGTTCAGCACATTCAGTACAATTTTCAGATTCCTGTAACAATGTGTTGTACATTGACTGTATAGGTTTACATTGTAGACAAGAGCAAAGATGTTTTCTGGATACTTTATACTATAATAAGCAGGAAACAATTTCAGTATTGACTCTCTCAAAGGTGCCCTGTTATTTCTATATAAATTGATTTGCTGCTTCTTTTCTGATGACTTTTGGTTTCATTATTTTTTACATCTGTGCTAATCTATATTGTGCCAAAGAATTCTTGCATTTTTTAGAGAAAAGTGACAATGTGTCTATGCACTTATTGTAATCTCCTTTTAGGGACATCATTATTTTCTCTAATGACATTATTGCTCCTGCTTTGGTTTTCATTCAGGCCAATTCAGTAAACTCCGCAGGAGAGCCGGCGCTCGGAGGCAACTGCCCACTCTCCCAACACGTGCCCAAGCACCTCACCTGGGCATGCAATTCTTTATTTAAATTAGGGCCTGCACTAATAAGGAGGCTAGTTTCGGGGGGGGGGGGGGTTGCTGTGCATTTTCTATGTGCTATTACCCCTTACAGACAGACAGACAGACTAGCTATTAAGTGCCTCATAGTAGTTAGGTATTTATACCTCTATAGGAGGCCCACCTAGTTACTCGAGGTGAGGTTTAGGTATTAGTGTAGGGGTTAGGGGCCACTTTGACATTCAGAGTGATACGTACGAACAGAACAATACACTCGTGAAGATATGATGTTTACAGAATTGGAGGTGCAGGATTAATATTGGGTTTGTCTTGCAAATATAATGACAAGAATGAACCTCATTCTGAAATTTCTCAAATTTACAGCCGATGCCCTTCTTAATAATTGCATTGTGCTAAATAGCTTCCTTGTCAGAGGATGTGGTAAAAGCATATGGGTTTAAAAAGGATTTAGACTAGTTCCTGGAGGAAAAGCCCATAAAGCACTATTAGCCATGTAGATTTGGGAAAGCCACTGATCAAAGAATGATCAAAGTATGACGAAGAATGACTGGATCTATTCTATGGATTTTGTTGGGTTCTTATGACCATAATTGGCCACTGTCAGAAAGAATGCTGGACTTGATGGACCTTTGGACTGACCCAGTATGGCCTTCTTATGTTTCTGAAGCTTGTCCGGTGTAATATATGCAGGCAATATATCGAGGTGAACTTGAAAGTTCTTTTAAATCAGGCGAGTGGTGCTCAAGCTATTAGGACTGTTTCTGTATCTTTAGGCCACATTTTCTTGGCCTCTGAGTACATCTCTTGGTACTTGACGATCTTCTCTTGCTTCATACATAATACTGAATAGTCGCTTAGTAATGACAGTTCTATTAGTAATGCTGTTTTTGTGGTTTTCTCCTTTACCACTTTGTCTGGTTTTCCAGTATCAAGCTTTTTAGTGGTTGGTCTGGGAATGAATAATTATACTCAATGATTTACACAAAGAATGTATGAAAGAAAGAATGACTAACAGTAAACATGAAATAAGAAATTGGCAGTGGGAGCTCTAGGGCAGAGCGTGGTTGATTTCCTTGGTTGCCCCCCACCCCCACAATCCAACCAAATAGATATTTTGCTGCCTCTATTTTAGATATTAATCCTTTATAAACTCAGTTTTTAAATAAACATTCTTCTAGTTCATGGGGAGCCCTCAATATGTTTCTTTTGTGGTCTGATTTGATAGCAAAGAACCTGAGTTGAAAGTATTGGCAATAGGGCATTTGGGTCTCTGTCTTAGTTTCAATATGCTATTGTGATAGAAATAGTTGTGCCATTCATACAATACAATCCCCCTTCTGTTTCAGTCTGTCTGTTCTCTGAAATCTATTGCATTGAATAGACTGTAATATTCTATTTTACTATATGGGAATAGATTCCCTATTATATTAAATTTTTTCTGTGATTAGCGTTTGGAAGGCACAACAGTTTTGATCAACAGGTTTCTTTGTAGCATTTTCCATTATGTTTGATTGTCTCTGTTTTATTAGTGGCTCCAGAAAGGACAAAGGGATCAGGATCCTAACTTTTGGAGTTAGGTTCCTATATTGGCCCTTTTGTGGGCACAAGTTTCTACAGCTAGTGCAAACAATAGGGGGTAGATTTTAAAAGGTGCGCGCGGGCGAAGATTTGTTCTCGCAACTCGGCGCGAACAAATCTACGCCCAATTTTATAACATGCGCTCGCTGCTGCACGCATGTTATAAAATCCAGGGTCGGCACGTGCAAGGGGGTGCACAATTGTGCAACTTGCGTGCGCCGAGCCGCGCAGCCTTCCTCTGTTCCCCGCACCTTCCCCTCCCTTCCCCTATCTAACCTGCCCCCCAGCCCTATCTAAGACCCCCTCCTAACCTTTATCGTAGAAGTTACGCCTGCCTCCAGGCAGGTGTATCTTGCACGCGCCGGCTCTCCATCCTCTGGCAGGGCGGCTGTGCCGGAGGCCTCAGTCCGGCCCCTGGCATGCCCCCGGGTCGGCGCCCCGCCCCCGGAGCGCCTCTTTTTGCAAGCCCCAAGACATACGAGCGTCCGGGGCTTGCGCACGCCGCCAAGCCTATGCAAGATAGGCTCAGCATGCGCAGGGGCAGGTTTTCGGGGGTTACGTGTGTAACCCTTTTAAAATCTGCCACTTAGGAATGCTAGAGGGCACCCTGTCTGGTCCCTCTGTGTAGTGTAAATTCTTCTGATCTGTCAATTTATCAGAATTGCAACTTGCAGTTTTTGATACAGGGCTCTAATCCATTTTACAAAATTATTTTCTAGGTTTAGCAATGTAAACAGGTATTTCCATTCCACACTGCTATAGGCTTTCTTTGCATCTGGTGAGATGAGTAAGGCCTTTGCTTTTTAGTCTGTGGGTCTACTCTCCTCACAATGGGGTAGATTGTACCCCCCAAAAACCTACCCCAAACCCCCCCTGCGGCGGCGCGCACAAGCCCCGGAACGCGCGTAAGTCCCGGGGCTTGCATGGAGGGGCGTGTCGGGGGGCGTGCCGCGAGTGACGCGGCATTTCGGGGGCGGGCCGCGAGTGACGTGGCGTTTCGGGGGCGTGGCACTGGCCCGGGGGCATGGTCGAAGCCTCCGGACCAGCCCCTGGGTCGGGTGATGGCACACCAACAGCCTGCTGGCGCGCGCAGATTTACGCCTGTTTTCCGCAGGCGTAAATCTGCCAACAAAGGTAGGGGGGTTTAGATAGGGCCGGGGGGGTGGGTTAGGTAGGGGAAAGTGAGGGGAGGCGGAAGGAAAGTTCCCTCCGAGGCCGCTCCGATTTCGGAGCGGCCTCA
The DNA here is from genome assembly GCF_901001135.1 of Rhinatrema bivittatum. Taxonomy (NCBI): domain Eukaryota; kingdom Metazoa; phylum Chordata; class Amphibia; order Gymnophiona; family Rhinatrematidae; genus Rhinatrema; species Rhinatrema bivittatum. Next base: position 707,430,291 of record NC_042615.1, on the reverse strand, counting down.
GAGGGAACAGGCAGCGCGCGCTGGGCTCAGCGCATGCAGATTGCACAAATGTGCACCCCCTTGCGCGCGCCGAACCCAGATTTTATAAGATACGCGCGTATCTTATAAAATCCAGCGTACTTTTGTTCGCGACTGGTGCACGAACAAAAGTACGCCCGTGCGTACATTTATAAAATCTACCCCAATATATGAGATCTGTCTTCCTGGGATAAAACCCATTTGATCCTAGGATTCTAATTTTGGGATTAGCCATTTTATTCTTTCAACTAAGAACTACTCCCTTTAACCCCACCCCTAATTTCAGATTAAATTATTGACCTGCTTTATTTTTATGTTCAAGGGTCTTACCTGTATAGTCCTTTATAATCTGTTTATTCACTCTCTCTCATTAAGCCCCTACCTCATCTTCATGCTCCTGTCTCAACCTGTGAGTCCTTTGATCTGTCTGACTTCTGTTTTTTGTTCCCTGTCACTGCTTATCTCACCATTCCTGTGAATCATAACAATGACAGTAATCTTCCTATTCCCTCCTGTATCCACATTTCTATTGATGTGCACACATACACACATCTACATTTCCACATATATAACGATACTCCCCCTTCCACCAGGAACCAAATCATCCTTTATTTTATCTGTTTAGGCTTTCCTCCCCCATCTCTCAGTATTGTGAGTGGATACAGCCTCCACCCCTCCTAGTCCAGGCAAGCCACACTGGTTGTTATCACCTCTTTCCCACACCTCTATGATTACATATTTATTTATTTATGGCTTTTTTTATACCACTGTTCGAAGGCCATCACATCGGTTTACATGTAAAAGGTGTAGAAGCAAAACATAAAATGCTTGGTGGCAGCTGGGGCCTTCTGATTTCCTTTTATGTCTCCAGTCTCTTCCCCTACATCAGTAAAAGCAATACAGAGATACAGAATACAAAGCAGTAAAATGAGATGAAGTCTGCGCCATGCAACAACACCTGGCTTCTGATCACCCAATGATCCAACCCCCCCAAACCTCTCAACACCTTCCTCTGCTTCGATCCTTACCCCTCCCTTGGTGGCTCCCCTTATGAGCTGAGGAGTGTGCACACACAAGAAAAGGAAGAGAAAGGGGGAGCATGGAGAAAGGAAAGAGAGAACAAGAAAGTGCCCATCCCCTCCTAAAGAAGATAAAACAGGCCGTGCATCTCTTATATTCTTCCCTCTTTTGGATACTTCCAGTTTATGACCTCTTCTCTTTCCCTCTCGCCTCAGTTCCCATTATTGTCTGCACCCCTGTTCATTTTAGCCTGTGCTTTCTCAGCAACTGTCTTTGCTTTCTCAGCATCTTTTGCTGTTTGCTGTCGGTTTCTGGATATCCAGGTAGTCTTGTTTTTCTCTGGTCTGTTGGGAGGGGGGAGGAGTCTCAGCTTGTTATGTTTCATTTTGGCTCTGTAGATTTCTCTCCCTTGGTCCTTCATACTCTTCTTACTGTTGTTTACCGACTGTTGTGGTAATTCTCTCTCCGTTCACTTTCTCTACATTGTGGATATTTTAATATGTTTTTCTTCTTTGTTGCTTCTTATGTTCCGGGTTGCTCTGGTTGTATGAGAGATTTCTTTGGAGGGTATTTTGCTAGCAGGCATTCCACCAAATGTGGGGGGTCCGTTCTGAAGAGTTTCCAGACATGTGCCTGCTTCTGGGGGATTTTGAAATAATTTCCTTTTTCCATTTTCCAGAAATTTAGTTTTGCCAAGTACCAGGTACAGGACCTATAGCCTTTCTGGTAAAGCTCTCTTTTATATTTTTGTTATTCTTTCCCAGTCTAAATTCAGGACTGGGAAAATTAAAACTTTCCACTTCTTGTACCTCACGTGGCCCAGATATTCTTGCAAGTTGGATTATTCTTTTGCTGTCTTGAAATCGTGGCGTTTTTACTAAAATGGCTCTTGGTTCCTCATTTTCTGGTCTGGTCTTGGACTTGTCTCTCTGTGAGCCATTTTATATGTTGGGAGGTCACATTCCTGTGGAAAAGTGGTCGGTGACAAAGTTCTGATAGAACTGATTGTATCCGGCATTTCAGCTCCTTCTGGTATTCTAAATATTCTCAGGCTCTCCCCTCTGCTCTCCCTTTTCTTTGAGGAATCCAACTGTTTTCCTCAGTTCTTTTATTTCTTGCTGGTATATCAGAAATTCAGCTCTCCAGTTCTGGCTTCTCCTTCTGTGATCCTTATCTGATAGCTTTCTAATTTTGCTTCAAGGTTTTCCACGAGTACTGTTTTGGTTTCCCTTATTTCTGTCAGCGGAACTTCTGCGTTCAGCTCCGTATTACCTTTCCTTTGGTGTGCTGTACTGAGATGCTAGAGGAGAAACTGGAACTGACAAGTGGCCATTTAATTTCTTCATTTTTTTCTACATACATTTCCTTAATTGTTTTCTTGGTTTCTGGCTTTAGCTGCCTCAGCATTACCTGATGTTCTCACTGTGGTGTTTTGTGGTGGTTTTTGCCAGGATTAGGACTCTGAATTCTGTTTCTTGGGGGTGGGTTTAAGGAGCTCGCCCAGCACATGTCTGCTAACATCCCCTGCTCCACTGGAAGTCCACATCAAATAAATATTGGAAATAGATCAGGTCCAAACAAAAGAGCCATTTTGGGGCCAATTTTCACAGGATTTATGCTCCTAACCTTTGGAGCTAAGCTCCTAAATTGACTCTTTTGAAAATATGCTAGTTTTATTAGGCACTTGAATTTAGGAGCCTAAAAAGGGTGTGGCTACCGGGAAGGAGTTAGGGCAGGAAGACAAAGTTAAGAGCTTAGCACTGATTTTCAGAACTAGGCACCAAACATACTGGGTCATTTATTAATTTGCGTTAGGGCTTTAACATGCACAATAAAGAACGCAATGCATATATGTATCTATATATGTATCACTGTAGAGGGGTGGGGTTTGGAAGGTGGGGGGAGTTAGAGGGGTGGTGTTACAGAAACATTCTGAGGTATTCATAGTAAAATTGACATCACTAAAGTTTTGTAGTCATTATAATGGATGAAAAATATAAATTTAGTGATGTCAGTTTTACTATAACTACCTCAGAATATTTCTGAAATACCACCCCCTAAACCCCTCCCCCACCTTCCGAAACCCACCCCAATTCAAAGTGCCCCCTCTATAGTAGCTATATTCAATAGTGTAGCTGCCCTATTGAACATACCTCCAATTATCTGGCTGTCTGGACAGTGACTGAATATGGATCGCCTAATTTTATGTGAATTTTCAGCTGAAAACTTGGGCTCCTAAGTTCAGCTGAAAATAGGCACCTAACTTAGGAGTCTAGATTTAGGTGCTCAGATTTTTTGGAATATCAGCTTCTTTGACTTCATAGCACTAAAGAGCTCGCTGGCTACAAACAAAAAGACCATTGTAAAAAGCTCAGTTTGCCTCAGTTTGAAAGTTACCAAAAATGCGTAGAAAACATTGTATATGTGCACAAACCATGCTTTTCACACACAGAGTATGATTTATGCACACAAAATGTGCATTCTGTGCATAATCTGGAGCAGAGAATTAGGAGCTTAAATTTTGTGCTCCTAACTTGAGTTGTGCTCATAACTTGATTTAGAAGCATAGCTTTTGAGCATATCCGCTGAGTTCTGTAGATTGGCGGGCTTTAAATTTTAAAATGAAAACTAACACTTGATAAGTATTGTAAGGCAAAACAAGATAATAAGGAATTTGTTGGCTAATGAAGATAATGGTAGCATTTGAAATGCCCAGTACTGTCTTATATGAAGTCAACTTTTTCTTTATGTAAATGTTTTTTGGAACACAGTTAAATATAATTATTTTTTCATCTGGTCATATGTTGGTTTTCATTTTGATATAACCAGATTTCCTCCTCATTTAATAAATATATATATTTATTAAACCTTTTTATATATGCCGTATTAAGTTATGCCATTCAAGCATGTTATAATTGTATAAAACCGTTATTGAACATAACCAGTTCTCAGTTAAGCTGTTATAATGTACTATGTCATTACAAGGTTCGCCTTAGACATATTGTTAGATGTAAACCGATGTGATATACCAAATCGAATGTCGGTATATAAAAATAAATAAATAAATAAAATAAAATTTATTGGGGCTTTAAATTTTATAGATAAATAAATAAATACTGTGCACATAACTCATGTTGTACTCTTAACTTGAGAAGCAGGACCTGTACTCATGATTTAAGCAAAGAAAACGCTTTTTTGTGCATAAAGAATATTTTCTGCACATAAAATCCCAACTACAGGTCCCAGCACCCGAACTTCAGCTTCTGCTACTAGACTAACATTAGCCCAGGAAACTTTACTCCACCTTGGTTTAGAAGATAAGTTTCTAGTGTTAAGAAAACACAAAATAAACCAGAGCTCCTCTCTGCATTGGGTGGGGGATGGGGCGTAATAACTAATGCCCTCATTAGCATGGGATTTCTATGCAAGGGTGCTAATGAATAAGCACAGTTCTAAGCACACATTTTTTGTGCAAAAAAGTCTACTGCATCAGCAGTAAAGTTTGTGCACAAAACAAAGCGTATGCAAAACTGCTGGTTAAAATGTGCACTCTGCCGCAGGCACCTTATTGCATCAGCCCCATAATGTCTTTCCTCTGTGAATTCCCTTATTTTTGACCTTTTGCTAAAACTTACAACATGTAAACAGAATACATGATGAATATCCGTTAGGTAAAAATTGTATTTTGACAGATGTGTGAAGAAAGGTATTGCTATAATTCAAGAATTACAAAGTTACAAGCTGGTTATTAAATCTTTATCCTCTCAAATGAACAAGGAGAATAACCCTTGCATCCAATATGGGACCTTTATGTGTTGTGTTTATGTTATGTATAAAACCATTTTCTTTAAAAAGACATTTAAATTATCTTTCACAGTTGCTTTGTAAGGTTGATTGGGTAGCCCAGCATCCTTTCTTCAACAGTGGCCAATCTAGTCACAAATACTAGGTAGGATCCCAAAGAATAGGTCCAGTTCTTCTTGATCTCAATCAGGGTTAAGCAGTGGCTTTCCCAAGTCTGTATGCTAATAGTGATCGTTTCTCCCAGGAACTTGTCTAAACCTTTTTTATAACCCGCTAATTGCTTTCACCACATCCTCTGGCAACAAATTTCACTCTTTAGTTCTGCACTGAGTGAAAAAATACTTTCTCTGATTTGTTTTATGTATGGCGTAGTGACGCTACCTAAGTTTAATTTTTGAAGGCACAAGAACCTCCAAGCTTTCCTCCCTGAAGTAATAAGCATATGACGTTTGTAAGATATAGGAACGGGCCCCCGGCATTTGTATCAACGTTTTCCTATTAACTTTATGGAGTACCCTTAATCCTAGATCCACCCCATTCATGACTTTATAGACCTTTGTCCTATCTCCTCTCAGCTGCCTCTTCTCTAGGATAAAGAACCCTAACGTGTATAGCCTTTTCTCATGGAGAAGATGTTCCATCCTTTTTATCATTTTGCTTGCCCTTCTATGTATCTTTTCTAGTTCAACTATGTTGGGGGTTTTTAATTCGGTGACCAGAACTGCACACAGTTCTCCATGTGCAGTCGCACCATGGATCAACAAAAATAAATAGCTTCCATTTTATTTTCCATTCCTAACATCCCTATACAAACCCTAGTAGCCTCAGGGAGTGGAAAGTCTCTTAATTGGTGGGAGCTAGTCCAGAGAGTACATATTGACTACAAGAAAATAGCGAACCTTGCCTACATACATGGTGTCGAGCAACAGTACCCATCCAGCCAGATTGTGCTGACGATCGCAGCTGGACAAGCCAGTATAGAAGTGGAAATACTTCTTGAATTCTCATATCCCATTGTTCTGGAAAGTGACTATCCACAGTTCGAGACTCTTTGGGGCCAGCTTACAACTAGTCTGACCAGCTCAGACTACAATAAGACTTCTTTTCTGGAAGCATCCCAGTTAGAAGCTCCTAAGGTGTTCAGACCATGATGGCAACACTAGAGAAGAAAACTCATCAGGTTCCAGTATTTGGAGACTGTTCTATCTGAGTAGAATATCCTCAAATACTCCATAATCCAATAGTTCTGCAAGAGAGGGATGAGAAAAGTAACCCGAATAGTTTTGGGAGTACCCAAGAGTAAAATGAGCCAGTTAGGTCTACCTGGGAATATGGGAAAGAAAGAAAGTGAGTCCCTAGGTTCAAGGGCTACAATTCAACTTCACTCTTATTCTTAATAAAGAAAGAAGAGATAAAACATCAAGAAGCCATGGTAAATCCAGGAGACTATTCCCATTCCAGGTAATTCTAGTGGGGGCAGGCACTCGACTTGGTAATGTCAAGCTGAGGAGGAGGGTATGTAAAGCAGTATATATCAAGACCACCTTAATAGACCAAGGAATTTAACTTGGTTGACCTTAAGGCTCAGCCCAGAAGGAAATCCTGGTCTCACTATGTTTCCCTGAGAAGGGAATAAGAGAACAGGCCCCAGAGGGAATGGAGGCCCTGGGGTTGGAGGAAGGCAGATATCCTGTTGAGACTGTGAATGTTTGAGCTCCTTGTTTGAGCTGCTGAGTTAAGCAGGCTGTCTTTGTTATTGTTTGTTTCATTGTGAATAAAGCATTTTCTGTGAAAGGCTGGAGTCCAAACTATTCTGTTCTCCAGCCCCTCTCCAGCATGGCATTATTTATTTATTATGTATTTATTTATTTGTTTTTATATTCCGACGTTCAAAAAGATATCACATCGGTTTACATATCAAAATCAATATAGATAACAAATGTAACAAATAAATATAAATTAAATGATAAAAAACAATAAAATACTTTAAAAAATTGACACATCATCGATTATACCTATTATCTTTTCATAAAATAAGATAAAATGTTAAAATACAATAAAATACATAAAATTCCTTAAAAAACAATAAAAATTTTAAAAGAATTTTCAATTTACAAATTACCAGTAGCAAGTTTGAGATTTCACATTTGAGTTCCTTTAGAACTCTGGAGTGGATATCATCAATTTGCAAGTGATTTGTTATTATTTAGTCTGTCAATTTGCTCTAGTACCTCTGCCAGATTCACACTGATTTCATTCAGTTCCTCTGAAATATCACCCACAAAGAATGGCTCATGCATGGGAATCTTCCCATATCCTCCTCAGTAAAGACCGAAGCAAAAAATTAATGTAGATTTTCTGCTATGGCCTTATTTTTCCTGAACGTCTCTTTTACCCTCAGTCATCTAATGACCCAGAAATGCCTCTGCTAAGTCAGGAGAAAATTATGAGCAATGAAGATATACACGTGTAAATTTATCTCCATATAGAGCAGGTCATTTTTATCTCATTTCTGTGCGTAAAACACAATCTGGCAGATTTTAAAAGTGTTATGTGTGCCAAAGCCGGGAGATACACGCGCGACTTTGCCCAGCATGTACTGCGCGGATTTAAAAAACTGCAAGTATACACAAGTCTCCTGGTATGCATACAAATAAAGAAGTTCAAAAAAAAGGGGCAGGGCGTGGGGCAAAGTATTTGCAAGCTGAGGTTGTAACATGAAGTCTGCGCGTAAGTATTTACGCGCACAAGTATGCGCCGGGGTCCCCTACCGCGTAACTTTACTTCTGCTATGGACGGTTTGTAAGTTATAAAATAAGAACATAAGAACATAAGAAATTGCCATGCTGGGTCAGACCAAGGGTCCATCAAGCCCAACATCCTGTTTCCAACAGAGGCCAAACCAGGCCACAAGAACCTGGCAATTACCCAAACACTAAGAAGATCTCATGCTACAGATGCAATTAATAGCAGTGGCTATTCCCTAAGGGTCAGATTTCAATAGGTATGCCCAATTTTATAACATGCGCAAGCAGCCGCGCGCATGTTATAAAATCCGGGGTCAGCGCGCACAAGGAGGTGCACACTTGTGCACCTTGTTCGCGCCGAGTCCTAGGGGAGCCCCAATGGCTTTCCCAATTCCCTCCGCCCCCCCCCCCACCTACCCCTCCCTTCCCCTACCTAACCCCCCCCCCCCCCCCCCGACGTTTGTTTTTAAAGTTGTGATGGCCTCTGGGCAGGCATAGGTTGCGCGCGCCGGCCAAGTGCCGGTGCATGATCCCCTGGCATGGCTGCTGTGATGGAGGCCTTGGTCCTGTCCCAGGACAGCCCCACCCCGCCCACTCCCTACCCGTTTTTTCAAGCCCTGGGACATACGCGTGTCCTGGGGCTTGCGCTCGTTGCTGGACCTATGCAAAATAGGCTCAGCGCGCGCAGGACTGGGTACTTGCGGTTACACATGTAACCCTTTTAAAATCCGCCCCTAAGTAAACCTGATTAATAGCCATTAATGGACTTCTCCTCCAAGAACTTATCCAAAACTTTTTTGAACCCAGCTACAGTAACTGCACTAACCACATCCTCTGGCATCAAATTCCAGAGCTTTATTGTGCATTGAGTGAAAAAGAATTTTCTCCGATTAGTCTTAAATGTGCTACTTGCTAACTTCATGGAATGCCCCCTAGTTCTTCTATTATTCGAAAGTGTAAATAACTGATTTACACCTACTCGTTCAAGACCTCTCATGATCTTAAAGATCTATCATATCCTCTCTCAGCCATCTCTTCTCCAAGCTGAACAGCCCTAATCTCTTCAGACCTTCCTCGTAGGGGAGCTGTTCCATCCCCTTTATCATTTTGGTTGCTCTTCTCTGTACCTTCTCCATTGCAACTATATCTTTTTTGAGATGCGGCGACCACAATTGTACACAGAATTCAAGGTGCATTTTCCATTTTATTAACCAATCCATTCCTAATAATTCTTTTTTGACTGCTGCAGCATACGGAGCTGACAATTTTAAAGTATTATCCACTATGATACCTAGATCTTTTTCCGACAATTTTAAAGTATTATCCACTATTTATTTATTTATTTATTTTTAGATTTTTATATACCGGTGTTCCTATATGAAATAAAGATCACATCGGTTTACATTGAAACAGAACATGAAAATTGCCAAAAGGCATTACATAGAACAAGGTTATGAAACTTGGAACAGTGTACATAAGTTCAAAATTTAACAATAACGTTGTAACATTGAAACTTGGAACAGTGTACATAAGTTCAAAATTTAACAATAACGTTGTAACATTGATGCCTAGATCTTTTTCCTGGGTGGTAGCTCCTAATAAGGAACCTAAATCGTGTAATTACCGCAAGGGTTATTTTTCCCTATATGCAACACCTTGTACTTGTCCACATTAAATTTCATCTGCCATTTGGATGCCCAATCTTCTAGTCTTGCAAGGTCCTCCTGTAATGTATCACAATCCACATGTGATTTAACTACTCTGAATAATTTTGTATTTTCCGCAAATTTGATAACCTCACTCGTCGTATTCCTTTCTGGATCATTTATATATATATATTGAAAAGCACCGGTGAAAGTTCAGATCCCTGAGGCACTCCACTGTTTACCCTTTTCCACTGAGAAAATTGACCATATAATCCTACTCTCTGTTTCCTGTCTTTTAAGCAGTTGGTAATCCACGAAAGGACATCGCCTCCTATACCATTACTTTTTAGTTTTCTTAGAAGCCTCTCATGAGGGACTTTGTCAAATACCTTCTGAAAATCCAAATACACTATATCTACTGGCTCACCTTTGTCCACATGTTTATTAACCCCTTCAAAAAAATGAAGCAGATTTGTTAGCAAGACTTCCCTTGGGTAAATCCATGTTGACTTTGTTCCATTAAACCATGTCTTTCTATATGTTCTACGATTTTGATCTTGAGAATAGTTTCCACTATTTTTCCTGGCACTGAAGTCAGGCTCACTGGTCTATAGTTACCCGGATCGCCCCTGGAGCCCTTTTTAAATATTGGGGTTACATTGGCCAACCTCTAGTCTTCAGGTACAATGGATGATTTTAATGATAGGTTACAAATTTTAACTAATAGATCAGAAAATTCATTTTTTAGTTCCTTCAGTACCCTAGGATGCATACCATCCGTTCCAGGTTATTTGCTACTCTTTAGTTTGTCAATCTGGCCTATTACATCTTCCAGGTTCACAGTGATTTTGTTCAGTTAGTCTGACTCATCACCCTTGAAAACCATCTCCGGAACAGGTATCTCCCCGACATCCTCATTATTAAACATGGAAGCAAAGAATTCATTAAGTCTTTCTGCAATGGCCTTATCTTCCCTAAGAGCCCCTTTAACCCCTCGGTCATCTAATGGTCCAACCGACTCCCTCACAGGTTTCTTGCTTCGGCTATATTTTAAAAGGTTTTTATTATGAGTTTTTGCCTCTATGGCCAACTTCATTTCAAATTCTCTCTTCGCCTTTCTTATCAATGTTTTACACTTAACTTGACAATGCTTATGTTTTATCCTATTTTCAACAGATGGATCTTTCTTCCAATTTTTGAAGGATTTTTTTTGGCTAAAATAGCCTCTTTCACCTCATCTTTTAACCATGACGGTAATCATTTGCCTTCCTTCCACCTTCCTTAATATGTGGAATACATATGTATTGCACCTCTAGCAGTTTTACATATTCCTTTATATATATACTGCAAAGAAACATTCCCAGGGTGAAGGTGGAGCAGGAAAATAATTTATGCATGTGCTCTCAATTTTTGAAAAGTATGTGCATAAATGATCATGTGAACATATACACCTGCTCCCTTACATGTGTGATTATGTGCACCTATGCTGGACTAAGGTACGCATGTCCTTCTAGTTTTCAAAACAGACTTATGCATGTAAGTCTCCTTTGAAAATAGGGTCGGTAACTTTCAAACTGGCATGTGGGCGTATGTTTGTGTGCATACATCAGCCCATGCCCAGGGATGTGGCTATTTTATAACTTGTGTGCGTATATGCATGTATGTTATAAAATAGCCTGGCTGCGTGCAGATATATGCTGAATTTTAAGTGGGTGCACAAATCCCGCTTCAACCGCGTAACTCAGGGGATTTTTACCAGTTCATCCCCAGTTCACCCAGTTAAAGGATAGGCCCTCCAAATCCCCCTAGTTTAATAGCCTTCATTCCCGACAGTTAGTCCTGACCCCTAAAACCCCACAGATAGTTGTGATGGAGAAGGTACAGAGAAAGGCAACCAAAATGAAAAAGGGGATGGAACAGCTCCCCTATGAGGAAAGGCTGAAGAGGTTAGGGCTGTTCAGCTTGGAGAAGAGACGGCTGAGGGGGGATATGATAGATCTTTAAGATCATGAGAGGTCTTGAATGAGTAGATGTGAATCGGTTATTTACAATTTCGATAATAGAAGGACTAGGGGGCATTCCATGAATTAGCAAGTAGCACATTTAAGACTAATCGGAGAAAATTCTTTTTCACTCAATGCACAATTAAGCTCTGGAATTTGATGCCAGAGGATGTGGTTAGTGCAGTTAGTGTAGCTGGGTTGAAAAAAAGTTTGGATAAGTTCTTGGAGGAGAAGTCCATTAACTGCTATTAATCAAGTTTACTTAGCTAATAGCCACTGCTATTAATTGCATCAGTAGCATGGGATCTTCTTAGTTTTTGGGTAGTTGTCAGGTTCTTGTGGCCTAGTTTGGCCTCTGTTGGAAACAGGATGCTGGGCTTGATGGACCCTTGGTCTGACCCAGCATGGCAGTCTCTTATGTTCTTATGTTCTTTATTTTATAACTTACACCTCCTCCATAACAGAAATAAATTTAAGCGGTACGGGTTCTGGGCATGTGCCCAGACACATATTTACATTCACATCTCTGTTAGAAGTTTGAATTTACCCATATTTAATTTAACCATAATTTCAGTTATTTCACCTTTGGAACTTTTCACAATCTACCTTAGATAAGTTTTGCATTATTCTGAAGAACGTTTGCTTCCTTTAAGTAGGATATTCTACCTTCCCACTGAGAAGAAGATACAGATAGTTTGAACTTAACTGGTTTTCTTCAGAAATCTACAGAACAAATATCCAGCTTGACTACTCTTCTGGTTACTTTTGCTTTTTTACAGGATTATAATTCATTTATGCAACTTTATTTCAAAATCATCTTGCATTGTTTAAAGGCTTTAAGGTTCAGATATTTTCTGATCTGACTAGAGTAACATAAAATCATAGGAAAAGGTTTCTTTCTATGTGACCGGACTGTTGGCACTGAGTGCCACTTGTTTGATTTGCTTTCCTTATAAACGTGTTCTTGTATTGGCTGCAGAAATGCATCTTTATTTAAGCCATCTCAGTTGAGATTTTTTTACATTCTAAGAATTAGCCATAGTTTCTTGTTAAGATGGTATTATGAGGATGGGTTGCTATAAATTAATGTTCTATTTTGATAACAGTTTTCTTTTTTTTTTTTAGTGTAATAACTTTAGTATTTTCTCTCTTTAATCACTTAATTTTAGTTTCTTGGGTTTGTACATTATAAGGTGAATTTTCAAAGAGTTGCATGCGTACAAATTAGCAGATGCACGCACAAATACACATATTTGCATAAATGCTATTTTATAAAACTTAAACATACACATGCAAGTAATGAAGCACAAATACATTTGCTCATATAAAAAAAGGGGTAGGTCAGGGATGTTCCAGTGCAGGGCCAAATTAACACATAAAGTATGCTTTATGCGCACAAAAAAATATGTTGTGTGTAGTTCGGAGCAAGGATCATAACTTTTGTGCTCCTAACCAGAGTTAGGAGCATATCTTTTCTGCTCCTAATTTGAGTTAAAAGTATAGGGCTGGATTTTAAAAGGGTTACGCATGCCGGGCCTATTTTAAAAAGGCCCGGTGGCAAACGTAATGCCCCAGAACGCGTGTAAGTCCCAGGGCTTTACTAAAGGGGCGGTCTGGGGGCAGGGTGGTCTGGGGGCGGGGCGGGGGCGGGCCAGAGGCCTTGACAGAGCGGCCATTGTCACTGTGTCGGAGGATCACGTGCCGGCAAGCTGCCGGCATGCGCAACTTGCGCCTGCCCAGAGGCAGGCGCCAAAGGTAAGATAAGAATTTGGGGGGGTAAGAGTAGGGCTGGGGGTGAAAATTTTGTTTTCCCGTGGTTTGGGCCGAATTTATTTAGTCTGTCCCCGAAACGATGCCAAAAACCTGCCCCAACCCTTCAGATTTAATTAATTGCAATCTCCCACCCTCCTGACCCCCCAAGACTTGCCTGCCCCCCCCCCCCCCCGCAAGACTTACCAAAAGTCCCTGGTGGTCCAGCGGGGTCCAGAGAACAATCTCCCCCTCTCTAGCTGTCGGCTGCCACTAATCAAAATGGCATCGATGACCCTTTGCCCTTACCGTGTGACAGGGCTATCAGTGCCATTGGCCGGCCTCTGTCACATGGTAGGAGCAATGTACGGCCAGCGCAATCTTAAAAAATGGCATGGGCCATCCATTGCTCCTACCATGTGACAGATGCCGACCAATGGCACTGATAGCCCTGTCATACGGTAAGGGCAAAGGGCCATCGGTACCATTTTGATTAGTGGCAGCTGACGGCCCATTAATTATCACATGGATAGCGCCCACGATAAGGAAAAGGGGTGTGGCTATAATTCAAGAGTTACTGCGCCCTATATTACTGCTTCACACAGGTACTTTATTGCACCGTACTTCACAAGTTGCAAAGTGCCCAGACAGGCATTTCTCACTTTTGAGAAAGAAAGAAAGAGAGAGAGAGAGGTGAGGATTTGGTAGAGTCCACCAAGATCTACTGTGCTGTTCATATGTCTCACTCTGCATGTAAAACTGGCCCCAAAACCCTAATCCACCACCAAAACTTCACCTCGAGTTACTAGCTGGCCCTCCTATAGCACTATAAATAGTTGAAACTTTGTGTGCCACCCCAGAGGTGCTCTCACTCTCTCTCTCCCTCCATTCCCCCTCTCCCCATGCCCAAAAATGCCTGAAACAGAATTTGTGATATTATTGCAAAAAGTGTTTTGGGCATATTGCATAGCTTAACACCAGGAAAAAAGGTGTAGTTATTTCCGGCAATAAGCATGTGCGATAATGCCCCTCATTTTCATTGATCCCGCCCAAACCCCTCCCTAATCCAACCCCTTTGAATAAATTTGTAAAATTTGTATTCACGCTGCACGTTGCGATAACTATCGTGTGCATTATGGTGTTATCGCACGCGTTAACGCCATAACGCATTTTGATAAATGGCCCTGTTAGTTTGGGAGAATCTGTTAGACACGTGTCCAATATATTTGCACATATTTTTCTGGATAATCTTTAAGAAACTGACACAGATTAAGCAAGTGATTGGAGATACCCATAGTACAAAAAGTTGATAATACATAAAACTTGATAGAATAAAAACTGTCTTTTATGACTTTGAGATCATAACTACAGCTTCTAAGAGTTTCTACAGATGCAACCCTGGTCCTTAATATGTGCAGGTTCAATCCTCTTTCATACCTCCCCCCTCCCTCCCATTGCCCTACTTCCCCTTGTCCAGTTATTTGCATGTAATGAAGACAGCAAACATTCGATGAAGTCAAAAACTTTGATGGAATATATTAAGGCCGCAGCACAAGCTTAACTTTGTCAAAACTTATACAACCAATCTTATCAAACTTACATATTCATTATCAAACAACTATTACGCAAGCAGAAGGTTTTTGGGGTGACCATACCGTGGTAGGTAAAGCTGCAAGCTGCTGGGCAGTCATTGGGAATATTTCCTGCTCGATGCTGAACTATTCAAAGCTGCTGGGCGTTCGTAGGTGAAAAGGGGGCTTTCCTTGCGTGTGGATGCTTTTTAAAGGGCTCACGGTCTCCAATGAGCTTGCCTCTTAATCTTTTCTTTTCTTCCTCTTGTTTCTCGTCATCACCTCCCTTGCTTTTCCTCCCTCCCCCTCTTTTCTTTTTCCCTCTAGAGTCTAGACTCCTACCTGACTAATCGCTATTGTCTTGCCCTACTTCTAATCGGCTTCCCCGCCCATATTGTGCCCTGCTCGGAACATGCGTCCCTTTGCAGGAAACTTTATTACTATGCCAAATAAAATTCATACGTCCATGCTTTTTCTTTGCACATGGGGGTAAGTAATATTCAGTAAGCCAGCAAGCAGGCAAGTTATCCGGCTACATTTAGCCAGATAACTTGTCCCAGATAGTCAGTGAGATAAACATCCCATTGAATATCTCTGATTAAAATTATCCAGCAACTATTAGTTGAATAACTTTAAACCTAACTGAATATCTTTTGAATCCAGCCAGTTAGGTTTAAAGTTATCTGGCCTCGTACTGCCTGTTCGCATGTAAGTTTACCCAGACTGAGTGGAGGCATTTCTGGGGGCAATCCTGGTAAGAGGTTTGGATTTAACACACATACATCTTCCTGGAAATTTTACATTCACATATCATAAGGTTTAATTATGTGCAGGTAAATTTGGTGGGATAATTTTGAAAGATGACTTATGTCATCTTTATGAGTGTTTTTGCTGCCTAATGTTGGTTCACAATTTACTCAGCACAATACAAAGAAAAACTAAGATCAGGCCCAGTAAAAATTGTATATCTTGTTCCTAGCACAGTGTATGCCATTTTTTTTTTTTTTTTAAATCTTTAAGTCTGGAAGACAGTACATGATCTATTAAAAATATAGTTTCCTCTTTTGAAAGGTCAGGCCATGTTCCACTAATACGTACTATCGCAGCATGGATTTGAATTAAATTGTCATTTTTTAATGCACTGCTTAAATACACAGTTTTTGGCACAGCTCTGCTGAAAATCCCCATACAAAATGGGAAAAAAATCTGCTCATAATATCACAGTAGTATTCTAAAATTGTCCAGCTCAATTCAAATTTGTTGGATTTTCTTACTTTGAATCGAGAAACATCTGTAGGAATCACATCTGTCCTCTGTCATAATATTTTCCTCATTGGCATTTCTGAGCATGAGGATACGTGCCTACTTCCATTAATGGGTCACTGTCATGCGAGACCAGTGTGGAGCTGCTTCTCCCGAGGCACAGACTTCCAAGTGTTCAAAAACCGAGCTGAACTCTGTGGGGAAGGGATTGGTATGTAGACTGCTTTCCAGTGGTTTACCAAGCTGATTCCTCTAAAACCAACCAAATGAGTAACAGCCTATGAAGCTGGACTAGGACCAAATGTCCCTGAATCGTGCAACCTCAGTGAAACGTTACTTATCCTCCTTTCTTGAACAGTCTGTCGCTCAGGCTTGCAAATAGTTTATATTAAGCTTGCATTCCAACTAAAAATTCATTAAAGAAGACAATGCTAAAGAAAATTCAGGAAGCAAAAACATGACCTTTCCCTCCTGATGTCATCTGGCATCTGTTGCAAAACTGTCTATGGGTCAGCAGAAACCGAAAGGTCTTCTTTGTTTGTTTTTACTGTAGCAATTTGCAATTTATTAGTAGGCATCAGCTTCCATTTATTGTGCTAATAGTTATAACTGACTGATATAACAAGAGCAAGTTAATAAAAAAAAAAGTCAAAAAGAAGGGAGGAAAGCGTTGAGCTGCTAGCAAAACAAGAATAAATGATACTTGTCAAATAACAGCATGTTCTTGACTGATTTACAATAAACATATTAGCAACATATTTAAGGATGTATCACTAACTAGATTCTGTGAAATATAGGACTCTGTTTCTTTCTATTTTCATCTTATCCCAAAGCATTTTCTTTTTTTTTTCTCCTGCTGTTCTTTATTTGATATATATATATATATATATATATATATATATATATATATATATATATATATATATATATATATATATATATTTCTACTTTCTTGGGCTTGATTTTTAACAGGATTTATATGCGTAAAACATGGTTTATGCATGTAAATGGTCTTTAGAAAATGGCCAGAGGGATGTGCACATAAGAAGTACAAGCCAAAGTGATTCTGAGCATATGTTTACGTACACTAAGAAAATGGCATTCCGGGGTGGAGTTAGGGCGGGGATACCATTTATGCCCATACTTTCACTTTTCAGAAGTATGCATGTAAATCTACTTGCACACATTTACACCTGCTTGTCTGCGCATTGGCAGTAGGGGATTTCACTTATGGCTAGTTTTCAGGGTGGACTTATTTGTAAAAGTCTTTGAAATTCAGGCTAAAATCTGCCTATACTCTGTACATGCAAACTTTAGCTCTAAGCAGATTGCTGAAAGTTTCCCATTTGGGTTTTTACAAGCCTCCTTCCATAAACCCGTGCTATTGCAGTGCTTTATTCGCCCTTTCTTTGTATCTCCTTGGAATCTTCATTGGGTGCTGATGAAGAAAAGCACAGAGATACTTGATATGCTTGCATTCCTAATGGTGGGAGTGGCTAAGAAAGAGGAGGTTTTACAATTTAAAAAATAAATACCTTATCAGGAATGAAAACACTCCAAATAAATGGATCTTAGTAAATGTTGCAATTGCCAAATGAGTTGTCTATTTTTGTCACTAGTACGCTACTTGCTTTAAAACAAATTAAAAAGATTTTTATACCCATTGTTCAAAGTCGATTAACAAAAGTCTGCTTTACAGCAATAGTTACTTTTATTTCTGATTGTATTTCTGGCAGCTTCCTTGACCTTTCAGTTCACCTGGGATTATGACCTATTTACAGCTACCCTGTTTTTCCACTCTTTTCATTACTGCTGTTGCGAGTGCGGAGGTGCGGTCGCTTGCTCAGAGAGATTGTGAGCCCTTGGGCCACGGTGTGGTTCAGGGAGGAACCCCAAGACACATACCGTGGGAGGTGAGAGTGTTCAGGCACGGGCTGGAGCTGGAACAAGGCTGGAGCAGGATCAAGACTTGGAAAATCAGGAAATGGAACAAGGCAGGCTCAGCCCTCCACTGGACCTGTGTGCACCAGTGAGACCCAGAAAAGCAATGCTGGTCTCAAGAGTAGCCCTCCAGCCTCTCGGTAGCCCTTCCAGACCCACCGCTTGGGAACGACAAGTGTGTGAGGCCAGACGGAGGCTGAGGGCAGGAACAAGACAAGAAATGGAACTCAGGAACTAGGAGACGAGGACTTGAGGAACTTGGAAGACTCAGACGAGGTTTCAGGATACTTGGAAGACTCAGACAAGGTTTCAGGATTCTTGGAAGACTCGGACAAGGTTTCATGGAACTTGGAAAACTCAGGCAATGTTCCAGGAGACTTGGAAGTCTCAGGTGAAGATTCAGAGTTCATGCACTAGTACAGGGTGAGTACTGCACCACAGCACGCCCTACACAGCCACCCATGGCTGGTCGCAGACCACGCCGAAAGCGAAGGAGACTCCAGATGAAAAAATGAAGACTTGGAACTGGAAACATGTCGAAGATTCAGGAGAGGCCTGCACCGAGGTGCGCCCTACACAGCTGCTCGTGGCTGGTCACAAACCACGCTGAAGCGGAACAGATTCTGGCTTGAGTCTTGGGCATGGATGGAAGCAGGCACAAGGTACTCCAAAGACCGGAAACAGGATTCAAGACTCAGGATTCAGGAACATACTTCGAAATTAAAAACAAGGAGCCTTCAGGAGACTTGCGCTGCAGACATGAAGACAGGCCTTGTGCCACGAAGTGCCCTACACAGCCCCCATGGACTGGTCATGGACTACAACGGTGGCACTCCAGGAAAAGTGGACAAGCAGGGAACCTGGAAGCAGGATGAAGAGCTGGGGATGAAGATATCAGGACCAGGACTGGAACATCAGGAACTTCTGGACATGGAACATCAGGAACTTCTGGACATGGAACATCAGGACACTGAAGAGACAACGAAGGAGCTCCAACAAAGAACAGGACCAGGAACATCAGGTTGAAGGAGACCAGGAACATCAAACAAGAAGCCAACAAGACACAAGAAGACCACGGAAGACCTTGACTAGAGAGAGAAGCATGGATGACCATGGATTCAATTTGAAGGCCCCAAGGAAGTGAAAGAGAGCCCTTTTATAGGGCTGGACTAGGAGCAGACTGATGATGTCATCGTTGGAGCCACGAGGCTTTTCCCACCATTGGCCCTTTAAATGTGAAGGAGAAGCACACGCCTAGAGGAGCCAGGGAGATGAAGGAGGAAGCCAGCATTGGTGGCGTCCCTGCCACGAAGGTAAAGCTATCAGCGGCGGCACCAGTCGCATTAAGCAGAGCAGTCGGCGGCGGCTTCCTGCCGCAAAGATGAGGCGTCCCGGTGGCGGCACTAGGGCTGCGAAGCAGCGGTAGTGGCAGTCCGGGGCAGCATAGGCCGCATCAACAGGGGACCGGCGGTGTGCACGGTGAATGAGGGCCTGCTCACGGGATGGGCTCCACGAGCAGGATCGTAACACTGCTCCTCTAGCAGCAATTTCAATGTAACATCTTTTGTTTACCAACCTAATACCTAGTGTTCTTTTATTATGGGTTTGGCCACTTGCACAATGGCACAAAATGAAAATGTCTTGCAACTATCATGTGACCTTAAAATGTTAAAAAATAAGTATAACACCTATAAAATATGAATCCACTCCATTCTCTTATAGTCTCCATGACTTTATTACCATTAATAAAGATACTTCAGAAGAAACTACCTTTAATATCAAAAACTATCAAAACTATCTTTTTATATATTGGTAGAATATTGCTCAATTAATACACATAATTTTTAAGTATTTGACTAGAATTTATGAGGAATTTATTTGGTTTTATTTTAAATCCAACAAGCAGACTATTCTCAATGATGGGCCTATGAATATTTAAATTAACATTTCAGAGAGTAACTTTATAACGTGCACAGAAATCTGTGGCCTGTTACATTTATAAGCTGAATAAATAAATTGCACAAATTGTTACAGCGTACTTATGCATGTAAGCTTCTTTGAAAATTATGCCAGCCAACTCTTGCTAATTTATGCAGGTAGTTGTTCCCAGAAAATTTGCATGCACACTTTTCAAAACTGAAAAACATCTATGTAAATCCAAACCCCACCCAGACTTCAGGGCCTCCCCCCCAAGAACGCCTCTGTACAGTCCGGATAAAAGAATGTGTGAAATAGAATTTTATGCATGTTTTTATCCACACAAACCCTGGGCAATTGTATAACTGCCCATTTATGCAACATAAAACATTGTTTATGAGTGTTAAAGGTTTTGGAAATTACCTCCTTAATGAATGCACCATAAAGACATCACAAAAATGTATTCTATTTCAAAGGGAATAAGTGGCTTTAATTGGATGCTATAAACAAGAATTATAAGATTGGGCTCTACAGAGTTCCGGTAATTTGCAACATTCTTACGGTAGAAAAACAGCATCCAAATAGTAGCCTGAAGGATTTCTACATAACCATCAGAAATGGTGTTTTACTCCAGAAAAGTGGAAAAATGTAGGACATAAAATAGTGCATAAACATAACATTCAATAATGCTCGTTTCATCAATGCAGTGAATAGCATTATTTTAAAAAGAGAACCTTCATATCCCTAGCCAAAAGCATTCATGATTTTAGTCGTCTATTTGCTACCAAGTATATAATCATAGGTCCCCACAGAATCAAACTTTTTATAATTTTTGAAATTGCATGTAAAAACTGGATTACTTTTCTTATCAAATGATTCTAGTCACTAGCCAGACATGATATCACATTTCAAAGTATATCCACTCTGCTTCAGGGGCTCAGTTCTCGAGATGCTGCACTAATAAAAACCAAGAGTTATTGAATATTATGTTTATGTGTTTTGGCAATGCATTCCAACTTTAAGACTCTATTTGTAACTTGAGATTGGAAATAACACAGTAACATAATGGGGTAGATTTTAAAAGGGTTACGCGCATAAGTTATGTGCGTAACCCTTTCAAAACCCCCCTATGCGCGCCGAGCCTATTTTGCATAGGCTCGGCGACGCGCGCAAGCTCCGGGACACGCGTAAGTCCCGGGGCTTTCCTGGGGGGGACATGTCGGGGCGTGGCCAAGGCCTCCGAAATCGCTCCCGGGCCGGGGAATTGTGCGGCGGTCGCCAGCCAGCGCATACGGTTTATGCCTGGATTTTCAGAACGCCTGGATTTTCAGAAGGCATTTGACAAAGTTCCTCATGAGAGGCTTCTAGGAAAAGTAAAAAGTCATGGGATAGGTGGCGATGTCCTTTCGTGGATTACAAACTGGCTAAAAGACAGGAAACAGAGAGTAGGATTACATGGACAATTTTCTCAGTGGAAGGCAGTGGCAGTGGAGTGCCTCAGGAATCTGTATTGGGACCCTTACTTTTCAATCTACCTTATAAATGGCCTGTGACCGACGGCCCGCAAATGCGCAGTAGAGACCAGCTCTACCGCGCATGTGCGGGCGAGCACGTCGCTCTGAGGCAGCTTCAGAAAGAAAAAAAAATGGCGGCGTCCAGTGGCAGCAGCGGCGGTACCGGCAGCGGGCGGCGACGGCAGTAGCGAGCGACGGCTGTGGCGGTAGCGGCGACGGCGGTAGCGAGCGGCGGCGGTGGCGACGGCGGTAGCGGGCGGTAGCGAGGGAGGGAGAAGAGAGAGAGAGGGAGGGACGGACTGAGTGGGAGGGAGGGACGGAGAGAGAGAGTGGGAGGGAGTGACTGAGTGAGAGGGAGGGATTGAGTGAGGGGGAGGGATTGAGTGAGGGGGAGGGACTGAGTGAGAGGGAGGGAGTGGGACTGAGTGAGAGGGAGAGGGGGTCTGAGGGAGGGAGTGGGACTGGGAGAGAGAGGGAGGGAGTGGGACTGAGGGAGAGTGAGTGGGACTGAGTGAGTGAGAGGGAGGGGGGAGGGAGTGACTGAGTGGGAGGGAGGGACTGAGGGAGGGAGTGGGACTGAGGGAGAGGACGGAGGGAGTGGGGACTGAGTGAGAGGGAGGGAGAGAGGGGGGAGGGAGTGAGTGAGACTGAGTGGGAGGGAGGGACTGAGTGATAGGAGAGGGAGGGTGGGGAGGAGTGGGTGAGGGAGGGGGTGGTGAAGAGTGAGGGGAGAGAGAAAGAGGGGGAGGTGAGAGACAGAGGGATGTAGCCCGTTTTAACGGGCTTAACGGCTTGTATATTTATAAATGATCGGGAAAGAAATACGACGAGTGAGGTAATCAAATTTGCAGATGATACAAAATTGTTCAGAGTAGTTAAATCACAAGCAGATTGTGATAAATTGCAGGAAGACCTTGTGAGGCTGGAAAATTGGGCATCTAAATGGCAGATGAAATGTAATGTGGACAAGTGCAAGGTGATGCATATAGGGAAAAATAACCCATGCTATAGTTACACAATGTTAGGTTCCATATTAGGTGCTACTACCCAAGAAAGAGATCTAGGCATCATAGTGGATAACACATTGAAATCATCGGTTCAGTGTGCTGCGGCAGTCAAAAAAGCAAACAGAATGTTGGAATTATTAGAAAGGGAATGGTGAATAAAATGGAAAATGTCATAATGCCTCTGTATCGCTCCATGGTGAGACTGCACATTGAATATTGTGTACAATTCTAGTCGCCACATCTCAAAAAAGATATAATTGCGATGGAGAAGGTACAGAGAAGGGCTACCAAAATGATAAGGGGAATGGAACAGCTCCCCTATGAGGAAAGATTAAAGAGTTTAGGACTTTTCAGCTTGGAGAAGAGACGGCTGAGGGGGGATATGATAGAGGTGTTTAAAATCATGAGAGGTCTAGAATGGGTAGATGTGAATCGTTTTTTTACTCTTTCGGATAATAGAAAGACTAGGGGGCACTCCATGAAGTTAGCACGGGGCACATTTAAAACTAATCGGAGAAAGTTCTTTTTTACTCAACGTA
Source organism: Rhinatrema bivittatum (assembly GCF_901001135.1). NCBI lineage: Eukaryota > Metazoa > Chordata > Amphibia > Gymnophiona > Rhinatrematidae > Rhinatrema > Rhinatrema bivittatum. Next base: position 707,407,552 of record NC_042615.1, on the reverse strand, counting down.
CAATTAAACTCTGGAATTTGTTGCCAGAGGATATGGTTAGTGCAGTTAGTATAGCTGTGTTTAAAAAAGGAGTGGATAAGTTCTTAGACGAGAAGTCCATTACTGCTATTAATTAAGTTGACTTAGATGATAACCACGGCTATTACTAGCAACGGTAACATGGAATAGACTTAGTTTTTGGGTACTTGCCAGGTTCTTATGGCCTGGATTGGCCACTGTTGGAAACAGGATGCTGGGCTTGATGGACCCTTGGTCTGACCCAGTATGGCATATTCTTATGTTCTTATGCCTGGGACAGGCGTAACTTTCGCGATAAAGGTAGGGGGGTGTAGATAGGGCTGGGGGGGTGGGTTAGGTAGGAGAATGGAGGGGAAGCTGGGGGAAGGCCGAAGGAAAGTTCCCTCTGAGGCCGCTCTGATTTCGGAGCGGTCTCGGAGGGAACGAGCAGCGTGCACAGGGCTCGGCGCATGCAAGGTGCACAAATGTGCACCCCCTTGCACGCGCCAACCCCGGATTTTATAAGATACGTGCGGCTATGTGCGTATCTTATAAAATCCGGCGTACTTTTGTTTGCGCGAACAAAAGTACGCGCGGGCATAGTTTTATAAAATTTACCCCAATATTGGCAGATATGGACCATTTGGCATAACCATTATGGATGTGCTAATGTTTAAAATGAATGCGTAAAATGCAACAAATGAGGATATTTTCAATTTGTTCCAAATGAAACACACAAACAAATAGTCTTCTACAAAAATACCCAAAACTTTTCGGGTATTTTATATTGGTGCATTTTAAAAAAGATAAATAAATATATACAGACCTTTGGCAGAATCAGGTCATGGCCACACCCATCACCAAGGCTTAGGCCCAGTGCCCGGGCTCAGTCTGTAGGCTTAGGCTCAATGCCAAGGCCTAGATTAGATGCCGGGGCAGCATTAGAATGGATTCCATTGCTGATGCCTAGACTTGTCATGACACATGGGCCCAGCCCGAGACGGGGGTCCCATTGCCAAGACCTAGGCCTGATATTGCCCCCCCCCCAGACAGGGTCCCATCACTGAGGCCTAGGCCCAATGCCAGACCCCTGACTGAGGCAGGGTCCTGCACTGAGGCCTAGGCTTAGGGCCAGGCCCTACACCTAGTCCCAGCGTGGAATCCTAGGCCTGATGCTGAAGCACCTTAGAAGGGGTCTTTTGTAGGAGGAAGCCAGGTTCTTTAGCCTGAACTCCCTCCAGTTCACCCAGACCTCCCACCCGGCCAAGAGTACATAATAAACATGTTTAATATCACTTACGCCAGATAATTAGCAGGTGTAAATATACACAAGTAAATTGGAAAATGTTCATGCATAAGTATCTTTTAAAATAGCAATTTACATAAGAAAATAAGAAATTGCCATGCTGGAACAGACCAAGGATCCATCAAGCCCAGCAACCTTTTTCCACCAGAGGCCAAACCAGGCCACAAGAACCTGGCAAGTACCCAAACACCAAGAAGATCCCATGCTACTGTTGCCAGTAATAGAAGAGAGGCCATTCCATAAGTCAACTTGATTAATAGCAGTTAATGGACTTCTCCTCCAAGAACTTATCCAAACCTTTTTTAAACCCAGCTACACTAACTGCACCAACCACATCCTCTGGCAACAAATTCCAGAGCTTAATTGTGTATTGAGTGATAAAGAATTTTCTCCAATTAGTCTTAAATGTTCTACTTGCTAACTTCATGGAGTGCCCCCTACTCCTTCTATTATCCGAAAGTGTAAATAACTGATTCACATCTATTCGTTCAAGACCTCTTGTGATTTTAAAGACCTCTATCATAACCCCACTCAGCCATCTCTTCTCTAAACTGAACAGCCCTAACCTCTTCAGCCTTTCCTCATAGGGGAGCTGTTTCATCCCCTTTATCATTTTCTTTGCCCCTCTCTGTACCTTCTCCATTGCAACTATATCTTTTTTGAGATGCAACGACCAGAATTGTACACAATATTCAAGGTCTCCCCATGGAGCAATACAGAGGCATTATGACATTTTCTATTTCATTAACCATTCCCTTTGTAATAATTCCTAACATTCTGTTTGCTTTTTTGACTGCTGCAGCACACTGAGCCAACAATTTCAAAGTATTATCCATTATGATGCCTAGATATTTTTCTGGGTAGTAGCTCCTAATATGGAGCCTAACATGGTGTAACTACAGCAAGGGTTATTTTTTCCAATATGCAACACCTTGCACTTGTCCACATTAAATTTCATCTGCCATTTGGATGCCCCATCCTCTAGTCTTGCAAGGTCCTCCTGTAATGTATCACAATCTGCTTGTGATTTAACTACTCTGAATAATTTTGTATCATTCACAAATTTATTAACCTCACTCATCGTATTCCTTACCGGATCATTTATAAATATATTGAAAAGCACTGGTCCAAGTACAGATCCCTGAGGCACTCCACTGTTTACCCTTTTCCATTGAGAATATTGACCATTTAATCCTATGCTCTGTTTCCTGTCTTTTAACCAGTTTGTAATGCATGAAAGCACATCGCCTCCTATCCCATGACTTTTTAGTTTTCTTAGAAGACTCTCATAAGGGACTTTGTCAAATGCCTTCTGAAAATCCAAATACACCTTTATCCACATGTTTTTTAACCCCTTCAAAAAAATGAAGCAGATTTGTTAGGCAAGACTTCCCTTGGGTAAATCCATGTTGACTGTGTTCCATTAAACCATGTCTTTCTATATGCTCTATGATTTTGATCTTTAGAATAGTTTCCACTATTTTTCCCGGCACTGAAGTCAGGCTCACTGGTCTCCAGTTTCCCGGATTGCTTCTGGAGCCCTTTTTAAATATTGGGGTTACATTGGCCACCCTCCAGTCTTCAGGTACAATGGATGATTTTAATGATAGGTTACACATTTTAACTAATACATCAGAAATTTCATTGTTTAGTTCCTTCAGGACCCTAGGATGCATACCATCCAGTCCAAGTGATTTGCGGCTCTTTAGTTTGTCAATCTGGCCTACTACATCTTCCAGGTTCACAGTGATTTGGTTCAGTTCATCTGACTCATCACCTTTGAAAACCATCTCCAGAACTGGTATCTCCCCAACATCCTCATTAGTAAACACGGAAGCAAAGAATTCATTTATTCTTTCTGCAATGGCCTTATCTTCCAAACGACTCCCTCACAGGATTCTTGTTTCGGATATATTTTAAAAAGTTTTTATTATGAGTTTTTGCCTCTATGGCCAACTTCATTTCAAACTCTCTCTTCACCTGTCTTATCAATGTTTTACACTTAACTTGACAATGCTTATGCTTTTTCCTATTTTCTTCAGATGGATCTTTCTTCCAATTTTTGAAGGATGCTTTTTTGGCTAAAATAGCTTCTTTCACCTCACCTTTTAACCATGTCATTAATTGTTTTGCCTTCCTTCTACCTTTCTTAATGCATGGAATACATCTGGATTGTGTGTCTAGGATTGTATTTTTAAACAATGTCCATGCTTATTGAACACTTTAAACTTTGCAGCTGAACCTTTCAGTTTTTTTCTATTTTCCTCATTTTATCAAAGTTTCCCTTTTGAAAATTTAGTGTTAGAGCTGTAGATTTATTATTGTCCCCCTTCCAGTTATTAATTTAAATTCGATCATTTTATGATCAGTATTGCTGAGTGGCCCCACCACCGTTGTCTCTCTCACCAAATCCTGCATTCCACTAAGAATTAAATCTAAAATAGCTCCCTCTCTCATTGGTTCCTGAACCAGTTGCTCCATGAAGCAGTCATTTATTACATCCAGGAACTTTATGTCTCTAGCAAGTCCTGATGTTACATTTACCCATGCATATGTGTTGGCCCCGCCCTGTTATGCCCCTAGAACGCCCCTTTTTTACACACATATATGTGCATGCAAAAGTGAATATACACACATATTTTATAAAATATGGAATACAGAAGAAGAGCCTACTTACACGTGTACATGCTAATTTTTATGAGTGTAAATTTTTCAAAATGTACCTAATACTTTTTAAAATGTAAACATATGCACATAAAGGCAAACCCTTTCCCAATCACATCTTAAGGAATACCTCTGCTCAGTCCAGGTAAACTTATGCACAAATGCGCGTAAACTTAGGACATACACATGTAAGTTTATCTTAATATTGATGGGCAATTTTATAGCAAGCCATCTGTCTTTTATCCCTCCATTTGCCTCGTCTCTCCTATCCTTCCTACGCTTCTCATTGCTCTTCCTTTCTCCTTTCACTCATTTCATCTTCTCTCTTCTCTCAACCTGCTTCCTTCCATTTATTTGGCTTCTCCAGAAAGCTGTGAGGTCTCCTGCTTTCTAGTGATCAGAGTATAAAACTACAACAGAGATTTACTGAGCTATACAAATCCCATCCTGCTAGTAACTATCTGTGTCACCTGGAACAAGTCATTACTTCCCTGTGTCTTAACTAAATGCATAGGGTAATATAACCGTATTATTGTTTCTTAATTTTAAAAAACACCATGGGTCTAAATATCTTACTACTGATAATATGGATTCCAGAAATGTATTCTCAAGCAATCTACCCCATAGATAGCTGCATTTATGTTCTTAAGTTGTACAGCTATAAATCCAGTTTATATATTAGCATATTAAAAACATCAAACTTATAGATGCTGGTTTAATTCTCCTTTTAAAAGCTTCCCCAAGACAAGATACTTTAAAATGTAACTATCCTCCTGCATAGGTAATTAAGAAATAAATTACAGTTTCTTCACAGGCACTTACTCTGGTGGGCAAGGTTCAGTGTTGCAGGATCTTTGGTTTTCTGGTGGCTTACTGTCAGGGTCACAGTAATTGTTCTGTACAATGGAGCTGTCATCTAGCCTTTTACACACCACCTCTTGCTTCTGCATACCTTGAAAAGAAGTTAGATGCTATTAATATTCATTTCTACTGACTGCTTGACACGCCACCGATCCTGCATTTCTGGTCTTCGTTATAATAAAAATCCAATACTGAAAACACAGTATAAACAGATTAATGCTTTATTGTCCTTACATAAGAAGTCTTACTTTTTGCATTTTTTAGCATCTTAAAGTTAATTGCAATTATAATAAGTAAAAATTATACTGCATTCAGATACATAACATTTTAGAGGATCCCTCTTCTAGTTACGACTGTGCTGCAATGAACTTGCACATTGTGTGTGAGCTCAGGAAGGTTAAGCGTCACAGCCATAGTCACATAGTAAGAGATGAATAAGGTAAATAGACTGGGAGGTCACTAGGCGGAGCACGCTGTACTCCAATTACTAAGTATACTGTCAGCCTTAGTGCTAGAAGTGTTACTCAGGAGCTGCTCCTGGGCTTTGGTTGTAGTGCTGTTCTCAGGGTCTTCATGCATGGCAAAGGTTATTTACTCAGGCTCTAAGGGGTGGTTTTGCATTGCAGAGCACTGCAATGAGCAGGGGAGGTAATTTAAGGCCAGCAGGGCACCTTGGTTTACCTAATGAAATAATGAACAGTAAGTGGGTGGCGAGAAAGAGAGGGGAAATGGTCCCACTGGCAATAAGTTACTGAAGAAATGAGACCTTTAGATCGCTTGTGTACAGTTGTGCTGTGATATGTAACTCACATCTGCTCAATGCAGAGGTTCCATATACTCAGAGCATATCCTGTGCTTCTTATGCTCTGTGTGATAATTGATATAAGAAAAGAACTATCAAGGAGGAACAAGCGGGAGATTTTCAGTATACGGTATACGGTCTCCAACTCTGCATCCTGGCCAACCCCTTGCCCCATACCCACTGCCCATTCTGGACTCTGCACTTTTACCACTCCCCACTGGAAGAACTCTGGATCCCTTCCTAGCCCTCCCCTTTCTCCCCCCAATCAGGCTAGGGGTGTGCATTCATTTTTGATGTATTGGCAATCCGCAACGTATATGTCCCTATTCGTTGTATTCGTGGGGTCACGAAACATATGGCGAACCCCCACAAATACAACGTATCTAATGAATAAACCCCCCACCCTCCTGACCCCCCCCCCAAGACTTACCAAAAAATCCATGGTGGTTCAGCGGGGGTCCTGGCGCGATCTCTTGCACTTGGGCTGTCGGCTGCCGGTATTCAAAATGGCGCCGATAGCCTTTGCTCTCACTATGTCACAGGGGCTACCGGTGCCATTGGTCGGCCCCTGTCACATGGTAGGAGCATAAGATGGCTCCATTGCTCCTACCATGTGACAGGGGCCGACCAATGGCACCGGTAGCCCCTGTGACATAGTGAGTGCAAAGACTATCGGCGCCATTTTGAATACCGGCAGATGACAGCCCGAGTGTAAGAGATCACGCCAGGACCCCTGCTGGACCACCAGGGACTTTTGGTAAGTCCTGGGGGGCTCAGGAGGGTGGGGGATTGTAGTTAATTAAATTTAAAGGGTTGGGATGGGGGATTTTTTGGGAAACAAATACATACGTAACTAATGAACGGATCGGGGTCCCCCGAGAACGGATGCAACGGATTAGGCTCCCCACGAATACGAATACCGAATGGGACGAATCCGTCCCTGCTGCACATCCCTAACTCAGGCACATATGGGAGAGGGAGGAGTCATATGTAGCACATCAAATGGACCAATAATTTCTGTAGGGCATCGATGTCGCAATGAAAACACCTCAGACGGTCTTCAGGGTGAAGCGTGCTCTCCCAGGCTTTTGGGAAGGCTGCTCTTTTATTGTAAATGATCTCATAGCATTTGATATGATACATACGTCACATGTTTACTGCTACAATATTTCCACATAAATGTTTATGCTGACCTTTTACTACGTGGGTGCAGAGAGGTGCAAACGGTCAATCTTCAGGCAGGGAGGGGGGAGGTCATTAGCTGGTCATGAGGCAATGGTACTGAGCTATCTAGGTGTGAAAAACCACATACATGCTAGTAGGTCATAAACTAAGCTGGTGCTGCAAAGCTTTTGCTGCAGATATGTTCCTTGCAGACTTCCTGTTAGCTATAGACAGGAAGTATGTTTGCTTGCTAAAACTTGCTGCGGTCGGAGCAAACAGTTTCTTTACGCTACGAGTAGGTTTTAGACATGGGACAGATGTTGACCTTCTGAGGTGGCGTGCCATCTGTCAGGGAAGCCAAACACCCAACCCCCACACATCGACAGCTGCATGCACTGGTGGTGCTGCTCTATGAAGCTGGGTAAGGCAATTTTTTCATTTTAATTTATACTATTGGCCTTTGCAGGAGGAGAGGGTCTAACAGACCGAATTTTAAAAGCGTTACTTGCACAAAAATTCTCACATATGCATGTATGTGGGCTGCGAACAAGCAAAACAGATTTAAAAAAGTCGCAAAATACATCCGAATGTACCTATGCTTACGTAAGGAATAACGGGGCTGGGCGTGGGCGTGGCATGCCTGGGCATAGGCATTCCAGGGTGGAGCAAAGACTTAAGCACAAACTCTGAATTTCAAAACTGAAAACTGCAGCACAAGTATACTAGATATCCACAGAGCTTTCCTGCTGCTTCTGAAGAGAAGTAAGTCTGTAGATCTTGAGTTTTAGGGTTTATAGTACTGGATGAGGGGTCTGGATCAACTACGGTATGTGTAGGATGAAGAACCAGAGAGGTCTGTAAGACCTCACTATTAACTGGACAAATTAGTGGACTAATTGCAAAACTGGGAAAGTGCCTCGCGCAATCATGTTTTAAAATGTGCTGATATATGCGTTTAAAAGCCAACAAGGTCCTATGGAAGGCACATACTCGCTAACTGTGCTTGAGTAATCTCTTAAAATTAGGAGCATGCTTATACGCGGTTGGTGCATTTTAAAACTGTTACAAACCTGCCCTGGCTAGCGCCATGGGCAGCTTCTTCACTTCTCTTTTTTCCCGTGGCCCGGAGGCCACCAATGCTTTCCTGGCGCAGCTGGAATCGTCCCCGTGCAGCCTATGTGACCGGAGGCTACCGATGTCCTTACTACTGCACTGTGGCCAAGAGACTGCCGGCATTCCAGCAGCTGCCTGGTGGCAGGGAGCCATCTCGGTGCATGTCTGCACAGTCCGGAGACTGCCGTCAGCATTCTCATTTGGCCCAGAGGCCACCGAAGTTACCTTGTCCCCTCCATGGGGAGGGGCCTTCGTCCTCGGCCTCGCCTGTGCTGCGGAGCCATCCTCAATTCATCGTCTGTGGCAGGGAGCCGCCTCCGACATCGCTAGGCCAGGGTTTGTGGCCTAGCTTCTGTTCCTGCCTTATTCAGCGGCAGGGACGCCGCTGTCCAGGGTCCTGCCCACGTCCAGCTTCCCTCCTAGGCGTCTCTCTTCAGTATTTAATGGGCCAGCGAGGGAGTGGTGCTCCAGTGATGTCATCAAGGGACCCTCCTCTTCCGCCCTATAAAAAGGGCCTGTCTTCATTGCTTCGTGGCCTTCGCAAGGAGCCAGTCCTCCCTAGGACTTCTCTTCCATCTTGCTTCTCGTTGGCACTCTGTTCCATGCTGGAATTCCATGTCTTGTCTTCATCGTTGTCTTCATCAAGGTCTCTCGTCAGATCCTGTGTCTTCTTCGTCCAAATCCTGATATTCCTGGTGTCGTCCTTCAGATATTCTGATGTTTCCATCATCCTTCTCCTTAGATCTGCTGATGTTTCATTCTTCAGATCTCCTCCGTTATTGCAGCGTAAGACTCCAGAAGATTCCGGCTTTTATGTTCTTCACTCCAAGTCCCGTCTCCGAGCTTTAAGCCTCAGGTGCCACACTCAGAGTCCACTTGAGCTCCCATGCTGAGTGAGTTTCTCTGAGTCCCTGGATCCTGGAATCTTTCTCCGAACCCTGCACCCTGTCCAGATCTTCGGAATTCCTTGCGCCTGCTTCCTTCCACGCAAATGAACTCTACTTAAAACCTGTTCCGTTGGCGCGGTCCGTCCCTTGCCTTGAATGGCTGTGGAAGGTGTGCCTCGGAGCAGGCCTCACCAGAGTCTTCGTTTTGATTCTTCAATCAACCTGAGCGGGGAACCACTAATGTGGTCTGCGATCAGCCCTTACTAGCTATGTAGGGCACGCCTACCAGCGTGGTCCACGACCATCCCTAATTGGCTGAGTAGGGCGCGTGATGTGGCAGTACCTATTCAGAGTTCTTCAAGCATCTTTGTGACTCTTTCGGAGTGCTCCTCTTCAATCAACCTGAGTCCGTCTCAGTTCTTCAATCAACCTAAGTCTTTGTGTCAATTCTTCAACTATCCTCTCAACCCTCAAGTATCCTAACTCTTCGTGTGAAGCCCTCACGTATCCTGAGTCTTCGTTTTCATTTGATGTCTTCACCCTTCAGCCTCTGTCCGTCCTGTCGCATTTGCTGTTCCGTACAGCAGGTCCAAAAGGGCTATCGAGTGGCCAGAGGGCTACCCCAGAGACCAACATTGTGTTGCTGGGTCTCTTTGATGCGATCAGGTTCAGCAGAGGCCTGGTTTCTACATCTTCAGCCTGTGCTTGGACACTCCTCGCCTGCTTTGGCACTTCCCGGAGCTCCTTTGCGGTTGCGTTGTGGCCAAAGGGTACACGAAATCCCAGAAATGGGATTGCCTCAAGCATTCCCTCAACAAAATCATACATGCGTAAGTGCATGCATGATTAAAAATTCTAGCGTATCCTCACTTGCGCGTCAATATGCACTGTGTATGGGCACATACGCACTCATTTTAAAATCAACCTTTAAGTTAGGGCCTCTCACCATGGCAGACCTACCAAGTCTCCCGTGGGTTCTCTCTCTTTCAGCTGCTCTCCCTTAGTCACTGTGTGGGAGATTAGAATGCCCCAGCAGGAGAGGACTCGCCAAACTGGGAGTCTCCCTCTGACTAGGGAGTACTTGGTAGGTCCAAAAGACAATAAGAGAGCTATGACAACAGATATGGAGAGGCCAATCTTCAAAGAGCTTAGACTCCTAACTTTTGGAGTTGGCTTCTAAATTGGCCCTTTTGAAAATTTACTATAATTGAGTACCTAAATTTAGGATCCTAGTTTCACTAGATGCCTAAATTTAGGGTTCTAGGTTGGGGAAATAAATTTAGGATCTTAGCACTGATTTTCAGAATTAGGCACCCAATTTAGGTGCCTAAATTTAGAAGCTCAGCTTTTTGTGAATATTGGCCCCAGAAGGAACAGTTGCCTGTGTTTGTAAATGTATTTTCTATGTGCAACAAATGTATATAAAAGCAATTTAAATTAAAATGAGCAGATGTTAACTGGCAGTTATGCTACAGGCAGTGGCATGTTATCAGGGCATTCAAGGGATTCAGTGAATCCCTAGCCCTAACCAATTTCTTTTATGCATTTCAGTTTTGTTGGGGTTTTTTTTAGTTTATTTTTTTTTTAGTCTAGCAGGGATAAATCAAGTTGATCTGGCCTCAACCACACCATCCACTTCATTGACTCACAGCAGGCCTGGCAACAGGAGGTGCATATAAGTGAACATCATCTCCTGCTCTGCAGGGCCAATCTCTCAGCTCTTATTGCAAAATTGGCTCGGCGGTAGCAGATGATATTGCATCAATGTGACTCCTGCTATAATCTATACCACAGAAAGAACCCATGATCTGGTAAGCCCACCACAAAGCCCATCCTGTGGCCTTCAGGAGAAAAGAGGACACCCCATGGCTGCCAGTGGAGCCAATCCCGTTGGTGGATGAAAAGGAGACCTGGCAGGCCAGTGAGGAGCCCTTACTGCAGCGGCCAAAGGAAGGACCTGCAACCCTGAAGCATGACAAAGAGGTGGAGAAGAGATCGGGAGGACTTGAATCTGTGTGCGTTAGAGAGTGAGTGTGTGTAAGAGCGAGCAAGCCACTGAATTTTAGAGAGTGTCTGTGTGTGTATGTGTGTGTGAGAGCCACTGAGTGTGAGAGTGCCTATGTGTATGAAGAAGAGAGATCCACTGGAAGAGAGAGAACCACAGAGTGTGAGTGTGCATGAGGGAGAGAGAGCCACTGAGTGTGACTGGGCCTATTTAAGCTAGTAGGGGGCAGGAGCCACTGAGTGTGAGTGTGCATATGTGTGAGGAAGAGTGTGTCTTTTTTGTGTGAGATAGTGCCTGTGTGTTTGAAAGCCACAAAGTGTGAGAGAATGGTTGTGTATGTGTGTGAGGGAGAGAGAGAGAGCCATTGCATGTGAGTATGTCTCTGTATGTGTGTGAGGGAGAGAGAGCCATTGCATGTGAGTATGTCTCTGTGTGTGTATGAGAGAGAGAGAGTTACTGCATGTGAGAGTGTCTGTGTGTGTGTGTGTGTGTGTGAGGGAGAGAGTCACTGAATGTGAGAGGGTGCCTGTGTGTATGTGAAGCAGAGAGAGCCACTGAATGTGAGTGTGCATGTGGGAGGGAGAGAGAGCCACTGCGAGTATGCATGTGTGTGTGAGAGAGAATCCCTGTTTGTGTGAGAGCGATTCAGTGTAAGGGAGTGCCTTTTTTGTGTGATAAAATGCCTATGTGTGTGAGAGCCACTGAGTACGAGACTGCCTTTATTTGTGAGGGAAAGCAAGCCACTGAGTATGAAAGAGTGCCTTTGTGTGTGTGTGTCTGTGTATGTGTGTATGCATGAGTGAAAGAGAAGAGTGCATGGGGAAGAGAAAGAGGTTAAAGTTTGTGCACCATCTTCCTACCAACTAATCCAGGACAATCTCAAGGTGACTAGAAATCAAAAGTTCCCAGCTATGGAGAGCAGAGGATGTTGGGTTGTTTTTTTTTTAATCCCTATTAGTTTTAATTGTTTGATGTTATTTGATATGTCTGCTGTTTTTAAATATTTTATTGATGTCATATTTGCAGTGTTGCTCTTTTCTGGGTAGGATGATTGATGTTTGAGTCCTGGGAGTTAGTGTTGTTTTGATATGGCAGATTTGTCTCTTGGTGCAACTGTATTCTTGACAAACTATGACAGCTTTTATTGGATCTACCGTGTTTCCCCGAATATAAGACAGCGTCTTACTTTCTTTTTACCCCCAAAAGTCCCACTATGTCTTACTTTCAGGGTATGTCTTATATTGGAAAAAAAACCTGAGTGTTCAAAAAAAAATTATTTTTAAATACCTGTCGGAGGGCCGCGTGGGTCCAGGCGGCTGGCGGCGGGAGCCGGGTGGTCGCATGTTAAATCTAGGCCGCGGGCGGGTGGGCGCTTGTTCCAGGCGGCGGCGGCGGCGGCGGCGGGGGGGGGGGGGCGGGTGGACGCGCGTTAGTTCGAGACGGCCGGCGGGCGGCGGGTGGTCGCGTGTTAAATCTAGGCCGGGTCGCACAGGCGCGCATTCATTCACTGCCGGTGGGGGCTGCCAGCTAAAATACTAAAATACAACTGCTAGATTTTATTTTATTTTATTTTTAACCCTATTACTAGTTTGAAGATTGAATGAATGTATGTATTTTATTATTTTTTAATCGATTATAGTATAATTTAATGTTATTATTTATAGGGTTTTATTTTAATTTCTAATTTAGTTTTATCATTTATAATTTTATTTGTTTTAAGACTTGTCGTTAAAGACAGTCAGTTGTTTGATTGTAAACCGACTTGAAGTGTATACAATATGTTCGGTATATAAAAATGTTTAAATAAATAAATAAATATCTCTGATCTGACATTTGAAGAAGGGACTTGTGTAGTTTTAAATGCTTTTGTACAATATTTTTAGGTACAGGTATTTTTTATTTTGTACATATTTTTAGGCAGCCAGTCTTGTTCCTGACCTGCCTGCCTGTCTGCAGCCTGTCTACGACCCCAGCTAGTTCCTGACTCATCTGTCTGTCTGCCGCCTGCCTCAAAGACCTCAGCCTGTTCCAGATCTGCTTGTCTGTCTGCCGCCTGCTTCAAAGACCCCAGCTTGTTCCAGACCTGCTCGTCTGTCTGCTGCCTGCCTCAGAGACCCCAGCCTTTTTCAGACCTGCTCGTCTGTCTGACGCCTGCTTCAAAGACCTCAGCCTGTTCCAGACCTGTTCGCCTGTCTGCCCCCTGCCTCAAGGACCTCAGCCTGTTCCAGAACTGCTCGCCTGTCTGCCACCTGCTTCTAGACCTCTGCTTGCCTCTGACTACATCTGACCTCCAGTATCTGACCCTTGTTTCAGTGACCACTCCTCGGACTGACCTTTGGACATTGACTTTTCACTTGCCTGACCTCACCTCCAGATTGACTCTGTTCCTTGCCTTGTCATCACCAACACTGTTCTGGTTCTCCCTGCTCCAGCTTGAACCCAACCGTACTCCTTCTGTGTCTGTGGGCACGCCAGACTTCCATTCTCCCAGGAGACCCTGCGAGGCCCACCTAAGTCCAAGCGGCCCAGGTCCCTACGGGCTCCTCCAGGGGGGACCTCAGGCTTCCAGTGGTGAAGCTCTACCTAGCCTCTGTCTCCTTCAGTGCTCCGGACCCTGGGGCCAATTACCTCCAGTTCCCTTTCAGGAGCCATTCCATTTTTGCCCCAGGACAAGGGTCCACCCCCGATCGCAACAGTGAACCTGGAAACTACAGACCGATAAACCTGACCAGTGCCTGCAAAATCGTGGAAACTGTTATAAAGAATAAAATCACAAAACATTTATATAGACATAGATTTACCCAAGGGAAGTCTTGCCTCACAAATTTCCTACATTTTTTTGAAGGGTAAATAACATGTGGTCAAAGGTGAATCAGTAGATGTGGTGTATTTGGATTTTCAAAAGTTGTTCCACAAAGTCCCGCATGAGAGGCTTCTAAGAAAACTAAAAAGTCATGGGATAGGAAGCGATGACCTTTAGTGGACTTCAAGCTGGTTAAAAGACAGGAAACAGAGAGTATGATTAAATGATCTGTTTTCACAGTGAAAAAAGGTAAGCAGTGGAGTATTTCAGGGATCTGTACTTGGACCAGTGCTTTTTAGTATATTTATAAATGATCTGGAAAGGGGTACAATGAGTGAGGTGATCAAATTTGCAGATGACACAAAATTATGCAGAGTAGTTAAATCTCAAGCAGGTTGTGATAAATTGCAGGAGGATCATGCACTCTTCCTCACACATATGCACACTCACACTTCCAAATAGCACATGAAATTTAACATGGACAAGTGCGAAGTGATGCATATAGGGAAAAATAACCCTTGCAGTAGTTACACAATGTTAGGTTCTATCTTAGGAGTTACCATCCTAGGCGTCATAGTGGACAATATATTGAAATTGTCGGTTCAGTGTGCTGCGGCAATCAAAAAAGCAAATGGGGGGAAGAGGGATTTGAGGGAGAAACCTCTCCTTGAGAGAGGTACTGGCTGGAACTGAACCCGGGGCTCCTATCCCCTTGCCGGGGTCGGAGTCGTAAGACCAACATGGACCCTCCGGAAGCCCCGCCCCCGTGAGGTCATCGGAGGAGGACGGACTGAATTCCCTTTAAAATCGAGGTAGCTACGGCATTTGGTGGAGGTATTTGAGGGAGTGCTGGCTGGAACAGAACCAGGGGCTCCTATCCCCTTGCCGGGGTCGGAGTCGTAAGACCAACGAAGACCCACCAGAAGCCCCACCCCCGTGAGGTCATCGGAGGGGGACGGACTGAATTCCCTTTAAAATCAAGGCGGCTACGGTGTTTGGTGGAGGTATTTGAGGGAGAAACCTCTCCTTGAGAGAGGTGCTGGCTGAAACTGAACCCGGGGCTCCTATCCCCTTGCCGGGGTCGGAGTCGTGAGACCAACGTGAACCCGCCGGAAGCCCAGCCCCCCGTGAGGTCATTGGAGGGGGATGGACTGAATTCCCTTTAAAATTGAGGCGGCTACAGCGCGCAGCCATCGGCGCGCTGCCTAAGCCGCACGCCAAAGGGGCACGCCCCTTATGAAAAATATTTCCTGGTTTTATCTTTTCTTGCTATCTTTATGGGCAGGAAGAGGAAGGTGAAAATCTGAACTTCCTCTCCAGGGTTCCCGGTGAGAGGACCGATGGACTCACACGTCGCAAGGGGGGTAATCGACCTTTACAAAGAACAATTCCAGATATATCTTTTTCTTCTGGATCCCCAGAGGCTCAGGGGCCAACGCAGTTGTCTCAACCAAATATGGAAGATTCCAATCTTACACCTCAGACAATTATAAATGGACAAAGAGATTTTGTGAATTCAAATAGTGATGGGACTAATGTAACTTTGAATACTGTAGTCGTAGGGGTGAAATTGGGTGCCAAGCTGCAGGAAATGGTTATGGAACCCATTGATCCCCGGAATGTTACCTTAAGAGATGTTTGGTTGGCTTTAAATAATCTTCAGAAAATAATGTCCAATTCAATTGAGCAAAAGAGAATTACCACACTTGAATTTAAAAATGTAATGGAGAAGCATAATAATCGTTTGATACAATTAGAAGAAAAATGTAAAACTTTCTCCACTCAGATTGAGGTCTTAAAGGAAGTAAATAATTCCTCTATAAAAGATGGGTTAATAACACATAGACAGATGGAAAATCTGGAGAACCAAAACTATATTAGAAATCTCAGGTTCTTAAATTTTCCTGAAACCAGATTGATATCTGCTATGGAATTACTTACAAAATATTTGGTGGAGGTATTATCTATAGTGACAATTGATGAGGCATCAATATCTAAATTATATTATATTCCTAAATCTAGATTAAGGTCACAAGTGGGGCAAGAGGATATGGATCTTGTCCAACATTCCCCAAATTTAACTTCATTTCTGGAAGCCTCTCAAGATGATATACCACAAAGATCAACATTATTAGTTACTTTTTGAGAGAGAGAGACAAGAACCAGGTATTACAGAAATATTTTGAAAATAAGGGTTATAATTTTTGTGGTCAGCGGATCCAAATATTTCCTGATGTGACCAAAGTAACACAAGCTAGGCGTAAACAATTTCTGACCTTGAAGTCTAGAGTGTTAGCCCTAGGGGCAACATTTTATTTAAAATTTCCATGTAAGTGTTCTGTGGTTTATCAGAAAAACAAATTTATTTTTCAAGATCTCACCCACTTAGAATCATTCTTGGTTGATAAACAAGGGTTGAGAAATGAAACTGCAACAAATTGAAATATTCTCCCAGTAACTGTAAAATATGATTACAGATTTCCTGTGGTTTTTTTTTCCTATATAGAGAGCCTCCCATAATGTGGACTAAATATTCTTGTTACTGATAGTTTATGGGAAATTGATTATTCTGTTACATAGAAATAAAACATAAAGTATTTTCATGTGTTTTATACAATGTAAAATTGTTTAAAAACTAATAAAATATAAATTAAAAAAAAAAAAAAAAGCAAATGGGAATTATTAAGAAGGGAATGGCAAAAAAAAACGATGGATGACATAATACCTCTGTATCGCTCCATGGTGAGACTGCATCTTGAATGCTGTCTGTAATTCTGGTCACCGCATCTCAAAAAAGATATAGTTGCACTGGAGAAAGTGCAGAGAAGGACGACCAAAATGATAAGTGGCATGGAAGGTTGCCCTATGAGGTAAGGCTAAGGAAGTAAGGGCTGTTCAGTTTGGAGAAGAAATGACTGAGGAGGGATATGACAGAGGGCTTCAAAATCATGAAAGGACTTGAAAAAGTTAATGTAAATTGGTTATTTACTCTCTCAGATAATAGAAGGACTAGGGGGCACTCTATGAAGTTAGTAAGTAGCTCATTTAAAACAAATCGAAGAAAATTATTTTTCATTCAACACATGGTTAAGTTCTGGAATTCATTGTCAGAGGATGTGGTTAAAGCAGTTAGTGTAACTGGGTTTAAAAAAGATTTGGATAAATTCCTAGAGGAAAAATTAATAAATTGCTATTAATTGATAAGCGATAGTAGCGTGTGATTAATTTAATGTTTGGGTACTTGCCAGGTACTTGTGACTTGGATTGGCCACTGTTGGAAACAGGATACTGGGCTTGATGGACCCTTGGTCTGATCCAGTATGGCAATTCTTATGTTTGTTCTCATGCTCTTAAAATTTCAAAGGACCACTACCTAGATACCTGCTTGTTTTTTCATTTTTGTTTGTGAAAAGAGAATCAATTTGTAAATCAGTTGCTGTGCATGCAAATATCCAGCACCTTAATTAAATACTGAAACAAAGTACAATAAACCATTTCATTTTAGACTTTTCCAGTGTGAGAAAACAAGATGTTTGGGTGATCCCTGTGTAGGTGGAGACTTCCTGCTGCGTTTCCTGATTAAAATCACACTTAGATGCATTTTGTTACTTCTTGGTATAAGCTGATGCCTTTTTATTGAACAAAATACATTTCTGGACTAGACTGTACGAGTTAGTCAAGAAATGTATTGTTAGTCCAACAAAAAGGTTTTATCTTATTTATTTTGTTTCTGACAATATTTCCTCTCAATCAAGTGGACTAACATGGCAACCACACTGCTTTTAATGAAATCAAACACAAAGCTCTGAGTGTTTTCTTTCAGTAACTGATGTCACCAGAGAATAGAACCAATAGGAGGACCACAGTATAGTGATATCCCCTATCTGATAACAATTAAGAGCTGAAATGTTAGTTTCTCTGTCTTGGGCCCCGATAAAATAAGGTGCGCTAGGCTGTGCACACATGTCAACACACGGTTCTGCATACATTTTTGTACACAGACCTGTACTCCCAATGTAGCAAGAAGTTTTCCACATGAATAAATATGCATGACCCTGAGCAAAAAGATGCAAATGGATTAGCGCTCCTCTACGCAAATTCCATGTTAATCAAGGCATTAGCTATTACTTCCTAATGCAGAGAGGAGCTTAGGTTTTGCTCATGTTTTCTTAACACTGAAAATGTTACCACTGGTTAGAGGTGGAGAAAAGTTTCTCGGGCTGGTCTACGGAACTGAACATGGAATTTGTGGTGTACTCAGCATTTATGCACAGAAAACATAATGGGTAGATATTCAAAATGCATTCAGCACTATTTAGCCAGATAAGTTTATGTCTAAGTTTAGACGCCTGACAGAGCATGTCTAAACTTAGCTGGATAGACTTACCTGGCGAAGTGCACACACATATATGTGTATATTCTGCAGCTTTGCCTTGCTACTGAATATACATCGTATCTTAACTGGATACGTTCTAACACATCCAGCTTTGAATATCTACCCCATTGAGTATTTTGTGAACACAACTTTTATAAGCCAACCTGTGCACCTAACTCATGTTTTAGGGGCACGACCTTTGTGTTCCTAGCTCACATTGGGCCTCATTTTCCAATATCGCATTGGATACCAAAAAGGGGTGTAGCTTATGCTAATAAGCATGTGTATTACAAATTGCATTATCAGCTATGGAAAAGGCTGTTAAGTTTCTCGGGCTGGTCTATGGAACTGAACATGGAATTTGTGGTGTACTCAGCATTTATGCACAGAAAACATAATGGGTAGATATTCAAAATGCATTCAGCACTATTTAGCCAGATAAGTTTATGTCTAAGTTTAGACGCCTGACAGAGCATGTCTAAACTTAGCTGGATAGACTTACCTGGCGAAGTGCACACACATATATGTGTATATTCTGCAGCTTTGCCTTGCTACTGAATATACATCGTATCTTAACTGGATACGTTCTAACACATCCAGCTTTGAATATCTACCCCATTGAGTATTTTGTGAACACAACTTTTATAAGCCAACCTGTGCACCTAACTCATGTTTTAGGGGCACGACCTTTGTGTTCCTAGCTCACATTGGGCCTCATTTTCCAATATCGCATTGGATACCAAAAAGGGGTGTAGCTTATGCTAATAAGCATGTGTATTACAAATTGCATTATCAGCTATAGAAAAGGCTGTTATTAGCCCAATTTGGGCTACATTGTGGTTCATGATGTCTCCTGACAGGCCTGTTTCAGTATGATGCTGAGAGAGTGAGAGAGAGTGAGTGAGTGAGTGAGTGAGAGAGAGAGAGAGACTGACTTGTCACAGTGCCTCCTCCCTAGACAGGTATTTGTATTCCTATGGGAGGCCCGCCTAGTAACTCGAGGTGAGGTTTAAGTATTAGTGTAGGGGGTTAGGGGCCACTTTCACATTCAACGTGAGACGTACGAACAGAACAGTGGTCTCTTGTGAAGATTTGATGACCTACGGAGTGAGAAACCTCACTCCAAGATGAGATTTGGGCAATGTTCTCTCAACCTAGCTTGATGGACTCTCTACCTGGGTAACATCAAGCTAGGTGGAGAGAACATTGCACAAATCTCATCTTGGAGTGAGTTTCCTCACTCTGTAGGTCATCAAATCTTCACAAGAGACCACTGTTCTGTTCGTACGTCTCACGTTGAATGTGAAAGTGGCCCCTAACCCCCTACACTAATACTTAAACCTCACCTCGAGTTTCTAGGTGTGCCTCCCATAGGGATACAAATACCTGTCTAGAGAGGAGGCACTATGACAAGTCTCTCTCTCTCTCTTAGTTATTGGCTGCATTAGGAACAGTGTGGCTGTTTCGCAACACACCATAAATCCTCCCTACTTTACATTTACTCCACCCCCTGAATATGAAATTAAAATTTGCAAATCACGTTAACTGCTGTTAACACAACTTACAGAATTATCACACGCGGTAACTCCTTGGAAAATGAGGCCCATTGTGCCCTTAACTTTTAGACACACAGCTGTTATGCGCAGAATGCATGTTTTGTGCACAGAACTTTCAGGAGCACAACTTTTAAGTGCAGAAATCATGCTTTGTGCACCTAAATCATGGTTTGAGTGCATAAATAATTTTTCCTAAGCATAAACCATGATTTGTACACATTACATGTGATTTATATGCAGGTAAAGAAAATGCATGCTGAAGTTCAGCGCATAATTTTTTACTCATGTCTTATGACATCAGGGTCTTTGTTAGGCTAGTGCCTTTCTTTTTCTGCGAGCATTTCATTATTTAGAAAGAGTGAAAAGGGATGTTTTTCAAGTTATAACTGCATGTTTTTCTGAAACTCATATATTTCTGTGTAACAATAGTGCTGAAATGTGAATTTCTCCAATTGTATTTCCCATTCTTCCTACCTCATATCCACCCCTCTATCAGCTGTTTTTTTTAGATAGACTCTTAAGAGACCTCATATTTCTTGCAGTTTCCCACAATTAAAGCTCTTCTTCCTTAATTACTCCCATTTATTGTTGCGTCTGTCGGTGCTAGACGGCTTTGCCCCGTTTGTCTCACCTTATTCATGGCTCCTCCTGCTTACCTAGGAAAGATGGCTACTGCAGCGTCTACAAGCTGCCCTCTCCGGTGTCCCCGTAATGGCTATGGTGCAGCCTCCCGCAATTGCTCCTCCCAGGTACCTACTAGGGTGCACGCGCGCGCACACCCCCACATCTTTATACGACCCTTGGTGTGAACCTCGAGGGCGTTCCCTCATGCTGACATCACGCCATCCGGGTATATTACCTTCACTAGTTTGCTAGCTCTTTGAGTTAGCAAGGACTCAAATTCGTTCTTGTCTACGCTACTCTGCCGCTTCCGTGCTGACGCTGGAAGCTCTCTCTCTCTCTGCCTTTTGGGGTAACTGCTAACCTGGGTACCCACTCCTCGGGGGCCCTCTGCTTTATTTCAGGTGCCTTACAAGGAACAGGTACTTTATCCTCGAGGACCTGCTCTCCCTGCCTCAGTACCTGCACCTTCTTCAACATACCTGGTGGAATCGAATACCAACAGCAAACACCTAGGGGTAGATTTTTTTAAAAAAGCGCGATCGCGTACTTTTGTTGGCGCACCAGGCGCAAACAAAAGTACGCTGGATTTTATAAGATACGCGCGTAGCCGCGCGTATCTTATAAACTCCTGGATCGGCGCACGCAAGGCTGCCGATTTTGGGCAGCCGGCGCGCGCCGAGCCGCGCAGCCTGCCTCCATTCCCTCCGAGGCCGCTCCGAAATCGGAGCGACCTCGGAGGGAACTTTCTTTCGCCCTCCCCTCACCTTCCCCTCCCTTCCCCTACCTAACCCACCCCCCCGGCCCTATCTAAACCCACCCCCTACCTTTATCCATGGATTTATGCCTCCCGGAGGGAGACGTAAATCCACGCGCGCCAGCGGGCTGCTGGTGTGCTGAGACCCGACCCGGGGGCAGTTCCGGAGGGCACGGCCACGCCCCCGGAAAGCCCCGGGCCAAAACCACGCCCCCGGGCCCGCCCCAAAACGCCGCGTCGTTCGGCCCCCCTGACACGCCCCCGACACGCCCCCTAAAAAAACCCGGGACTTACACGTGTCCCAGGGCTCTGCGTGCGCCGGTGGCCTATGCAAAATAGGCGCGCCGGTGCACGAGGGCCCTGCTCGCATAAATCCAGGCGGATTTATGCGAGCAGGGCTTTTAAAATCCACCCGCTAGTGAGTACTCTCAGTCTATCTCATCCACAGTATCTCCTAGCTGGGAAACCTACTGTGGAACCTCCTTTCATCATCAAGGAGAGAAGGGCTCCCTCTGCCGAGGTCCCTGAGACTGCAACTACCAGACTGCCTCACTACTGCCACCTCTGGTGGCTCTCTTCAAGCTGTTTAATATAGAACTAACTGTGTTTTCTGCATTACGAGTCTAGCCCAGTGCTGTGGCTCCTCCCCATGGGTGTGGTCATCTCCCACAGCACCCACCAAAACACACTTAATCATAACATTTATAATGCACCTAGTTTAGTTCTTCCCATTCACACCCTTGCTCTTTTTAACTGAAAGCCTCTTGTTTTTTTGTCTGTGCATCTTGTCTGTTATGTTTTTATACAGTGCGATAGAAATCTCAAAAATAACATTATCAACAGAAAGAATATACCCTGAGCTTCATATTTTAGCCCCTCTGAGCAGTAACTGGGTAAGCACAAAAGTGATTTTTTTTTACCAGTAAACTGAGCAGATAAGAGCATTTAAGATAGCCTGTTGATTATGACAATGCCTACAGACTAGCATTTCCTTGGACAAAGGCCAATATTGAATATTTGGGCATCTAATTTAGCAAAAAGAAACCCCTTGATTTCTGACAGCTTCTTTAAATATTTAAAGGGCAGTGTGTGTGTTTTCATTTAAAAACAGCATAGTACATATTAATATGTGTATAGGTGATAACCCACCTGCATTCAGTGATTCTGTTCTGATATATTTATATTTGTGGACATTAGTATAGAAAATGCAAATCACTGTCAATTCCCATACTCTCTAACTTATGAATATTCTACTGTGGTTGACTTGCGACTCAAAGAAACAGAATTTTAAAAATACTATTATCAGTAATATGGGCTGGTGATGGTGGGGTTTAACAAATAGAAGATATGAAGAAGAGGGATATACTTGGGATACTCGTGGAGGGTGGTGATTGAAGCAGGAATGGAAATCTGGGTGCTCATCTATCCGAATGAGACAAAACCAGAGAGAAAGAGTCTTCATTCTGGTCAGACTGGATGGGGTCAGTTGGTCTTCACATGCCATCATTTACTATAATTACACTTTATTTATATGATTTTTCCTACTACCTTTTTTTTAATAAGAACTTCACCCACAGCAAGGTAACAAACAGTCAAGCCCCCCTAGGTGGAGCAGTTTAACTATTCTAATTTGAAGGAGAGCTGGAAAGTAAGGAGAAAATTAGAAATATATCATGATAGGATTGAATTTAAAAATACACATCTTGGGCAGCCTCTCAGTAACATACACAACACCTCAGCAAAACAATAGATTATAGCAGCAGCAAACTCAGGCACTAGTATATGGCTAGGCAGCAGTTTACAGCAATAATGAAATGTAATAATGAAAAGAAGGCGTGGCCTAATGGTTACAGCACTGGATCATGTGTTAGGCAATGCATGGGAAAATGAATTTATAAGTTTTCTCTCACCAACTCTATGCGTCTGACTTGGGGTAAATCACTTTATTTCCTTACACCTCCAGGATCCATTTGAAAACAAGGTATTTATCAGCATCTGACCCTTTTCGGTCAATAATTATTATAAAAATAAAACCTGTTCCTTAAACCTGCCCGAAGGTCTCTGCCATTTATTTTTTATTTTTCGAATGGTGCAAACGCTGAAAGATTTTTAAAAGTCTCACAGTGATCTGAGATCTTTGAAATGTTTTCAAAAATAGCGTAAAAAATTATTCTCACTCCATCTAGCATGTCTCAGTCATCTTGTTCGTTTAACAACAAAAAAAAAAACCCAGGAAATTTCAAAATACTCAACAAAAGTGCATATATGTTTATTTATATAAACACAGAAGGAATCTTACTAGCATAAAACAACAAAGCCCCTTAACCGCTGCCTGGCAATGAAACTCAGAACAAAGCAGGATCAAATGCATCTGAAACATGATCATTCACTGTCGGAAGCTTTTTCTTTTTTTCTTTCTTTCCTTAACAGGAGGTTTAATCCTCCTGCTTTGGTAATTAAATCAGCATGTCCCCTCAGTGGAGTCAGGTGGCAAGGTATTAAACCAAACCTCCCTCCCCCTGCGTCCCATATGCAACAGCATTCAATCTCAGCCAAAAGGCCAAGAAGGGACCCTCCTCAACTCATAGTTGAAAACCCCATGTTTGACACTCCACATTGATCTTAGCTAAAAGGCAGAGGAAACTGCCAGCTCAGGCTCCAAGTGCCAAATGTTTTCTCTTAGCTTCTGCTACAAAAGCCATTAAAGTACTGTCAGTTTTCTTTTCACACTTCCACCTCACGGGTTATTTCACTACAGCAAAATAAGTCTTGGGACAAACTCCGTGCTTACAGTGTACACTAAGTCTCAAGAAGCTGACAGGAAAAGCCATCAAGCCCACCAGGGCTGCCAACCCCCAAGGGCCCTCAGGCTGGTCACAGGGATCAGCAGGAGAAAGCCTTTTCATAGTCTGTGAGTACCGGAGGGGCTTCCAGCTAATTTAAAAAGGATTTACTTTAAGGCTTTCTATTAGTTGTTAGCAGATTTAAACAACTACAGGCAATTTAGCTTTGTGATATTCCTATGTCATTTATTAACTTAAGCTTTCTTAGATTATATAGTCAGATATTTTACTTTGCAACGGTGTCCATAAGTACTATGGACTTTTTATTTTGGTAAAAACCTCGGAAAATTAATGAAGTAAAAAAACACCCTAGACTTCTAGGCTG
Source organism: Rhinatrema bivittatum (assembly GCF_901001135.1). Lineage (NCBI taxonomy): Eukaryota > Metazoa > Chordata > Amphibia > Gymnophiona > Rhinatrematidae > Rhinatrema > Rhinatrema bivittatum. Next base: position 707,383,473 of record NC_042615.1, on the reverse strand, counting down.
CTGTTCACTTAACCTCACAGCTGGCTCCAAGTACAGTCACTTCCCAGATCAGGATACTGGAAATTAGAATTATCCATTGTAATGTGCTGAGATGATCCCTTTCTCTCCTTTTATTTTTTCCTTTCTGAAGCAGTGAAAATAAAGGCTACGGGTCTTATTTACTAAAGCAGGCTAAAAATGTATGTTAATGCAATCCAATTAACACGGGATGTTAAGTTTTTAGCGAATACTGAATTAACCTGGTTTTACTGAGTCCCTCCCCCCCCCCCCCCCCCTTTCCATTAAGAGATATCCACCACCCAAAGTAACTTTCCTTCTGGCTAAAGCACTCCTCCCCCTCCAGCTGGAGCCCTTACCCACCCCTGCAGGAGCCCACTTCCCCCAGCTGAGACCCATCCCAGAGGTGTGAAAGGACTCCAAGCCTGAATGTCTCCTTCTATGCCCCCTTCCAAGAGCTTAGATGGGGCTCTGAGCTCCCCTCTTGTATGGACTGCTTCCCTGTTCCTGCTTACCCCTTCTGAAGTGGTGAAAGGGGCACTTTGGGACAGAAGCAAGCCCTACTTAAATGCTGCTGGGGGATGATGCTCTCCACATTCAGGAGCCCCTTGAGACCTTTGAAGTGCTCATCATAGAGGGGGTATGCTCCTGCAGGGAAGGAGAAGTGTGCTATTACTGGGGGTGGGGGAGGGAGTTACTCCAGGCTATGGACAATTCTCTATGGACAGTGGGTTTTGTGAGGGGTGAAGGGGGGTGGGACCAAAATATTGGTAAGCAAATTGTACTGCCAGTGCTCTCAAAAAAAAGTTTACACTTTTGTGACTGGTTTAAGGTGAACACAGGCCAGAAGATATGTCAACATGCCACAAATCCGTTTCTAAGTGCCAAACAGTTTTATTCATTAAATTATGTGCAAAAGGTTATAGGTTCTACCTCCTACTGTAACCAATTTCTCTGTTAGCTGGAAAAACTGCTCTGCCAAATCTGGCTGCAGGTGGGTAAACCCCAGTCCCTTCTCCTAGTCTCATATCCTTGGGCCTAGGCCCTAACCTCAGGCCTAAATGTTAACAGAAAGTCTGAATTCTGACTACACACAGTTTATACAATTCTAATTCATTACTTAGCTTTTGGGGTTTGCAGTCCAGGCTCCATGGCTCTCTGATTTCACCATTGATCTGGCTTTCCTGTCAGTGATGAATTTAGGTTTTCTGCTACCCCTGGGCACTGTTAGTGCTGTCACCCACACTCAGTCTGGCATACATACACACACCCAGTGCCAATCCCTTCTCTTTCATATGCTGAAACACTGTTCCCCATTTCCCTATCCCTCACATACAGACACACGCTACCCAGCTGATTCTCCTTTCACTCCCTAACCTCTCTCCTCACCCCCCCCCCCCATGACTCCCCTTTCAGCTCCTTCTGACCTTGCCAAAATGATCCCCCTTTGTTCCCTCAGCCACGCCTTGCCCCCTACAGCTGATCCCCTGTTATTCACCCCCCCACCCCCCAAATCCCTCATCCCCACCTCAGGACAGAATGGGAGGGGCTGAATTAAAGAGCAGATAGTTCTTATTTGCTCTGCTGTCTATTCTAGGATCATACTCTCCCTTCCTGTTCTTTGCACAAGATAGGAAGGGAAGAGCTGGATTAGGGAGCAGAGCAGGTGTTCTTTGCTCTGTGCAGTCTGCTCCAGCCTCACCTACTTCTCTCATGTTCCTTGCACACTGCCTGGGAGAGGAGGGCTTAGAGCAGGAAGCAGAGGGAATGAGATTCAGTTCAGCTGGGAGACAGCTAATGTTCAGAAGGCCTGCACCCTGGATAGAGGCCTAGTGTGCCTTCTGGCAAATCCAGGCCTGCTTCCAGTAGCACAGACTTTACTTGCTTGACACAGTCAGCTCGCCTCTAGCTCTGGCAGAACTGGTTTCTCAAGCTTGTACCCAGTTAGCTTTCTAGCCAACCATACCCAGGTTCCGCCAACCTGCAAGCTGTGGTTTTAACATTCTGTCTGATCACACACTTTTGCTAGCTATGGCCAGGATAGACTCTTGTCCCATTCTCATTCCCAAAATCTTGTTCTCAGTATCTCATTCAGATTCTGGATTGGCTCGTGCCAATTCTTCTCTTTCATATGCCCTCTGCATTGCCTGCAATCATTGTTACACATCATATGAAATGCAGTTTATGGTGTTAACGCAAATCATAAGGATTAATGTGGGTTGTGTTAATCTATTTTAATATTAATGAACTAATTTGCAAGTATTTGCATGTGATACGGCTCATTAACATTCTTTTCATGTTAAGGAGACTTTTTTTGGCATTAATAACACTAGTGTGGTAATATGGTAACATGCATTAATGCCATTTTAACTCATGTTAGAAATCAAAATCGGCATTTAATGTGTACAAAGCACTTTCAGAAATATGTCCCTGTGGTTTTACCACAGCCCATATGATTCTAATCAGATGATTTGTTTTATTGATTTTCAACGTAATATCACAAAAGAATCTTGTTACAGCAATCAAACAGGAAATTGACAAGTAAATAGCATTTATATTAAAGTACACTAAATGGGAGAATCCACAGGTTCCGAACCAAAAAGAAATAGGAAAAACAACAAATGGAAATCTCATTACAGGAAGGTTAGCAGATATATTTCTATAAAGTGAGAAATGAACAAACATCTAATTTCCTAATGGTGGTTTTTTCAAGTCTAGAAAAGTATGCAGCTGTTCAAGTTCAAAGAAAATATACTTAACATTTCCTAAATGTAATAAACATTTACAAGGAAAATGAATCAAACAGCCCCCAAAGCGATAGCCTAAAAGCGCATTACAAGAAATGTATTTCTCCTAGCCTGGGTTACCCTACACAAATCATAGAAAATTCAAGGAAAAGAGCAGATCTGTGCATAAAATAAAATGTCAAAGCTGTATCTCCATCTTGAGAAAAGGCAAAAACCACTAATAATGTCCCTTTAGTTGATAACACCATCTCAGAAGATATTTCTATATATTCAGACAAGTTAGAGTTTCTATATGTTCTGTTGGTAGGAAAGCCTGATTTGATCTTTCATGCACATTTGATGGCAGAAAAAAGACCTTTATAATAGGAGGGAGTGCTTCAACAGGAATTAACAAAATCTTCCAAAGATATTCTTTGAAGGGGTCAACAGGGGTACCCAAGCCCAATGTAGGGAAATAGAGCACACATAAATTTAAATATGTAGAAGCATTCTCCAGATTTTCTAATCATCTTTGCATGGATGCAATCACTTTTAGCAAATCAGTTTGGACTGTCTCAGTAGCTTCTAACCATTTCTCCAAGGCACCAATCTTAGGGCATGATTCATCAAGGCATTATCCCATAAACCTAGAATGGGAGAAATACCTTAGTGAATCAGTTTGGCAAACTTCCATAGATTTCTGACTGGATTGCAGAGTAGTATGAATTCCAGCAGTAACAGAATGAAGAAATAGAAGATTCAAGAGAAACCAAAGCATTCCACAAGGAATCCAACGTTATAATGTCTGGTTTCATCAACGGAGAGTGTATAATGTTGCCGGGAACAGATGGTGTTATTTCACCCCCAAGAGGGGGACTCACCTCACCAGCAACTCCCACCAAAATCTGTAACATCCACATCTCCTGCTGCAAATGTGACGTATTTCCCACAGGGTGTCCAGCCCATGTGTCCCTCCGGGGAGACCACAGGAAAGAGCCCTCCAGCCGAAGTGAACAATGATGCTATCACAGGTGTTGAAGCTAGGACTGGCACTCTGCCTCCTCTATCCCCACGAAGCAAGGAGGAAGGAACCACTGTAGCTCCCAAAAGTCAAAGGTGTTTCAGTGCCAGAATGGGGGCCAGCAAAACCCTCCAGACCACTCAGGGCACCGTCCAAAAAACTGAAATGGGGAGATTTGGGAGAGGCAAGAGGAGCATGAGATGCAGCAGATCTAGGGTTGTCGACTGACCCCAGGTTGACCAAACAGACTGATCCAGCCCTGGTTTTGTCCCATTGCATGCAAGGATTTGTAGTTCTGATTGTGTCAAATATATGCATCAAAGGGGCTAAACCAAGACTGAATCAGCCTGTTGGCAACATTAAGTCTGCAGATCAGAATCAGACCCTGTAAAAATATTAACCACCCCTGGAGAGGATGATGGCGGCAGGCTGAGGCAAGGGAAGGTGGTACAGGCTCAGTGCTGCAGACTGTGGCAGACAGTGGGGCGGCAACCACTGCCAGAGGCTGGGGATGGTCTCTCATTCTGTGTGGACCAAGAGGAATCTGGCAGCAGCATGCACACCTTGCAGTCAGGGCAGACAATGAAGACGTTCTTCAGGCCATGCCACATCATTCCGTCATCATCATCAGTAGACAGAGACAATCACTGACTGCATCAACCCCTCTCTGCCTGTTGCAGTTGCATGAATTGGCACTTGGTGCTGGCGGCAGCAGCCCTGGCTGAGTCACAGCAAAGGAAGAGCCGGGAGTGGAGGTCTGGACTTGGAGGGAGAGGGACAGTACAGGAGCTGGAGCACAGAGCAGAGATACAGCAGCAGCAACAGCTGAGTCAGCATGAGAAGCATGTGGTCAGGTAGGCAAAGCATGCTGCTATCTTTTCAATTCTGCAGCTGTGACACCAAGCCAGATTTAAGCCAGCTGATTGGTGCTGGGTGTACCACTGATTGGCTCTTGAGATGCCCAGCCTTCCCCCTCAGGGCTTGCTTAACCAGGCTTTACAGTGTCTGTCACAATGGTACAGCAAGCTTTAAAACCAAGCTATCTGGTTCTAAATCTGTCAGATGACTACCCCAGGCCAAGGTGGGATGTGCTCCACTGCGGCCCTTGTTGGCCTCCTCTTCTCTTCGGGCCATGGTGGGATGAGCTCCACCACTGCCTTTCTGGCCTCCTCTTCATTTTGGCCATGATGGGATGACCTCCACCTCGGCCCCACCGGCCTTCCTGTGCTTGGGCGGGGGAGCTGCACGCTGTGAGGGAACACTAATTCCACCTCTCTGAGGACACAGGTGGCTTAGGAGAAAAGGCCCACCCTAGTTGTTGACCTATCTTCTCGAAGGACTGAGAGCCTTGCAGGTCCCTCCAGCAGCTCTGTTGATGTGCCACTCCCCTCAGGTCCTGTGCCCTCCAAGGGCAGTGTTAGCTGTAACAGGACACCGCTGCAGAGGCTGAGCGCACTGTTTTGCATCAGCTCCTATGTGCCTATGTGCAACCCACGCCCCAACATGTCCTTTTATTTCATGAGTACTTTTGCTCACCTATGTACATAAATAGGTTTATGTGACCCCTTTTTAAAATATGCATTATGCACGATCAGGCTATATACCTGCGTATATGGCCTTTCTTTTGCTAGTAAGCCTTTGAAAATTCTCCTTTCAGAAGGCAGATCCAAAGGGGGGTGCAATTTTATTCCCCTTTGGCAGTTCAGCAGAATTGTTGTAGCCAGGCTGATGGATTATTCTCTATAGAGGAGGAAGCTTGTACTTCAAGACCCTACTAGTGGGGACTTATGAACGCTACTTGAGATTTTCCTCAGATAAGACACACCACCGTTAATTGATATTCCCAAAACTATTCCGTTACTTTAACCACTGAATGGAAATATGTTTACAAAAAACAATTTATACTCTATTTACATTCTTTTGGCCAGATAAACTGCTTATCTTCTGTTGTATAAGTACTGTTCTTCCATGCGTAGAGAGCCTATTAGTAATTGCATGGGTAGGGAAGGGCTCATGCTGGAGGGGTAGGAGTGCCCAAATTCCTAATTGCTATTATATAAAAGTCTTTTCCTAGTACTGAGAATGTTTTCTCACTCCAGTCTACTGCAATCGATCAAGGAGATGACTATTTCCTGGTCATCTGTAGATCACTTTGGGATTTTCTCCTCCCTCCCAGCAAAGCATTATCACTAGAAGCACTTGGAGATCTCTTCCCAAGGAGACAACAGTAAAAGGAAAGAGGAGGGAGGAGGGAGGCCCAAGACAAAACTCCTTTATGCACAGCAATATCAAACTACGGCTGAAGCACAAGGAAGTTTTATTGAAAAGCATGCCGAAGCTGGGAGTGACCCACAAATACAACTTGCACTTCATTCTTCACTGCCAAATGTGCCATTGAAACAGCAACAAAATTCATGAGTAAGGATTGGAGTTATCTGCATGCTGGGTATGGTATATACATGTTCTCACAGTTCAAGCTTCTCTTACTCATCTGGTAATGCACTCATTCTGCAGCTCCTCACTACCTATCTTCTCTTCTCCCTACACCATTCCTCGTGAACTCTGTTCATCCGACAAGACACTCTTATCTGTGCGCTTCACCTCCACCGCCAGCTCCTGATGCCATGGTCTCCACCTTGCTGTGCCACCTGCCTGGAATAGACTTCCTGCGTCTGTGCGTCATGCTCTTTCCTCTGAAAATCTAGTTTAAAATATCACCTTTTTGAAGCTGCTTTTAAATGCTAAGCACCTCTCTACAATAAATACACTTCCCATAGACTAGTTTGCCATGTATGTTTGTCTTAACTAGATTGTAAGCTCCATGAAACAGGGGCTGCTTCTTATGTGTATCTGCATAGCGCTGCATGTGTCTACCAGTGCTTTAGAAATGATAAATTGTAATAGTAGTGGTACTAGAAACACTGCATTAGTAACTGAACGTGCGGCTACAACCTACTCTTTTGCTGAGAGGTTCTGTACATTTTTATGAGGTGTTGTGTACTTTACCAAGATGCTTCAAAGATAGGATCCCTGCCTGCCAGCAGTTTCATATAGGAACTCCTTTAATTATGCCTGATATACTTCACAGTGCCCACCCTTTGCTTCAGGAACAAGCCACTGGCCATCGGATTCAAGGCCAGTCACAAACTTTTGTGCTCCCCCCCCCCCCCCCCCCCATATTCAACAGCTTTCTAATCTCAGCCAAACAAGGACCATACTCAGCTCATATCTCAACTCTGTGCTTAGCAGACAAAATTAAATAAGAGTGTGCCATGGCAAAGCCAAAAGGACAACAATAATCACCCGATAGCAACTTGTGGCATGGCCCTTTATTAGAGAGAGAAAAACCTCTGTTCCTTCCACATTGTGGTGTATGGAATGCTTACTGGTAGCTGAGCCCCTTTTAGTAGCGTGCACATTCAAAACTTAACACCTGCTTGGAGACACACGCTACATAGTGAGTGGAGGAGCGCAGCCGCATACCACATTATTTACCTTGTATACGTTAAAGCCTCATTTACGTAAGACAGGGGTGGCCAACTCCGGTCCTCAAGAGCCACAAAGAGGTCAGCTTTTCAGGATATTGCTAATGAATATCTATCTCATGCATAGTCATTGTGGATATCCTGAAAAGCAGGCCTGTTAGTGGCTCTTGGGGACAGGAGTTGGCCACTCCAGTATATGACATCACTTCATTTACATGTGTGTTCATGCCAAATTTTAGCATGCACTTGCTAAGGTCTTTTCAGACAAGTTTAGCATGAACATGAAGGAGGTAAGTTTAAAAAGAGTTACACATGTAAATGTAACATAATATCATAGTAATTTTAATAAGCCATGTATGCACATAAAGGGGTAGATTTTCAAAGGGTTACGCGCGTAACCCCTAAAGCCTGCCCCTGCGCGTGCTGAGCCTATTTTGCATAGGCTTGGCAGCGCGTGCAAGCCCTGGGACGCGCATATGTCCCGGGGCTTTGAATAAGGGGTGGGAAGGGGGCGGTGTTGTGGGCATGGCGCCGGTCTGGGGGCGGTCCGGGGGTGGGACCGAGGTCTCTGGCACAGTGGCTGTGCTGGGGGACGGCGTGCCGGCAGCCGGCCGGCGTGCGCAAGATATGCCTGACAGAGGCAGGCGTAAAAAATAAAACAAGGTAGTGCTGGGGGGTGGGTTAGATAGGGGAAGGGAGGGGAAAGTGGGGGGGGGGGGGGAGCGGAAGAAAAGTTCCCTCCAAGGCCGCTCCGATTTCAGAGAGGCCTTGGAGGGAACAGGGAAAGCCATTGGGGCTCCCCTAGGGCTCAGCGGGCGCATGGTGCAAAAGTGTGCATCCTGTTGCGTGCGCTGACCCCAGATTTTATAACATGCGCGCGGTAGCGCGCATATGTTATAAAATCGGGTGTACATTTGTGCACGCCGGGTAGCATGCACAAATGTACCCTGCGCGCACTCGTTTAAAAATTTGCCCCAAAGTGCACTTATATGTGAATATCCTATGGACAATTTAATGGCAGATATTGTAGCAATTTCAAAAGCCCACTTATAGAGGTAAAGTGCATTTACACATATAAAACCAAATTTTAGGAGTATAAATGCTTTTAAAAATCAGATCCTAAGGCCCTCTTGCACTGCATGCTAAATTTAGCATGTGCTAAAAGGCCTGAATGTGCATACTAAGCTTTATTGCATAGAAACATAGAAACAGAAATGACGGCAGAAAAGGACCAATGATCCATCCAGTCTGCCCAGCAAGCTTCCCATGGTAGTATCTGCCATACAGGTTTCCTCCAAGTATCAGTCAGTGCTGCTTGACGTGCTTTGCTTATGGACTTGGCCGTAGAAGCAGTCCTGCGTTTTTTTCCTTAATGTCTGCATAGCAGTACTCCAGACTGTAAAAAAAAATCCATGGCTCGTGTTGGTTGTCCCTGGATCTAAATTTCTCTTTCCCTCCACCCTTCGAAGCAGAGAGCAATGTTGCAGTTGCAGCAAAGGCATCAAGGCTTATTTGTTAAGACTAGTAATCCATGCCTTCTGTTAAGAGTAGTAACTGCTGCTCTGGGCAGGTTATCTCCAAGAGTATCAGTTTCCCAGACCGTAAAAGTCGGGGCCCTTATTGGTTGCTATATAAATTCAATTCCCCTTTTCCCAGATGTTAAAGCAGAGAGCAATGTTGGACGTGCATCAAAAGTATCAAGACTTATTAGTTAAGGGTAGTAACCACTGCACCAGCAAGTTACCCCTATGCACAATTTCTTCATTTCCTTTAGGACTTGGCTGTGGAAGCAGTCATGTGCTTTTTCCCTTGTGTTTGCATATAAGTATCCTAGACCATGGAAGTCAGGGTCCTCGCTTGTCTTCTGCCAATTCCTTTTTTCCCCCTGCTGTCTAAGTTGGGAGCAATATTGCAGTTGCATTAAAAGCAACAAAGCTTTATGGTTAAGGGTAGTAATCTCCATGCCTTCTGCTAAGGGTAGAAACTGTCCTACCAGCAAGTTATTCCCCTGCTTGCTTATCTCATTTCCATCCTCTAGCCTTTTAGAGATCCACAGTGTTTATCCCATGCCCCTTTGAATTCATTGGCTGTTCTCTTCTTTACCACCTCCTCCAGAAGGGCATTCCAGGGCTCCACCACCCTCTCCATAAAGAAATATTTCCTGAGGTTGGTTCTGAGTTGACCCAAATGGAGTTTCATTTTGTGACCCCCCTGGATTTATTGTTTTCTTTCCAACAGAAAAGATTCAAAGTCCATACATCATTGAAACCTTTCAGATATCTGTCGTTTTATATCATATCTCTCTTGTACCTCCTCTCTTCCAGGGTATACATATTCAGATTCTTCAGCCTTTTCTTATAGGTCTTCCGATTCAGATCCCACACCATTTTCGGAACCCTTCTCTGGATCGCCTCCATCCTGTCTCTATCCTTTTTGAGGGACGGGCATGCATTGCTTGTGTAACATGGGCTTTACATGCCAGAAATGCATTCTCTATCTCTTATCTTGTTCAGTGACAGATTTAGGGTTTTGCCACCTCTAAGTACAGTTGATGATGTTGTCCCCCCACCCACCCCCTCGACGTCTAGACACTCGAGCAGGGGCACCAGTTTGTCCTAGGAAAACTGCACTTTTTCCTAGGACAAGCAGGATGGTAGTCCTCACAGATGGGTGAATACCAAGCTCCAGGCTACTCCTGGCAACAACCAAGACAAACAGGTACCGAACAAGGTGCCAATGGGCACAACAACAACAACTATGGTCTGTTGGTCAGTAGGGAGACAGCCTGGTTCCAACCAAGGGGCCTTAGGTAAGAAGAGTTGGGTTTAAGCCTGGAAGAGATTGCATAGGACAGATTGGCCGAAGGCACTGTCTTGTCAACCATCCTTGTCCAAACAGTAGTGGGCAGTGAACGTGGGCAGGGTACTCCACATCGCTGCATGGCAAATGTTGGTTACTGGAACTACCTGCAGGTGGGCTACCAATGTTGCCATGGCGCTCACAGAATGAGTTTTGATTCAGCCTCCCAGCTGAAGGCCCGCCTGTGCATAGCAGAAGGTGACGCAGTCTGCCAGCCAATTGGATAGAGTCTGTTTGTTGTGCCCGTCGGTCGCAGACGGCTGCGCCCTCTCTGTCTCACCATTTTTCTTTCTCTCTCCTCTCCTCTGGGCAAGATGGCTGCCTCTGCCTTTCCTCGCCAGGGCCGGTGGAACCACTAGGCAAGCTAGGCCTGTGCCTAGGGCACCGAGACTTTGGGGGCGCCGCAGCAGGCAGCAGAATTTTGAAAGGGCAAAAAGTGCCCTTTCAAAATTCTGCCAGCCTTCAACTCACCTAGATGGAGACCAAGCGCCGAGATTTAGGGGTCGCCGCGGCAGGCAGCCAGCTCCCGACTCGCCCTGCCTCCCCCCGAGTGTCACCCTCCCGACACCCCCTCTAGTGGTCCAGCAAAGGTCCCGGGAGCGATCTTCCGCTTCCGGGGCCTCGGCTGCCACTAAGCAAAATGGCTCCGGTGGCCTTCAGCCCTTATCATGTGACAGGGGTCAACCAATGGCACCGGTAGCAGGCTTGGATGTTGAGCGCCTAGTCCTTCAGCCCCTACACCGCTCAGAAAATGTGTCCCAGGTGCTGGTAGCTTCTAGAAAGTCTTCCAACAGGAAGTCTTATAGTTAAAATGGAAGCAGTTCTCCACCTGGTGTGTGGGGCATGGCTTAGATCCATTCACATCTCACATTTTCACCTTGTTCTTCTACACAACTATTTTAAACTGTTATTACTTGCTTTATTACTAGAAAACTGTGCAGAATAGGACGGATTTTAAAAAGGTTACGCGCCGGGCCTATTTTCAAAAGGTCCGGCGACGCGCATAAAGCCCCGGGACGTGTGTAAGTCCTGGAGCTTTACTAAAGGGGTGGGAAGGGGGCAGGGTGGGGGCAGGGTCAGAGGCTCCAGGCACAGTGGCCATTTGTCTCTCTGCTTGGGATCGCGCGCCAGTCAGCCAGCCGGCATGCGCAACTTGCGCTTGCCCAGAGGCAGGCACAAAAGGTAAATGAAAATTTTTGGGAGGGGGTTCGAGTAGGGCTAGGGGGAGGAAAGGTTAGGGGAAGGGGTGGGAAGGTCAGGTTAGGGGGAAGGGAACTGGGGAAGGCAGCGCGGCTCGGGGTGCTCAAGGTGCATAATTGTATACCCCCTGTGCGCGCTGACCCCCGATTTTATAAAATCGGGTGTACATGTGTGCGCGCCGGGTAGTACGCGCACATGTAGGCCATGCACGCTTCTTTTAAAATCTACCCCAATGTTTGGTGCAACCAAATTATCCCAAATATAAAAATACCAATAGCTTTAAGGCTAACAGATTAAAAAATTGCTTAAAAAGGGCTCAAAAGCTGATTACTCCATCAGGCATTAAGTGAGCAGCTTTTAGGAATTTAATTGAGAATTACAATCTAGGATCTATGTTTAACATTGCTTTATTTAGTATATTTCCATTTTAAATATGAAGTTTTATTTAATGATGTGCCATGTTTACATTATATTATGTTGAATTTTATATTGTCTTATATTGATGATTTATTTTATACAATGTTGTTTTACTCTGTTTTATGTTTAGAAATGTGCCATTATTTTATGAACCACTTTATTAAAAGTCGTGTAGAAGAAAAATTTAAATAAATAAATATAATAAACATCTTTCCTATTATTTAGAAATCCAAAACTGAATCCAATGTTCCAAATGTGGTCTGTTAAACATCTTAATCGGTGGAAGGATTATATTCTCATTACTTGTTTCTAGCTTCTGTTTAATGCACGTCAAAATAGATCTAATTTTGGCTGCTGCTGCTTGGTTTTGTTCATCCTTCATAGTTTGATATTAACGAAAATGTACAGGTCACTGTCTTGGTTAGTACTAAGATGTACTGCCTATTCTTGTGCCCCAAATTCATTATTCTGCACTTGTCTACACTAAATCTCATCTATCAGTTGTCGGTTCATTTTCCTTAAGTATCTATATCCTTCTGTAAAAACAGTGATTGCAGCTGTGTGTTTGCAATATGAATAATATCAATATTCCTATGTATTCATTCCTCTAGATCACTGATAAAAAGATATTCAACAGCAGTAGTCCCAGCCTTTATCCCTGTGAAAATCTACTTGCCACCTTAAACGATATGCCATTACTGGCCAGCCTGGTGCCATACAGAGAACCTGGGTTCAATTTCCAGGACCAGCTTCTGCTCTCTGGGCCAGAACTGGGGATGTTATGGAGGCAGCATTCACAGCCTTTGAATAGGAGGAATCTTGGTACCCAATGGCAAAACCTAATGGCCAGACCACAATAGCTAGGATCCAAAGGGAGTGGCAGTTTGTGGCCCATGGATGTGAGTATACAGCAATTTATGAACGTAAATCAGCCGTCTGAAAATGACCGTCCCTGAATGCAGTTAAAAGTAGGAGTTTGGCTCACAACCTGTGTACTTTTATCTTCCATTACAGGGGGCATTCCAGGCTGTTTAATTCAGGGGAAGAAAAGTATGCAAGCACATTGCATCAGTACACGAGATTAACCACAAAAAATCTCTAACACTAAAAGCAGATAAAATTGCTCAGTAGGTACTCTGTACCCGCAGCATGTTTCAAAGCAAAAGTACGCATAGACTTTCACTTTGAAAACTGGTTTAAACTCAACAGGAAAAATGTATGCACAACTTTTGTCTCAATGCGGACAGGTTGGAAATTGCCTCCTTGGTCATAGAACATCAAACATTTTATTTTCCAGTTTAATAAATTTGCCCCTAGACTCATCAAATTGCTATAAATATAGTGGAAATAGTGCCTGCCATAAAATAATGAAAGTGGTTAGGAAAATTGTAATTGTATCGCATAGATAAATATTGCCAGATAGAGAGAGAGACAGAGCACATATCACTGTAAGAGGGGACACTTTCAATGGGGCGGGGTTAGGGGAGTGGTTTTACATACAGTCAGAGGAATTAACTGCAAATTTGATATGACTGAAGAATTTCTGTCATATGAATCAATAAAAGGTACCAACAAGAGGAACTGATTTTTACAAGAGCTAGCAAGAGACAGCATTGTACAAATCAACTCCTCTTATTGGTTCCTTTCATTTTCATTGATTCAAATGATAGAAATTCATTAGTGGTATCAAATTTGCAATTAATTCCTCTGTGTATGTATAACACCCCCAGACCTGCCCCAAGTTAAAAGTGTCCCCCTCTTACAGTTGTATTAGGGATATGAATCGTTTTTGAACGATTAAAATTATCGTCAGATAATTTTAAAATCGTCCAAAATCATTAGAGTGCACGATACAATACAAATGCCCCTGATTTATCATCAGGGGCATTTGTATTGTATCGTTAAATAGGGCGCGGGAAAACCGGCACACTAAAAAAACCCTAAAACCCACCTCGAACCTTTAAAACAAATCCCCCACCCTCCCGAACCCCCCCAAAATGTTTTAAATTACCTGGGGTCCAGTGGGGGGGGGTCCCGAAGCGATCTCCAGCTCTCTGGCCATGGCTGCGTTGAGAAATGGCACCGGTGGCCCTTTGCCCTTATCATGTGACAGGGCAAAGGTAGCGCCGGCGCCATTTTGGCTCCTGGCTCCAGACGTCACGCGTGCAGGAGATCGCCCCCGGACACCCGCTGGACCCCCAGGGACTTTTGGCCAGCTTGGGGGGGCCTCCTGACCCCCACAAGACTTGCCAAAAGTCCAGCGGGGGTCCAGGAGCGACCTCCTGCACGCGTGCCATATTGCCAATCTTCAAAATGGCGCCGGCGCTACCATTGCCCTCACTATGTCATTCGGGCGACGTCTCTCTCTCTCTCACTCTCTCTCTCTCACTCACTCAAATATTTTCCCTGGTATCCATTAAATCCTCCCACTTGAAAACTAATCATAGCAATATTTATCACACATGTTAGGGCTCTAATGCATTTTGATGAATGACCCGGTTGGGCAAGCCCCAATGTGGCTGCCTGGATTAGGAATTAGTTGAGTGAAGAGGCTAGTGCTAAATGGAGTTCACTCAGAAGAAATAAGGGTGATTACTAGCATGCTGCAAGGTTTGATCCTGGGGCTGATTATGCTTGATATCTTTGAAAGTAATATTTATTTATCTATTTAAAATAATTTCTTAACCACTATATTATACAATTTTAGGAGGTTTACACATAAAACATAATAAAAATTGAATAGCACATTACATAAAATACATAAATTGCTCTTCCATAATGATTTTCAGAAATAACCTGTAGCTATTGATCATATTCTTACCCTGAATTTTTTCAGTCGATAAGTTCCAGTGAAGTTGGTGAACTACGAAGTCACAGGATGCTGCTGCTCCTGGGGTTGATGTTTATATCTTTGTATTTTTCATGTTTTTTCATTTTACTACCTACCAGAATGTATTTTTAGGCTGCTAGTACTACTTAACATTTCTATAATGCTACACAACACGACACGCACCACGCTGTACAAACATACAAAAAGACAAATACCTGCTCAATAGCTCTTACAATCTAATAAGACAAACATACAGGACAAGAGACTTGAGGTAGTTCATAAAGCAAGAGAATGGTTAAGAACATAAGAACATAAGAAAATGCCATACTGGGTCAGACCAAGGGTCCATCAAGCCCAGCATCCTGTTTCCAACAGTGGCCAATCCAGGCCATAAGAAGCTGGCAAGTACCCAAAAACTAAGTCTATTCCATGTTACCATTGCTAATGGCAGTGGCTATTCTCTAAGTGAACTTAATAGCAGGTAATGGACTTCTCCTCCAAGAACTTATCCAATCCTTTTTTAAACACAGCTATACTAACTGCACTAACCACATCCTCTGGCAACAAATTCCAGAGTTTAATTGTGCGTTGAGTAAAAAAGAACTTTCTCTGATTAGTTTTAAATGTGCCCCATGCTAACTTCATGGAGTGCCCCCTAGTCTTTCTATTATGCGAAAGAGTAAATAACCAATTCACATCAACCCGTTCTAGACCTCTCATATCCCCCCTCAGCCGTCTCTTCTCCAAGCTGAAAAGTCCTAACCTATTTAGTCTTTCCTCATAGGGGAGCTGTTCCATTCCCCTTATCATTTTGGTAGCCCTTCTCTGTACCTTCTCCATCGCAATTATATCTTTTTTGAGGTGCGGCGACCAGAATTGTACACAGTATTCAAGGTGCGGTCTCACCATGGAGCGATACAGAGGCATTATGACATTTTCTATTTTATTCACCATTCCCTTTCTAATAATTCCCAGCATTCTGTTTGGTTTTTTGACTGCCGCAGCACACTGAACCGACGATTTCAATGTGTTATCCACTATGACACCTAGATCTCTTTCTTGGGTTGTAGCACCTAATATGGAACCCAACATTGTGTAATTATAGCATGGGTTATTTTTCCCTATATGCATCACCTTGCACTTATCCACATTAAATTTCATTAAAAAGAAAAGAAAAGAAAAGAAAGTTAGTTAACAAGTCTAAAAGCAGACTATCAGGCATAAGATTTAAAAACGGTTTCAGAAAAGGTGAGTCTTTAGATGGGATTTAAACACCGCAAGAGAAGAAGCATGATGCTCCAGTTCAGGAAGACTATTCCAAGCACATGGCATAGCCAGGTGGAAAGTATGGAGTCGGGAATTGGCAGTGTAGCAGAAGGGTACAGATAGCAGTGACTTGTCCAATGAGCATAGTGTACAAGAAGGGGTGTAGAGAAAGATAAGAGAGAAGAGGTAGTGAGGTGCTGCAGAATGAAGGCATTTGTAGGTGAGAAAGAGGAGTTTGAACTGTATATGGGAGCAGATAAGGCACCAATACAGTGGCTTTAGAGGAGGGGTTATGTGAATGTAGTGACTTTGGTGAAAGAAAAGTTGTGCAGCTGAATTTAGGACTGACTGCAGTGGAGAGAGATGACTTGCTGAGAGATCTGTGAGGAGCAGGTTGTAATAATCTAAGTGGGTGATGAGAGAGTGGATATGGGTTTTATTAGTGTGTTCAGAAAGAAAAGGATGGATTTTGGCAATGTTATAAAATAAAGAAATCACACGATTTAGCAGAGTTTTGGATATGCGTAGAGAAGGAGAGAAAGGAGTCAAAGAGAACGCCAAGGTTATGGGATGATGGGACTGGGATGATGACTTTGCCTTGGTGCTCCCCACACAAAAATCTTCTTTGAGCAAGAGAATATAAGAACACAAGAAGTTGCCATGCTGGGTCAGACCAAAGGTCCATCAAGCCCAGTATCGTTTCCAACAGTGGCCAATCCAGGATACAAAAGATAGTATGTTGATAAAATCTTTGCAGGTGTAGCGTGAAAAATCAAGACCAGCTGAATTTAAGGTGGCAGCTAGAGCAGAAGTGTTGCTTCTGGCATTTAAAGAGGACCTCATTAAAGAAATCTCTAAAAATGTGTCCATGATCATTGAAGCCCTGGAGGAGATTAAGGAAGGCATTGAATAGCATATGCACTCACTCACAGACATGGTTCAATGTTTAGAAGCATAATAAATGATATTGGACCAACTCACAACTCAAATAGCAGCTCTAAAAAGGGAGAAAGAGTCTCTTCTGGATCAGGAAAACTGAGGCAGAAAAAATAATCTTCATATCATTGTTTGCCAGAATCAGTAAAGGATTCAGAGCTGCTACATCCAATTGAATCATGGCTGCCGAAATCATTAGGTTTCTCCCTGGAGATGGAGCCGGAATTAGCTGAGTGAGTGCACTGCGTCAGTCTGGCTGAAGAGGTTTGCTCTCGTCGTAGACTGGTGGTGGCTTGAATCTTGAACTATGCAGTCAGTTAAAGCCAAATTGATACAAGCATATAAAAGGAAAGGCTTCCTAGAACATGATGCCAAAAAACTTTTATTATTAAATGATTATTCTGCCCAAGTGTCTGCGAATGAGAAGGCCCTTAATCCTATGTGCAACGCACTTATCTGCAAGGGAATTATGTTTGCTGTTCTCTTTCCTGCTAACCTGAAAATCTTTCAAGCTGGATTTGCTTGAGATCTGGACCCTAGGGTGTGTCTTCCTGCCAAGAAGAGGTATAGAGCTGGGAAGGAAGCTGCACTCCCTTCGAGCTTATGGATTTTATTTCTTTGTGTTTTATCTATGTCTGAGTTTGTGGTATGTTTGTGGCTGTGATTGGAAGCCCTGTGGTGTTTCTGTTGGATGGGTAATGGCATATGTTGGGTTTATATATCTGGACCTGGATATCTATGCTAGGGGATGATCCGGGTTTTCGTTAATGTAATTCTTTTCTCTGATCTTTCCTCTATTTTATATTTTATGTGGTAGCAGAGCTGGATGTTGTGTTTCTGAATGTTGACAGCATACACGCTCCTACTAAATTGAAAAAAAACTCTTGAATTTATTCAAAAAATCTAAGGCTCAAATTGTTTACTTACAGGAAACTCACCTATCTAATACTAAACATAAAACGTTTTGGGTAGATTGGGTTGGGCAAGTAGTTTTCGCTTCTTTTTCCAGTAGGCAAAGGTGGGGGGGAGGGGTTGTCGCTATTCTTTTTATAGGAATCTCTCTTTCCAACTAGAAAACAGGTTGATTGATCTAGAAGGACAGTTTTTTCTAGTCACTGGAGTGTTGTAACGTAAAAAATGTTTTTTGCAATGTATACTCCCCAAATTTTCATAGTCATATTTTCTTTTCTCATCATGTGACATTGCTGAGTCAGTTTCCAGACCATCTCATAGTCTTATTTGATGATTTCAATATTACAGCAGACTTACCCTAATACTGATGCCAAGCCACCAAGATGAGGCAGGTAATTATCTCAAGTAATAGGTATGCTATTTCTTTTGAAACAATTTCAACTTTTAGATATCTAGTAGTTATTGCATCCCTGGGAGCAAGATTTTTCTTTTTATTCTGATTCTCATGATTGTTATTTTTGCATGGATATGCAGGCAGATATAGAAAATATTTCTATTTCTAATCATGCCTCAATCTCACTACAGCTCCAGTAGGTGATTCTCCTTCTGGAGCCGTCACTTATATTTTGATAAAAAATGTAAAGCATTTCTTAAATGTAAAAGACGAGAGTATGTGGAATTTAATTCCCTCTCTGAAACATGTCTTGACATGATATGGGAAGCAGGGAAAGCAGTTATGTAGGGAGAAATAATTATCTCAGCCAATCTAAATAATAAAAGTGACCAGCCTTACATAGCTGAACATGCTTCTTTAAACAAAAAAAGCCTTTAACATCTTCCTGAAGGCTAATAGTTCTAATATCATCAGGGAGAGAGTTCCATATTTGTGGGCCTGTGCATTAGAGCAACTGGTACAAGAACCAACAAGAGGTGAAACAATTTTAGAGCTAGTCCTTAGTGGAACAAAGGATTTGGTGTAAAAGGTAATGTTATGGTTGTGGACCCTTGAGCCGGAGTGAGTGATGAAACCACCGAGGGATTGCCCCCAATGGAACTCATCTCCGGGATGTGGTGCTGGTGAGGACAACCCGACAGGACCTTCACCTATACCAGCCCTCGTTCCCTGCAGGTTGAGCCTTTGGGTGCCAGGGCCGGCAGGACTTAGGTGTGGGTGCCTCGGAGAAGCAGGTGAACAATGAGACGAAGGCAAGGACAGCAGTCTGGGTCTGGGCAGGCAGCGAAGAAGCAGAACCAGGGTCTAAGCAGAAGATCCGGGGCAGGCAGCGAAGAAGCGGAGACAGTGAAAAGGCCAAAGGTCAGGACGGGCAGCAGGCAAGCAGAGACGAGAAGACAAGCCGAGGTCAAACCTGGAGATCAAGCCGAGGATTGGAGACAGGAGCAGGGACGAGGCAGGAACTGGATCAAGGCAGGAACGGAGGCTGAAACTGGAACAAGGCAGGAACAAAGGATGTCTGTAAGTAACTAGCACTTAAGCAGAGAAGACCTGTTGTAAAGGCAATCTTCGTAGCAGCTGTGGGTTTTAAATACCCCTCCTTCATGACATCATTCTCCGGGGCCGGACTTGATTTTCAAGCCACTGCCCCTTTAAAGGGCGGAGCCTCCCGCACGCGCGTGCCTAGTGGAAGCCCCGCTGAGGAAAGCAGGACGGTGTGGGAGGCCTGCAACGGAGCGGAGCGTGCCGTGCCGTGGAGAAGAGGAGCAGCAGAACCGGTAGGGGGGGTTCAGTCGGGGGTTGCCGCGGCTGCGAGCCACAACCAGTAACAGTGTTGGATCCACTTGGAAAATGGTCCGTCTAGTTTTCCCAGCAAGATTATGGTAGCATCAACCACCCCATAATGGTAGCATCAGGAGGGAGCATCTGCCATGCCATACAAGTTACTCTCATACTTAGTTTTCCAAACTGTCAACTTCAGGGTCCTTGTTGGTTGCTGTCTGAGTCCAAGTCCCCGTTATCTCTTGCCGTTGAAGCAGAGAGCAATGTTGGAGTGACATCACAAGTATAAGGCTTATTGGTTAAGGGTAGTAACAGCCGCATCAGTAAGTTACCCACATGCTTATTTGTTTTCCCAGACCATAAAAATCAATGTTGGTTGTTGTCTGAAACTAATTCCCCTTTATCTCTTTTCCCCCTGCTGTTAAAGCAGAGAGCAATAATGAGTTGCATCAACAGTATGAAGACCTATTGGTTAAGGGTATTAACCACCTCACCAGCAATTTACCCCATGCGCTTTTTTCCTTATCTATATCCTCTAGCCTTTGTGGATCCACAGTGTTTATCCTATGTCCCTTTGAAATCTTTCACCATTTTTGTCTTCACCACCTCCTCCGGAAGGGCATTCCAGGCATCCATCACCCTCTCCATGAAGAAATATTTCCTGACTTTGGTTCTGAGTTGTCCTCCCTGGAGTTTCATTTTGTGACCCCTAGTTCTACTGATTTCTTTCCATCATAGGTTTGTTGATTGTGCATCATTAAAACCTTTCAAATATCTGAAGGTCAGTATCATATCTCCCCTGCACTTCCTCTCCTCCAGGGAATACATATTTAGGTCCTTCAACCTCTCCTCATAAGTCATTTTGTGGAGACCACCCACCATTTTGGTCACCCTTCTCTGGACTGCCTCCATCCAGTCTGTCTCTTTTGAGATATGGTCTTCAGAACTGAACACAATACTCCATGTTAGGCCTTACCAATGACCTTTACAAGCGGATTATCACTTCCTTTTTCTTACTGGTTATTCATCTCTCTATGGCATTCTTCTGGCTTTAGATATTGCCTTGTCATATTGCTTCACTGTCTTCAAATAACTAGACACTCCAAGGTCCCTCTTTTGCTCTGTGCACAACAGCCTTTCTCCCCCCATCACATACATCTCTTTTGGATTACCAGACCCCAGATGCATGTCTCTTCACTTCTTGGCATTGAATCCCAGCTGCCATATCTTTGACCACTGTTCAATCTTTCTTACATCACATCTCATTCTCTCTACTCCTTCTGGTGTATCCACTCTGTTGCAGATCTTAGTATCATTCGCAAAAAGGAAAACATTACCTACTATTCCTTCCACAATGTCACTCACAAAGATATTGAACTGGACCAGTCCAAACACTGATACTTGCAGCACTCCGCTTAATACTGTTCTCTCTTCAGAGTAGGTTCCATTTACCATCACACGCTGTCTTCTATCCAACAACCAGTTTTTAATCTAGGTCAATACCTTGGCGCTCACTCCCAAGCTTCTCATTTTATTCACAAGTCTCCTATGCAGGACTGTATCAAATGCTTTGCTGAACGCCAAGTAGATCACTTCGAGTGCTCTTCCTCGATCCAATTCTTTAGTCACCCAATCAAAAAAATCAATCATATTTGTCTGACAGGACCTTCCCCTGGTGAATCCATGCTGCCTTGGGTTCAACAATCCTCCTGACTGTAGACAGTTCACTATTCTTTACTTCAGCATCGTCTCTATTACTTTTCCCACTACTTTTCCAGCCTCCTTTCTGCTCCCACTTTTGTGAAGCGGAGACCACCACCGCTCTTCTTCAATCACTCGGCACCACTTCCGTTTCCTGGGCTCTATTGAATAGGTCATGCAGTGGACCTGCCAGCAAACCTATGTGCTCCCTCAGTATCCTGGGATAAACCTCATCAGGTCCCATGGCTTTGTCCACTTTCAGATTTCCTAGCTCTTCCCATACATTTTCTTCTGTAAATGGAGTTTTGCCTACTCCACCCACCTCCATGCTCTTGTTAACTTGCAACAGTCCTTCTCCAGGGTCTTCTTTAGTGAACACCAAACTGAAGTATTTGTTTAATATTTCTAGCATTTTTTCGTCTCTCTCCACACATTGATCCTTTTCACCTTTCAATTTCACTATACCACTTTGGACCTTTCTCCTTTTTCTGATGTATTTGAAAAATGTTTTGTCACCTCACTTTACCTCTTTGGCAATCCTTTCTTCTGCCTGACTTTTTGCTTTCTTGATTATGTTCTTCGTCTCCCTTAGTTTCACCAGATACTCTTCCTTGTGTTCCTCTTTTTGGGATCCTTTATATTTCTTGAACGCTGTTCTTTTTGCTTTTATTTTATCAGCCATCTCCTTTGAGAACCAGATAGGTTTCTTATTTCTCTTGCTTTTGTTTACTTTTCTAACATAAAATTGCTCCTTTTAGTTTTACCCACTGTTGTTCCACCTCTCTCAAAAATAAAAAACATTCAACCGGCTAACTCAGAAGTTAGCCAGCTAAATGAATATTTGAGCACTTATCCAGCTAAATTCTAGGCAGCTAATAAAACACTGGCTAGAATTTAGCCAGCTATATTAGGGGCATTCCAGGGGTGCAACTGGGAGGAGCTGAGTTAGCCAGTTAAGTTAGCCAGCTAAGTCCGATATTCAATTAGCTGGATGACTTAGCCAGCTAAGTCTGATTGGGCCAAAGAGCAGCCCTAAAGTTAGGCACCTATAGTTAGCCCGCTAACTTTAAGATAGCTGGCTAAATTCAATAGTGCCGTTTCACTATTGAATATACCTCCAAAGATATCCAGATAAGTTTTTCTGGCTAACTACGCTACCTGAACTGTATCTGAATATGAACATTATCAAATCTGACTTAATAACTGGAGGGCCCACACTAAAGAAATCCACTGCAACAGTATTTAATTTTTAAAAAGGTGAATATAATAAAATGAGGGAAATGGTTAGTAAAAAATTGAAAGGAGCAACTGTAAAAGTTTAGTTCAGGCATGGACGTTGTTTAAAAATATCATCTTGGAAGCCCAGACCAGATATATTCTACACATTAGAAAAGGTTGATAAAAGGTGTGGTTAAAAGGTGAGGTGAGAAAGGCTAAAATATCTAAATAAACATCTTTCAAGAAATGGAAAAGGGATCCAAATGGAGAAAACAGGAACCAGCACAAGTACTGGCAACTCAGATGCAAAGCGTTGATAAGGAGGGCAAAGAGAGAATTTGAAAAACTTGCCGTGGAAGCAAAAACTCATAATAAAAACTTTTTCAGGTACATTTGAGGTAAAAAGCCTGCGAGGGACTCAGTTGGATCATTATTTGAATAAGGTATAAAAAGGACACTTAGGGATGACAAAGCCATAGCAGAGAAACTAAATTAATTCTTTGCTCCAGTATTCACGGAGGAAGATATATCCATGCTAGATATGATATTCAAAGGTGATGATTCCGAGGAACTGAAACAAATCTCAGTGAACCTGGAGGATGTACTAGAGCAAACTGACAAATTAGAGAGTAGCAAATCACCTGGTCCAGATAATATACATCCCAGAATGCTGAAAGAACTGAGAAATGAAATTGAGGACCTGCTATTGGAAATTTATAAACTATCAGTAACATTGTCTATGGTACCTGAAAGCTGGAGGGTTGCCAATGTAACACCAATTTTTAAAAAAGGATCAAGGGGTAATCCAGGAAACTACAGACCAGTGAGTCTGAAATCTGTGCCAGGCAAAATGGTAGAAACTATCATAAAGAACAAACTTGCTGAACTTGAAGAAACATACTTGAAGAAACATACAAATTAACAGCCACTTACCTAAGCAGAATAAAGAAAATACTAACCAACTTAAAACTCATCCTTAACTTCAACAAGACTGAAATAATCATATCAGACAGAAAGAACAACTCCCCTCAACTTCCACCACTCAAACTAATGAACCAAAATACGATTATATCTCTGGTCATTCATGCCCGCAATCTTGGAGTAATAATTGACAAGGAACTTTCTTTCAAAAACCACATCTCAACAAAAATCAAAAACGGATATCATAAACTACTAACACTCCATCAATTAAAACCTTTCCTTTCCACCAATGACTTCAGATCAGTCCTTCAATTACTAATTTTCTCTAATCTGGACTACTGTAACTCACTCATTTTCAACTTACCTCTAAACACTATCCATCCACTCCAAATCCTACAAAACGCAGCCGCAAGAATCCTCACTGGATCTAAAAAACATGACCACATCACTCCAACACTTATCTCACTACACTGGCTACAAATAAAATTCAGGATTGAATACAATATACTATCCATACTTCATAAAATCATATATGAAAAACAAGAAAACTGGCTAAGATCCTCCATAAAACTACATACCCCAAACAGAAACCTCAGATCAGCAAATAAAGGACTTCTAAAGACACCACCTACTCGTTCCAAACAACTCACCTCAACCCAAAAGAGAGCAATCTCACTAGGAAGCCCAAAACTCTAGAACTCCCTCCCGACGGAACTCAGAACTCAAGAAAACCTAAAAACTTTCAAAAAGGATCTAAAAACATGGATGTTTACCAAAGCATACCAACTCACCCAATAAACAAAACAAAGACAACCCCATCCGGCCTAACCTTAAGAAAACTGAAACGCAACACAAGTATATATTATAACAAAGAATTGAAACATAAAAACCTGAACAGCAAATTGTTATACTGGGACGTAGAACCAAGGCTTACCTTGAGTAGTAGAGACAGTTGGAACAGGAATTTCGAAGACTGGCGTTGGGTTAGGAAACCCCTGGTAGTCCAGGTAGAGCCGGTAGCAATGACAGGAACCGGGATGAGTTGTCCAGAGGCAGGCAGCAGGCAGAGTAATCCAGTAACAGTCCAGGTCAGGGCAGGCAGCGAACAACAGGAACCAAGGCAACTTTGCCTGCTGCCTGCCTCTGGATGAGTAATCCAGTAACAGTCCAGGTCAGGGCAGGCAGCGAACAACAGGAACAAGGCAACTTATCCAGAGGCAGGCAGCAGGCAGAGTAATCCAGTAACAGTCCAGGTCAAGCAGGCAGCAAGCAGCAAGAAAACAGCAGAAAAAACTCACCAACACTACTCATGGCCAAAGCAACACGGAAGAGAAGAAGCTCCCTCAAATAGGGCAAGCTTCCCGCGCTGCCCAGCACTTCCGCCGGCGTCTGACGTCATAAGGGGCGTGGCCAAGCCCCGATTCGGGCGGAGCCACGCCGCGAGCGAAGCCAGCGTCAGAGGGAAACGCCGACGCCATCAGGAGAGTTCCGGCAGGTAAGAGTACCCCCCCTGCAAGGCCTTCCTCTCTTCTCCCTTGGTCTGGGCTTGAAAGGAAAGCGTTGATGGAATTTTTTTAAGCAAACGAGGTGCCTGTATATTATGAGCAGGTTCCCAAGAGTTTTCTTCAGGTCCAAAGTTCTTCCAAGAAATTAAATTTTGTAGTTGTCCCCTACATCTTCTGGAATCCAGGATGTCCTCCACTTTGAATTGGTTATCATTCTGAATTATGTGTGTATTAGGCCTCCTCTTTCTGGAAGGCCAAGACATAATTGCAGGTTTGAGTAAAGACACATGGAAGGTGTTGTGAATCCGCAGGGAGGATGGTAAAGACAGTCTATAAATGACTGCATTAATCTGCTTCTCAATAGGGAAAGGACCAATAAAGCAAGGAGCAAATTTTAATGACGGCATGCGTAATTGAAGATTGCGCGTGCTCAACCACACGAGCTCTCCTGCCTGGAGTCGAGGAGCAGGACATCTCATCTTATCTGCTTGGATCTTCATTCTAGCGGCATTCTTTAATAGTAAGGCTCGTGTCTCTTCCCATAACTTAGTCATAGAGATGATGGTTGTGTTGACAGCCGGACAAATTGAAGATGTAGCAATAGGTAACGGGAGTCGTGGGTGTCTACCAAAGACTACAAAAAAGGGAGACCTCCCCGTAGCTTGGTTCAAATGATTATTATGACATATTTCTGCCCAGACCAACAAGGGAGCCCAATTATCTTGTCGTTGATTGACATTAGATCGAAGAAAAGCCTTCAGGGATTGATTCGTCCGTTCCGTGAGTCCATTGGTTTGGGGATGGTAGGCTGATGAAAATTCAAGTTTGATTTTTAGAAGTTTGCACAGTTCTTTCCAAAATCGAGCTGTAAATTGCACCCCTCTATCTGAAACAATACTGAGAGGTAAACCATGAAGATGAAAAATGTGTTGAAGAAATAAGTGAGCTAACTCTGACGCAGAAGGTAATCCCGGCAGTGGAATAAAATGAGCCATTCTGGAAAAACGGTCCACCACCACCCATATGACAGTGTTATTGTCCGAAGTCAGAAGATCAGTGATAAAATCGGTGGCAATGTGAGTCCACGGTTTAGTGGGGACAGGTAACGGTTGTAAAAGACCAAAGGGTTTCCATCGAGGAGTCTTCTGAGCTGCACATACCGAGCAGGAATCTACATAGGCCTTAATATTTTTCTCAAACCGGGGCCACCAATAATGTCTAGATACCAGATCCTTGGTACATGAAATTCCCGCATGCCCTGTTAATTGAGCATCATGCGCCCAACGAAGAACTTTTAATCTCAACCGTTTGGGAACCACAGTTTTACCAATGGGAACCATGAAGGTGGCAGCCAGCTGTATCTGTGCAGGATCTATTATGTATCGAGGAGGGTCAGGTATATCTTCACGATCAAAGCTTCTCGAGAGGGCGTCCGCCCGCAGATTCTTCTGTGCAGGTCGGAAATGCATAACAAAATTAAACCTGCTAAAAAAAAGTGCCCAGCGGGCTTGTCGAGGATTGAATCGTTGAACCTTCGCCAGGTATTCCAGATTTTTATGATCCGTGTAGACAGTTACAGTATACCGAGAGCCTTCTAAGAGATGGCACCATTCCTCAAAGGCCAACTTTATCGCTAAAAGTTCCCGATCTCCGATGGTATAATTTCTCTCTGCTGATGAAAATTTTCTTGAAAATAAAGTGCACGTCACCAGATTCCCATTGTCTGTCGTTTGTAGCAGAACCACACCCACTCCTACAGCAGAGGCATCAACTTCTAGAATAAAGGGTTTGGTGGAGTCGCGGCGCTTGAGACACGGGTCCTTGGTGAATTCCTTTTTTAATTGAAGAAAGGCATTGACAGCCTCCTCTGGCCATTTCTGAATGGGCGCTCTCCTCCTTGTGAGAGCGGTAAGAGGAGCCACTAAAGAAGAAAAATTCATAATGAATTGTCTATAATAATTGGAAAACCCCAGAAATCTTTGTAAGGCTTTCAACCCTATGGGTTGGGGCCAGTTCAAAATGGCTTTGAGTTTAGCCGGGTCCATGGATAATCCTTTGTTGGAGATGATATATCCCAGGAATGGTAACTGATCTTTATGAAACACACATTTTTCTAATTTGGCATAGAGTTTGTTTTCTCTGAGACATTGCAGAACCTGTCGCACATGCTCCTGATGCTGTTTCAGGTTGTTAGAAAAAATTAATATATCATCCAAATATACGACATGAGAGTAGAGGATATCGCGAAAGATGTCATTGATCATGGCTTGAAATACGGCAGGGGCATTACAAAGACCAAACGGCATTACCCTGTATTCGTAATGTCCATCGTGTGTGTTAAAAGCCGGTTTCCATTCATCTCCTTCTCGAATTCGAATCAAGTTGTAGGCCCCTCTTAAATCCAATTTAGTAAGATTTGAGCTCCTTTAATCCGATCAAATAGCTCCGAAATAAGGGGAATGGGATACCTGTTCTTCTTGGTGATGTTGTTAAGCCCTCGATAGTCAATACAGGGTCTTAAGGACCCATCCTTCTTTTTAACAAAAAAGAATCCCGCTCCAGCTGGTGAAGTGGAAGGTCTGATGAATCCTCGTGCTATATATATATATATATATATATATATATCCTCCTCGATATATTGTTTCAAGGCTGTCGATTCGGGTTCTGATAGGGTATAAATCCTACCCCTAGGAGGAACTTTCCCTGGGAGAATGTCAATTGCACAATCATAATCTCGATGAGGTGGTAAAGACTCTGCTTGTTGTTGACTAAAAACGTCTGCGAACTCTTCATATGGGGCGGGAATACCGGAAGAGAGCTGCGTATATTGGATTCGACAATTCTGAACTTGTTTTAGACAGTTTTGAAAACAGAATGGACTCCAACTAATTAGTTGTAAGGAGGCCCAATCCAGTCAAGGTTGATGTGTCCTTAACCAGGGTAGACCCAAGATTATTTGGTTGACTGAGGGAAGTACATACAGCTGAATGCTCTCTTGATGAAGAACTCCGGAATTCAGTAGAATGGGTTTGGTAATGTGAGATATCCGAATTCCCACGGGCTGTTCGGATACAGAGGTAACTGAAAGGGAAATGGGTAATGGTTCCACAGGAATATGATGGCTTTTTACCAGGCCTTCTTCAATAAAATTGCCGGCCACCCCTGAATCTATGAAAGCCTGAAGTTGAATCGGTTTGTCCTCCAAGATAATGGTTACCGGAATCAGTTGTTGAGGATAGGGAATGGTGGGACCCAGGGAGGCCTCTCCTACCCGACCTAGGTCTGAGAGTTTCCTGATTTGTTGGGACATTTGTTAACGAAATGGCCTGATCCAGCACAATACATGCAGAGATTTTTCAGTCTTCGCCGTTGACGTTCCTCAGGAGTTAATCAAAATCTGTCAATTTGCATGGGTTTCTCGACATTCACTGGTGCTTCAGTCGGTCGTGGAACGACAACAGGTTGCTGAAAGGTGGGAGCTAGCCGAAATGTCCTTCGAGTGGCCGTCCGTTCACGTGCCCTTTCTTGAAATCGTAAATCCAGTCGAATGGCTAGCCGGATAAGTTCTTCTAAAGATTCCGGGGGATCCCTGCCAGCCAATTCATCCTTTATGTTTTCAGCCAGCCCTTGTCGAAATATGCCGGTGAGACTATCCTCACCCCACGCGAGTTCCGCTGCCAAGGTTCGGAATTGAATGGCGTATTCCCCTACTGAACGAGAACCTTGTTTGATTTGTAGTAAATCATTAGCTGCCGAGGTAGAACGACCTGGTTCGTCAAAGATAAGCCGGAATTCTTTCAGGAACCGATCCAAATTGTTAAGAATAGGGTCATCTCTCTCCCACAAGGGTGAAGCCCAGGCCAGGGCTGGACCCTCCAGCAATGACAAAATAAAGGTAGTTTTAGTCTTATCTGATGGGAAGGAAGATGACTGCAGTGAGAAGTGCATTCGACATTGATTAATGAAGCCCCGGCACTGCGCTGAAGTTCCGTTAAATCATGGCGGAGGAGGTAAATGGATAGGGTTAGAGGAAGCGGTGGTATTCGTCACTGGGGTTGCAGGAGCATGGGCTAGTGCATCCATACAGGCAACTAAGCGGTCGAGTACCCCAGTTACTTGATCGAGGACCCCTTGTTTTTGCTGAAGCCGGGAGACCAAACCTGGGGTGGCCTGCAGAGCGGTCAGGTCGACTGGTTCCATGGCTTCGGCCAACTGTTATACTGGGACGTAGAACCAAGGCCAATGACCGCTTACCTTGAGTAGTAGAGACAGTTGGAACAGGAATTTCGAAGACTGGCGTTGGGTTAAGAAACCCCTGGTAGTCCAGGTAGATCTGGTAGCAATGACAGGAACCGGGATGAGTTGTCCAGAGGCAGGCAGCAGGTAGAGCAATCCAGTAACAGTCCAGGTCAGGGCAGGCAGCGAACAATAGGAATCAAGGCAACTTATCCAGAGGCAGGCAGAGTAATCCAGTAACAGTCCAGGTCAGGGCAGGCAGCGAACAACAGGAACCAAGGCAACTTATCCAGAGGCAGGCAGCAGGCAGAGTAATCCAGTAACAGTCCAGGTCAAGCAGGCAGCAAGCAGCAGGAAAACAGCAGAAAAAACTCCCTAACACTACTTGTGGCCAAAGCAACGCAGAAGAGAAGAAGCTCCCTCAAATAGGGCAAGCTTCCCGCTGCTGCCCAGCACTTCCGCCGGCGTCTGACGTCATAAGGAAGCGTGGCCAAGCCCCGATTCACGCGGAGCCACGCTGCGAGCGAAGCCAGTGTCAGGGGGAAACGCCGACGCCATCGGGAGAGTTCCGACAGGTAACACAAATAACTTGTATATGATCTCTATGTTAACAATCATTTGAACCTTTTTGAAAACCTTGTTAACCTCCTAACCTTGTAAACATCGTATTTTTTGTAAACCGTTATGATGGCAAAACCGAATGACTGTATATAAAACTCGATAAATAAATAAGTAAATAAATATGGATAGGCATAGTTTAATGGAAGAAAGCCAACATGGATTTAGCCAAGGGAATTCTTGCCTCACGAATTTACTACATTATTTTGAGGACATAAATAAACATGAGGATAAAGGTGAGCCAGTTGATACAGGGGCGGATTTTCAGAGCCCTGCTCGCGTAAATCCGCCCAAAACCGGGCGGATTTACGCGAGCAGGGCCCTGCGCGCCGGGAAGCCTATTTTACATAGGCCTCCCGGCGCGCGCAGAGCCCCGGGACTCGCGTAAGTCCCGGGGTTCTCCGAGGGGGGCGTGTCGGGGGCGTGTCGGGGGCGGGCCCGGTCGTTGCGGCGTTTCAGGGGCGTCGGCAGCGTTTTGGGGGCAGGTACGGGGGCGTGGCTACGGTCCGGGGCGGTCCGGGGGCGTGGCCGCGCCCTCCGTACCCGCCCCCAGGTCGCGGCCCAGCTCGCAGGAGGCCCGCTGGCGCGCGGGGATTTACGCCTCCCTCTGGGAGGCGTAAATCCCCCGACAAAGGTAAGGGGGGGGTTTAGACAGGGCCGGGTGGGTGGGTTAGGTAGGGGAAGGGAGGGGAAGGTGAGGGGAGGGCAAAGGAAAGTTCCCTCTGAGGCCGCTCCGATTTCGGAGCGGCCTTGGAGGGAACGGGGGTAGGCTGCGCGGCTCGGCGCGCGCCGGCTATACAAAATCCATAGCCTTGCGCGCGCCGATCCAGGTTTTTAGCAGATACGCGCGGCTCCGCACGTATCTACTAAAATCCAGCGTACTTTTGTTTGCGCCTGGAGCGCAAACAAAAGTAGGCTATTCGCGCGCCTTTTAAAATCCGCCCCACAGTGTATATGGATTTCCAGAAAGCATTTGACAAAGTTTCTCATGAGAGACTTTTAGAAAATTAAAAAATCATGGGATGGGTGCAGTGTCCTATTGTGGACTGTCAACTGGTTACAAGATAGAAAACAGAGAATAGGGCTAAATGGTAAATTTTCCCAATAGAAAAAGGTGAATAGTGGAGTGCCCCAGGGATCTGTTCTGGAACCACTACTTTTTAATATATTTATAAACGATCTGGAAATGGGAAGTGGGTGATCACATTTGCCAAAGACACAAAATTATTCAAAGTTGTTAAATCACAAGAGAATTGTGAAAAATTGCAAGAGAATATTGCAAAACTGGGAAACTGGGCATGCAAATGGTAAATGAAATGTAATGTGGACAAGTGTAAAGTGATGCACTTAGAAAAGAGTAACTCAAATTATGGCTATACAATGCAAGGTTCCACATTAGGAGTCACCACTCATGAAAAGGATCTAGCTGACATTGTTGAAAATACTTTGAAATCTCCTGCTCAGTGTGCAGTAGCAGCCAAGAAAGCAAATAGAATGCTAGGGATTATTAGAAAGGAATAGAGAATAAACAGAGAATAACGTTCTGTATCGCTCCATGGTGCAAACTCATCTTGAGTATTGTGTGAAATTTGTGTCACTACATCTCAAAAAATATATAGCAGAATTAGAAAAGGTACAGAGAACGGCAACCAAAAAGCTAAAGAGGTTAGGACTGTTCAGCTTGGAGAAGAAACGGCTAAGGGGAGATATGATAGAGGTCTATAAAATAATCAGTGGAATGGAACGAATAAACTTTAATCAATTGTTTACTATTTCAAAAAGTACAAAGACCAGGGAACACACAATGAAGTTACTAGGTAATACTTTGAAAACTAATAAGAGAAAATATATTTTTTACTCAATGCATAAGTAAACTCTGGAAGTCATTACCAAAGGATGTAGTAAATGCTAATAGTGTAGCTGTATTTAAAAAAAGGTTTGGACAAGTTGGTTGAGGAAAAGTCCATTAATCATTATTAAGATAGATTTGCAGAAATTCACTGATTATTGTTGGGATAAGCAGCTTGGAATCTATCTACCCCTTGGGACCCTGCTAGGTGCTTCTGACCTGAATTAGCGACTGTTGGAAACAGGATCCTGAACGTGATGGACCTTTGGTCTGACCCAGTATGGTAAGTCTTATGTTCTTATGTTCTTAGAGTACACAGAAAGTCACATAAGCAGTAGAAAAAAGGCAGTGATAATGCCTCATACAGACTGTTGGTGAGACCTCATCTGAAATTTTATGTCTACTTCTGGAGGTTTATACCTCAAAAAAGATACAGAGTGAATAGAGATAGCCCAAGGAAAAACTATTAAGCCCTCTGATATGAGGCTTAAGACCTGATATGATAGTGACATTCAAATTCCTCAAGGGTGTAAATAATATAAAAGGACATTTTATTAATGAAGAAGAATATTTATAACAAGAGATCAGAGTATGAGGTTCCAAGACATTAGACTCAGAAGTAATTTAGAAAATATTTCTTCATTGCAAAGATAGTGGATGCATGAAATGGCCTTCCAGATGAGGTAGCAGAGGCAAAAATAGTAACAGAATTTTAAAAAATCCATGGGATAGACAAAGAGGGTCCCTAGTTGCAAGGATATGATGGCAAAGACAGAGATCAACTGAATCACCTAGGGCCCAATATTCAAAGCGTGTACAGTGAGATTTAGCTAATTAAGTGGAACTTCTATAGCTAAGTAGCAGCCACTAAATATGCACCTACATTCAGAGGCTGCCGCTTACCCATATAAGTCCCTTATGGATTGGGGGCATAGCGAGTTAGCCGTTTAACTTTTACAGCTAATTACTGATATTCGGAGTTAGCCATATAATTATTCGTGGAAGTTTAGATGCCCATAGTGCAGGTCTAAACTTAGCTGGGTAAACTTATCTGGCTAAGTGAGTATATGTATGCATATATTCAGTGGCTTCATGTGTCACTGAATATACATTGTAACTTAATCAAATAAGTTCTAATCGGCTAAGTTACTTACCATGGCTAGCATTGAATATTGTCTAAGGCATTCTACCAGCAAAAAAAACTGGGCATACTAGATGGCCTTACAATTCTTATCTTCTGTTAGATTCTATGTTTAATCCTAAGAACTATATCACTTGGGAAACAATTGTCAATGCATTAAAGAACTTCTCCCATTTTGCAACTGGGAAAATTCTTCATGGAAATATTTGGATAGACAATACATTTCCAGCATATTTCATTAGTAACAGGCCTTGCTCTAGCCTAGATTCTGTTGGTCAAACTGGACTTTCAGTTGCACCCTATGATCAATTATGGAGCTTAACATAAATGTTTGTTAAATATCCTAATAGATCATAGTATGCAATTAGCCAGTCTTTCAAGCCTGATTATATTCAAGTATAAAACAATCTTTTGCTCTAATGTGCTCATTTTGTTTTCACTTGATGAAGGGAGTTTTCGCTTCCAAAAGCCAGTTAAAAAATGCATTTAGTCCAATAAAAAAGTTTCATCTTCTATTTTTTTTTGTTTTTTGACCTTTATTTCTGTTAAATATAAAACAAGATATTGAAAAGCAGTAACCTGATAAACTAAATTCATAATAAACTTCAATTAAAATTACTTATAATTTCTACTTGGGCCAATTTTTTAAAATTCTTACTCAGCCTGGCTATTGTAGCTTTTGTCCAATAGAGGGCCTCCGATCCCAGCAATATATTCAAATTATATATATATTGTGTGCAATATCATCTTATTTTAGGCTTTTCTGACTATTGTCACATACAATTTTTCACTGGGTAATACAGCTTATTGACACAAATGTCCTCATAAAAATTAAGAAAGCTTAACAAAGGTAACCCTATTTTAATTCTTCCACATAGTCAATAGGCAACAGCACTTAAAATATTAAGGAGCTTCATTCTTTTCTCATGTGTTTATGTGTAGTAGTTCAAGGACATTTACAGTATGCACCATTAGGCTTCAACGCAAGGTCAGAACTAAGTCTTGTTCTACACTGAATGATCCTAGCAAGGGTAGCTTTTTACCGAACACATAAGAACATAAGAAACACCTTGCTCTGTTACCATTTGTAACACAAATGTCAACTGTCCTCTTTCCAAGGGACCTGTGGTAAAATGGAAAAATGGACCCAAGTGAAGTTTTGAAGGAAGTACCAATATTATAGGTGAGCTAGAAAGAAGTCTCCTTCTAGGTACAGCAGAAGCCAGGAATACCAGTCTTACTCGGATTCCTAGATTCTGCTGTTCAAAAATGGAACACAGAAAAATGATAAATCATTTAAACAAATAATGAATTGAAATTGCAACTATTAAATGAAAGTATGCACTAATTTTAATTCACCCTTGACCAGCCTTTCTGAAAGAAAGCTATCTGCAGCTACTCAAAGAAGGAATAGATAAAAGGCATAAATAGCTTGACTACTCTAGAATATTTGAGAGCTGAATTTTCAGAGGATAACTTTAAAAGAATTGCACAAGAGACCATATTCACTCGCATACGAGTTTACATGCATATGCACATGAATTTTATATAGGGTACATGCAATTGCACGCACAATATAAAATACATGTAACTTTTGCATGAACATTGCATTGGATATTGCATGTAGATTTGTGTGTGGTTCACATGCAAATTTGTGCATGTATCATACATATGTATGCTTCCGCAATGCACAACTTCTGGTTCATCCAGATCAGATTCATTCAGCATGCCAGCCAAACTTCACTGCCAGGGTCGTCGCTCGGTTGGCATTAGGGATGTGAATTGAGCTTCGGACGATTGAAAATATCGGATGATATTTTCAAAATCATCAGAAATCGGGGGCTCCCGATAAGAGAACCCCACAATTTTGTTCCTGGAGTTCTCTTATCGTTTTGGGGGAGGGTGGGAAAAACGGCACACCAAAACAATCCCTAAACCCACCCTGACCCTTTAAAACTGTTCCCTTAGCTTCCCCCACCCTCCTGAACCCCCCCAAAACATTTTACAAGTACCTGGTGGTCCAGTGGGGGTCCCAGGAGCCCTTTGCCCTTACCATGTGACAGGGTATCCGTGCCATTGGACGGCCCTTGTCACATGGTAGGGGCACTGGATGGCCTGCGCCATTTTTAAAGATTGTCCATGCATGCCCAGACAAAATATTATATAGAAAAGCAGGAGGAGAAGGCGGCTGGAGCGCACACACACACACACACAGAGTACCTATTTTTTATGTGAGGACTATTATAAATTTATTTTTGTACATCACTTTTATTTATATATTTAGAAAACTAATTAAGTAAATAAATTAAACATTCCCCCGTACATAATTCCTCCAAAACTGTTGTGTCCGTCGATGCCTGACACCCTCTCTCCGCCCTCCTTATCTCTCTGGTGCCTCCCTCTTTGACCGCGGGAAGATTGACTGCTGCGGCGTTCTCCTGCCAATTGTCCTCGGGCGTTCCCAGACCGGCTCGATGCTGCTACCGTCATATTTCCTGGAGGCCTAGGGGCGCGCGGCAATGGTGCGAACCTCGGGGACGCCCCCCAAAGATGACGTCACCTGCACCGGATATTTAAGGTCTCAGTAATTGCTAACAGATTGAGTTAGCAAGGGAAGGGTTTTGCTACCTAAGCTACTCTGCCTTCGGACTTACCAGACGTACTCCCTCCTCGAGGGCCCTCGTTCCCAGACTTGCTCTTCTGTCTGGAAATCTTCACTACCAACTATCGGGCCAATACAGTACAGTGCGCTTCGATGGAGTGCACTGTTAACCCGCCATTGGACGTGTGTTTTCCCTTACCCCTTATTCAGTAAGGGGCCGAAAACGTGCATCCAACCCGCCGAACCTAATAGCGCCCTCAACATGCAAATGCATGTTGAGGGCCCTATTAGATATTCCCACGCGATTCACAAAGCAAAATGTGCACCGGGAAAGTGCCCAGAAAAGCAGTAAAAACTGCTTTTCTGTGCACCCTCCGACTTAATATCATGGCGATATTAAGTCGGAGGTCCCGAAGGGAAAAAAAAGTTAAAAAAAAAGAAAAAAAAAGTTTGAAGTCAGCCCGCTGCTGTCGGGTCGAAAACCGGACGCTCAATTTTGCAGGCGTCCGGTTTCCGAGCCCATGGCTGTCAGTGGGCTCAAAAACCAACGCCGGCAAAATTGAGCGTCGGCTGTCAAACCCGCTGACAGCCGCCGCTCCGGGCCAAAAGGAGGTGCTAGGGATGCGCAAGTGTCCCTAGCGCCTCCTTTTGCTTGTTTCTACTGCCGGGCCTCATTTAAATACAGAATCGCGCGCACAGGCGAGTGGTCTGTGCGCGCGCCGGGAGAGCGGGCGTTCGCCGGCTCTCCCGCGGACTTTACTGAATCAGCCCGTATATCAGCTACATCAGTGAGTTATCTTCGTTCTCTCTGAGCTTTCCCTGGAACCAGGTTCTCTCTCCTCAAGGGCCTATACTTGCCAGCTCCTGGGCTTTATTGGGACATTGTATGAATGCTATCATCTGCATACTCTGCCTACTCACTATATCTCAGTCTCTCCTCAGCTCAGCCTCCAGGGATCGCTGTTCCAGTCTCTAAGGAACTACAGCCCAGCCGGGCTTATCAGCTCACCTCTGCCATCTCTGGCGGTTCAGTAAACTGTCTAATAAAAGAAGTAGTGTGTGTCTGTCTCCATACTCTGACCCTGACCGGTGGTCCCTCTCGGGATCTTCCCCCAGGGGTGTGGTCATCTGCCACTGGCCCAAGGATCCACCCACAACTACCTCAAATACCAACAGATTGCTAGCTCCTTGCAACAGATTCAGAGCGTTAACAACAAAAACACAAGCCATCCATGACACTCACTCCTTCACACACACAGTCTCTAAAATATAAAATCACAAACACCCCAACACATATCCCTCAAATTCCCCACCCCCCCACACACACACACTCCTCTTCTACTTCCCCAAACACCCTCATATATCCATACACACACACACTATCCCCAAAACACACACCCCAAATCATCACACAGAGGCAGAGAAAAACACAAAAATGTATCTCCTTACACACACCCCACTTCCCATACCCACCCTATATACACCCTCTACATGCTCCCCATATACATCACTCATCCTCACACCTCGCCCAAAGCACACATATATTCCTCCAAAAAAACCACCTACAACACACCCCAGCAATGAAAAATCCCCTCTACACACACACACATATATACACATATCACATCCCATATATACCCATCCTCCTAAACAAACATTTATTTATTTGTTTATTTATTTATTTTAACATTTTTATATACATGAACTCACAATATACCTCTGACACACACGACACTCAAAAAAATTATTAGGGAGAGTGTCAGGATTGGAATTAGAGGCAAGCTTCTCAACCCTGTCCTGGAGGTAAACCTAAGCAGGTCTGGTTTTCAGGATCTCCACAATCAGTATGCTTGAGGTAGATCTGTACACAGTCAAGACTCAGTAGTCTGAAACTCAGAGACAGCTAGTCCCACAAAATAGGGAGGTACCAACAAGCAGCCCTATTGGTCCTGGAGAAAACTGGGATCGTTGCAGTTTGTGATGCCTTTTATTGAATCAGAGTAAGAATAATCCAAAGATAATGAGCTTTTCAGACCACATGGGTCCCTTCTTCAGGTCTGCCTGTGCAGCTGTATATTTTTTCCTCTTTTTTTTTTTTTCTGTTTGTTCATGAAACCAAAGATCACCACCCTTTTGTAAAACGGCTTAAGGGTTCACTCATTAGGGCTGGTATTCCCCATCCCCCTCCCCCTCCTTTGAAGATTAAGTTAAGGATTTACAAGTTTTCAGAGATGGATGCAAATCACTTGAAAACTCTCTTGTAAATATGCCCTAATATGACAGCATATCCTGAAACTAAAGCCAGTTCTTCCGAATTACTGCATTCATATGTTTTACGAATACAAACAGTAAAACAGATAACATTTTTACAAAATTAAATAACTGTGACACAAATCTAGATTAATTAAAGTAAAAATGTTAGCTTACAAAATACATTTTTAAAGTAGTAAGTGTAAAGGTTTGCTTTTCATCTGGGAGCCTTGCAAATTCTCTTCAAATTATCTACCTTCCCTCTCCTCTTCCCCTCCTTATCTGAGTACATGGCTTTCTTTAAAATATTCTGAAAAACATTACTAAACAAGTTGATTTAAACTCTAAAGG
The DNA here is from genome assembly GCF_901001135.1 of Rhinatrema bivittatum. Classification (NCBI taxonomy): domain Eukaryota; kingdom Metazoa; phylum Chordata; class Amphibia; order Gymnophiona; family Rhinatrematidae; genus Rhinatrema; species Rhinatrema bivittatum. The sequence continues at coordinate 707,345,697 of NC_042615.1, read as the reverse complement.
GAATAATTACAACCAGTTACACAGAAACAGTGCTTTTAAATTCTACAGATTTATAGTTTACAATAAAAGACATAAAATGTCCTCATGACTGGTCACTGAAAGCCTAATAGAAAACAAACCTCCAGTGGTTTACTGACCACATATTCCCTAGAGACTTGCAGATGTTTTGCAAAATTCCAATTTCAAATACTCTTCATAGACTTATAATGGCAAAATTTGAAATTACATGAAGCACACTTTATTCTAAAATTGAACAACTACAACTAGAAGCATGGAAATGCTTCAAGATCCATTTTAAAGATCCACCACAAAAAATGTAGAGGTAAATTATATAGATGTAAATAAATGGTGAATATTACATTATTAAAACCACTGCAATCTAGGTAATTCAGAAATACTTTTTGAACTCAATCATCAAATCACAACACATTACTCAAAATTACAACATACTATTGAGTTATACAAACCATATATTTCAATGGTATTCTGGATAGCTCATTAAAGATGTCCCTTCAAAAACCCAAGCTACTGCTGTAATATATTTGGGAACCTCTCTCTTCCTTGCTTTTCTCCATATACATGTGTAGAACCACATTGAAACCCCTAAGAAGTATGATCCAGTGGCTAGGTCAGGAAAGTGTAGTATAGAGGAATTTATCACCTGTGTCACAGTACCACTAGTAGATGCTGTTGGTTTGTTCCTGATTGCATAAAAGCAAGTGACCCCTAGGGTCTGTGTAGATAGTTTGGATTTACAAAATGAATATTTCCTTTCATTTTTCAGAATAAAGGCCCAAAGCCTTGGAACAGGAGACTTAAAAAGTAAAGAACTTACCCCTAGATGCATCAAAATGCTATAACTTTGTATGGATAATGCCTGTGATAAGAAAAAGGGGCGCATCTATGATAATTTTACAATTACCACACCATGTTAGTGCTTTGAATAGGTAGTACTGCAGTGTGTGTAAAAGTTTTCACTCCCCATAAGTAGGGGAAGAGAGAGAGAAAACTCTTTCTAAAACCTTCATAGTAGTCAACTATTTATATCACTATAGGAGGGCCAGCTAATAACTCGAGGTGAGGTTTTGGTGGTGGTTTAGGAATTTGGGTCCAGTTTAAATGCAGAGTGAGATATACAAACAACACAGTACACCTCAGTGAATATTTGTTGTGATTTGGAGTGAGGAAAGTCTCACAAAGATGAGATTTCTACAATGCTCTCTCACCCTAGCTTGATGGACTCTATACCAGGGTACTGTCAAGCTAGGGTAAGAGTTATTAGCTGGCCCTCCTATAGTTTTAAAAATAGCACACTAACTCCTGATAGAGTGCACTACCCCAAAAATCGGGCCCCCCCAAAAAAAACCCCAAACCATGGGAAAAATGAAATTCCCACGGGGGGGGGCCCCGAAATGAAGCCCAACACAAAATTTTTACCCAAAATTCATCTCTAATTTAGATCCTTTGGCCTCTCCTCATACCCCACACCATTTTCATCGCCCTTCTCTGGACTGCTTCCCTCCTGACTTTATCGTTTTTGAGATACGATCTCCAGAACTGAACACATTACTCCAAGTGAGGCCTCATGAAAGATCTATGCAAAGACATTATCACCTCCTTTTTCCTGTTGGTTATTCCTCTCTCTATGCAGCCCAGCATCCTTCTGGCCAAAGCCACCACCTTATCACATTGCTTCGTTGTCTTCAGATCTCCAGACAAGGCCTTTTCCCAATCCGTGCATGACTAGGATGGTTGAAGATTGCTCTTGGTCAGGTTCACCCCCCAACCGAGCTCCTGCAATAAGAAGATCACCTTGGGTGTCACCAGGAGGATCTCTTCCTGAGACTTGGCTCGAATCAGCCACTCCTGCTGATACGGGTGCACCAAGATTCATTTTTATCACAAGGCTGCTACTAACACCATAATAATCTTGGAAAATGTTCTGGGAGCAGTGGCGAGACTAAAAGGCAGTGCCCGAAACTGATAATGGCGCCCCAATACCACAAAGCATAGAAAGCCTTGGTGTTCCAGTCAGATGGGAATACGAAGGTAAGCCTCTGACAGATCCAAGGAGGTCAGAAATTCCACTGACTGCACTGCCATTATTACAGAACGTAAGGTTTCCATTCGAAAATGAGTCACCTTCAAGTGATGGTTGAACCTCTTGAGATCCAAGATGGGACAAAAGGAGCCCTCCTTTTGGGCACAACAAAATAAATGGAATATTGCCCCATACTTTCTTAAAACGTGGGCACCGGAACCACAGCCTTCAGTCTGAGGAGCCTTTGAAGCGTAAACTCCACTACCTGCTTCTTCTGCGGGGAGTGGCCAGGGGACAACATGAACACATTCCAAGGAATAATGCCAAATTCCAATGCATATCCTTCATGTATCACCTCCAGGACCCTGGTCCAACATGATTTTAACCCACCTACAATAAAAGAGAGAGAGATGTCCCCCTATTTCCTAGTCCAGAAGGTGGGTTGGCAAACTTTCACTGGGAAGCTCGGAAAGGTCCACCACCCGAGCCTGCTCCTCTCTTGGGCTGCCAGCGACGAAAGGACTGAGCCCTACTGAAAGGCCAAGTCTGCAGAAAGGTTGTCCTTCTGTAGGGATGAAAACATTGAGAGCCCTGGAAATGACCCCCTCATATCAAAGGGGCACTGTAACTGTTTCTTATCCTCTGGCAACCGTGGCACCAGAGTCTTGCCCCATTTACTGGCCAATTTCTCCAACTTGCTCCCAAACAAGAGCGAGCCTTTAAAGAGCATCTTGGTAAGATTGGCTTTGGAAGCTGTGTCAGCTGACTAATTTCGCAAGCAGAGTTGATGCCTGGCCGCTTTCACCAAAGCCACTCCTCTGGCTGAGGTCCAAACCAAATCACAGCCTGTGTCTGTGCAAAAAGGCGGCAGCAGGTTCCATAACTACTTTGGAATTCCCTCCAGACTCATCAACCTCCTGAGAGAGAAGCAGACAAGATCTCACCACTAGGGCGCAACACGTACTTAGGAAATACACAATATCATTTTAAAATATTGGAATGTTCTTAGGTCTCATGACATTTTTCATCAGGTCCCTTTTTTGCTAAGACCCGGGATCGTAATATAAGAGACTATTTAGTTGATACATCGGATTGCAATGTAGTTAATTTAGATTCGAAAGCACATGGACAATATGCATGTGGGAAATGTGTTTTTTGTCCAATGTATTGAACACTTGTGAGTTTCAGCATCCTTTTTTGCCCATTAAGCATACTTTCCATGAGCGCTACACATGTGAGACAATCTGCCCTTGTCATAAATGTTATATAGAGCACACCAACAGAGAAATTAAAACACACATCATACAACATAAGAGCTGTATTAGAACACAAAAGACAGATTCTCCATTGGTGCAGTCTTGGATAAATCAGCAGCACTGCATCGATCAGCTGTGTTTTTATTATTCACCATGTTCCCATGACAAGAGGTAGGAATGTTTCCTTATGCTTGTGTCGTAAGGAACAAGCTTATATCTTTAAGTGGCAAATAGTTCATCCATTTGACCTGAACCAAGCTATTGAGTGGGAAGCTTTTTACTGAGGGTAAGAATAAAGTTGTATTATTCAAATTGTCGAGGTCATTTTGGTTGGTGTCTTTCCGATATGATTCACCATTTTTCAGCAATTCCGTGACCGTTTTGCTGCGGTTGTCTAGCCATAGAGGTAAATGGGGTTTAAACTTTGTGTTTTTATAATAGTACTGTTAAGCTACTTTTTTTTTTTGTAAATATCTGTTTATTATGCCAAAGTATAAATTAAACATCCATGAACGTACAAAAACACATAGTATGAATACATGTAAACAACTACAAGGATTACAAGATACAATTTCTTTATCAGCCCACCCCCCCATCCTCCTCCCTCCCCCCCTTATGTTGATCATCATCATCCTCAATGCCCCAGAGAACTTTCATTTTTAGCAATCCATAGTTGAAAATCATGCCAAATGGTAGAGAAGCGTTGAATATTGTCTCCTCGTAAGGCAGTTAGATATTCCATATAATGTGTCCATTTCAGTCTTAGAAGCACTGATGTCAAGGACGGCGTCTTCGCCTCCTTCCAATGTTTCGCAATCTCCCCTCTCACTGCCATCGCAACTGCTCTGATGAAAGGCCTTTGGAGATTGGATACTGCATCCATTGGATCATGTAACAAAGCCCCCCTGACAGTCCAACGTATTTCCGTACTCAGCAAGTCACGTAACCAACGTTCTATCTTCTCCCACAGTTGCTGAATATCCGGGCAAGCCCACCACATGTGATGGAAATCTCCCACCATCCCGCACTTTCTCCAACATAGGTTATCTTTTTTAAGACCCATTTTCTGTAACTTGTAAGGAGTTAAGTACCATCTAAACAACATCTTATAACTTTGTTCTACTAATTGAGCAGAAGAGAGCTTCGGCGTACCTCTAGATAACATGCATCCCATTCTCCCTCTGCCAGTGGACCCCCCAAGTCAGCTTCCCAGGCTTTCAAATGTCTCGCTGTGTGAGGAAGCGTCCCATTCAGTACTGTGTACAGCTTAGATATAACTCCCTTTAATAGGTGGGCCTTGTCACAATAACTTTCCACCAATGTTTTCCCTTTATTCAGATCCACACAAACTTCTTTAGAAACAAGGAAATGTTGTAACTGTAAATAGGCAAAATGATCTTGTACAGTAAATCCATATTTTTCTCTCAAATCCTCAAAAGGTATCACCCTCTGATCTAACCATACCTGTCCCAGGGATTGCAAACCGTTCTCTTCCCATTTTTGAAACCAATTTCCCGTCTTCCCTGCAGGGAACATTTCACAACCCCTAATCGGGGTGGAATACCAGTTTTTACTAGAGATGTGAATCATGTGATCGATCGTCTTAACGATCGATTTCGGCTGGGGGGGAGGGAATCTTATCGTCGGGGTTTTGTTTTTTAAAATATCGTGTAAATCGTAAATCGGGGGAGGGCGGGAAAACTGGCAACTAAAACAACCCTAAAACCCACCCCGACCCTTTAAAATAAATCCCCCACCCTCCCGAACCCCCCCAAAATGCCTTAAATTACCTGGGGTCCAGAGGGAGGGTCCCGGTGTGATCTTTTACTCTCGGACCTCCGGTGCGTTGTAGAAATGGCGCCAGCGCTACCTTTGCCCTGTCATATGACAGCAGGGCAAAGGTAGCGCCGGCGCCATTTTGTTTTTTTGTCCCCCGACGTCAGGAGCGTAGGAGATCGCTCCCGGACCCCCGCTGGACCCCCAGGGACTTTTGGCCAGCTTGGGGGGGCCTCCTGACCCCCACAAGACTTGCCAAAAGTCCAGTGGGGGTCCGGGAACGACCTCCTAAACTCGAATCGTTTTGCAGTACAGCAAAATGGCACCGACCATGCCGTACGGTCGGCGCTGGCCAAAAGTCCCTGGGGGTCCAGCGGGGGTCCGGGAGCAATCTCCTGGACGCGTGACGTCGGGAGCTAGGAATCAAAATGGCGCCGGCGCTACCTTTGCCCTGTCACATGATAAGGGCAAAGGGCCACCGGCGCCATTTCTCTTCACAGCAGCCGTGGGCAGAGAGTGGGACATCGCGCCGGGATCATCACGCCGGGACCCCAGGTCATTTAAAACATTTTGGGGGGTTCGGGAGGGTGGGGGTTTGTTTTAAAGGTTCGGGGTGGGTGTTAGGGTTTTTTTGGTGTGCCGGTTTTCCCACCCCCTATTTAACGATACAATACAAATGCCCCTGACGATAAATCGTGGGCATTTGTATTGTATCGTGCACTCTAACGATTTTGGACGATTTTAAAATTATCTGACGATAATTTTAATCGTTCAAAAACGATTCACATCCCTAGTATTTACGAGCCCCCGTCATCTGTGATCTCCAGTTATGCCAGAGACGGAAAGTAACCGCTGTGCACGGCGACATTTGATCGTCCTTGATTTGTCTCCGCCCTGCTGTCCAGAAAAGCTTCCTAATGGATAATCCCTGGGCCATACCATTTTCTATTTGAACCCACTGTTTAGGATGTACTTGATCATGAAAATCTATCAATGCCTTAAGTTGAGAGTCTACATAATATTTAAGAAGGTGTGGAACCCCCAATCCGCCATCCACTTTACCTTGGTAGAGCACAGATCGTGACACCCTAGGGGGTCGTCTTTTCCAAATAAAAGAAAAGATCTTAGCTTGCAAACCCTTAAGATAATGCACCGGTATCAAACAGGGAAGTGTCTGAAAGAAATATGCTAATTTTGGCAAATAAGTCATTTTTATAGCAGCGATCCTGCCCAGCCATGATAACTCCAATCTATCCCACGTGAGAAGGTCTTTCTCTAATTGTTTAAATAAGGGTAGATAATTCCGATTGAATAGATCCCCATATTCCGAACCGATTTGTACCCCTAGATATTTTACTGACTGTTTGGCCCATTGAAAGGGGAAGGACTGTTTCAGCTCATGAACCTTGGGGGGTTCCATGAAGATTGGAAGTAATTCAGACTTTTCCTTATTAACTTTAAAGCCAGAAACTCTGCCAAAATTTTCCAGCTCTACCATCAATGCAGATAATGACTCCCCCGGGTTGGACAGTGTAAAGAGCACATCATCAGCATATAGCGAGATCTTGTAATCCCAGTCCCGAATCTGTACCCCCCTAATCTCTCCCTTTGTCCTTATTTTTTCAGCTAATGGTTCTAAATATAATGCAAATAATAATGGTGATAATGGGCATCCCTGCCTCGTTCCCCATTGCACACTGAAGTTTTCGGAATACCCTCCATTTACTTTTATACAAGCAGCAGGCTCTCTATATAATTCTTGTACCCATTGAAGGAAGCCCCCCCCCCCCCCCCCAAACCAACTGTTTTCATGACCTGAAAAAGAAATTGCCAATGCACCCTATCGAATGCTTTTTCAGCGTCTACCCCAAATAGCAGGGACTCCACGGCATTCTTCCTAGCATGATGAATAACGTTAATCACCTTTCGAATGTTATCCCCAGCCATCCTACCTGGCATAAAACCTGCCTGGTCATCATGTATTAGAGTAGTGATGACCGCATTCAATCTAGAAGCTAATATTTTTGCCAAAATTTTCAGGTCAATGTTTATAAGTGATATTGGGCGATAAGAGCTACATTGTGTGGGGTCCTTGCCAGATTTAGGTAGGATAGTAATGCCAGCAACATTGGCAGCCTGCAAAAGATGACCACCATTCCCTAGCATATTAAACATATTGACTAACGGTACTACTAATAGATCTTTACATTTTTTATAAAAAAGTGGGGTGTACCCATCGATTCCTGGAGCTTTCCCTGGTTTTAGCTCAGTGATTGCTGCTAATACTTCCGCAGAAGTGATAGGTTGACTCATACCATCTGATAAGGTTTGATCTAAGCAAGGCAGGTGAATTTCCCCTAAGTATTTATTTATATCCTCCTCAGGAACCCCCTTGTCTTGAGCATAAAGGTCAGCAAAAAACTGATTAAATTGAGTTCTGATTCCCTCACCATCTAGAATTAAAGACCCATCTCTCGCTCGAATTTTAGTAATCTGTGACTGGGATGCCCTTGCTTTCAATTTATGTGCCAATAGTCTTCCAGCCTTATTGCCATGTTCATAATAGGTTTGCTTAGCTAAATCCAAATTGTAAGCCAACTCCTCTGCTTCCAACATACAAAGTTGATAGTGAATATCTCCCAATTCCTTTAATAAAGACCTTGACGGAGTCTGTTTATGAGCCAACTCCACTTTTGCTAATCGCTCTCTTAATATCTTTTGTTTTTGGCCCTTCTCTTTCTTTTTATAAGCAGCTATCGCAATAACCCTTCCCCTTATAACTGCCTTTAAACAATCCCATAGTACAACTGGGGTTGTGTCTTCAGTATCATTAGTTGTTAGATAGTCTCTAATAACTGTGCGTATCTGTAGTTCTCCCTCTTTATCTTTTATTATAGAATCATTAAGTTTCCATAACCTACGCCCACAGTCTATTAAATTCCCACCACACTGGCGCATGATCCGACTATACTATATTGCCTATACCGACATGAGAGGTACCATTCGCCATTGTTTTATCTATGAAGAGAAAATCAATGCGGGTGTACGTGTCATGGGCTGAGGAATAGAATAAGTAATCTCGCCCTGTTGGATTTCTCTCCCTCCAAATGTCCACCACATTCCATTTATTAAGAAAGCTCTGTAGAGCTCTTCTATCTAGTTTTGAGTGGTTCTGCCTTTGGAGCAATCTAGTGTCGGATCTCTTTCCAGATTGAAATCTCCTCCTATGATCATAATACCACTCTTACATTGTAATAATATCTCATCCACCCTCTGAAATATCTCCCTCTAAAACAAACTCGGATTGTAAATGTTAACCAAAGTATAGAGAACCTTATTAATGTACACAGAAGCTATCAAGAATCTCCCTTCCTCATCCCGATGAACAGTGTCAACGTGCACCATTAAATCTCTGGACAGTAAAATCCCCACCCCAGTGTATTTATGTTGAGGTGTGCTCGCTGCAAGCAGAGTGTGTGGATATTGAGATGACGTTAACAACTTTTCATACTTTTTTCTCAGATGAGTTTCCTGTAAGAAGATGATGGAAGCCTTTAAAAAAAGTGCTTCCTTAAACATTAGTTTCTGTTTAAGCGGCGTGTTTAGACCCTTAACATTAAGGGTCACCACTTTAATGGACATCATCATAATAGAAGATTGCCCTTAAAGCATTACAGCTAGGTGGCTGAAGCTCCTTCCGCCCCCATACTAGACTGACAGGTAACTGTCATATCAATCTCCCAGGCTGCTTATTTGGTCTACACCTCCCACCCTACCCCCAACCCACTTGCATCCCCCCCCCTCCTGCCCCCCCTCCCCTGAACACCCACCACTGATACATCAGTAGTGTTTCTCAGAGAAGTTGTCAACCTCCCTGCCCCCCCCCACCCCTCTCCCATAACAATAGACTCATCTACTGTAAAACATTTTAGCGTCTTAAACTCGTAGAAACATATGTTGATACCAAACCTGCAATATGTATTTGGCAAATATAGTAACTAAGATACACAGTTAGAATTCAATTTTCCAGAAATCGAAGCGGTGCCCCTCTAGATTGTTAATGAATCTAAATCAGTAGAAATTGCTTTTCATTCTTCACTCCACTCCCTCTATTGGTAAGCTGGGGTCCACAGATTTACGGCGTAGCCGGGATCCCGATTTTCCTGTTCTCTGCCATCGTGGTCGATCCAAACCCCCAGTTGGTGGAGCAACGATTGTGTCTTCTGGCAAAGTTATGCCCACCTCTGCCATAATGGAACTGGCATCTACCCTCTTCAGGATCCAGCGCATTACACCGTCCTTTGTAAATGCCAATCCACTGGGATAAATCCATTTATATCAGATATTCTCCTTACGAAGTAGTGAAGTGGCTGCTTGTAATTCTCATCTTTTTTGAAGAGTTGCAGCAGCTAAATCATTATATATGGCCACTTTATGCCCTTCCCAGGTAAGTGTACCCATTTGGCGGGCTTTCTGCATAATCTTTTCCTTTTGCCTGTAGTGGTGGACACATGCGATTATATCCCGCGGTGCATTGTTTCTCGGGGTCCCTAGGGCCCTATGAGCCCGGTCCAGCTTGATATCATTGTCTCGGTCTTCTGTATCTTCAGACCCGCCATTTAGAACCATGCGGCATATTTTTGTAACCACCATTGCTGCATCCACATACGCCTCAGATTCCGGTACACCCCGTATTCTAATGTTCGACCGCCGAGCTCTATTTTCAATGTCCTCAAGTTTGAGCAAGATTTCTTCATTTTTACTGTGGAGCGTCGACAATTCAGCGTTAAATCGCGAGGATTCTATGACCTGACCTTCCACAATGTTTTCCACATCCTCCACTTGGCGGCCCAACTCTCCCATCTCCGACCGGAATTCCGCTAACGCCGCCTGCATGTCCATCCTGATCAATTTAATGTCACTGTATCTCCTTAAACCATATGCGAAAGTCTTCCTTGGTAGGGTCTCCCGCTTGTCTTGTCGTACCATTCTCCATCTGATTGCCGGACTCTAGAGAGTGCTGCGCGCCATCATTCGCCATCTTGCCTGCCTCTTCCTCCGTGCCTTCTCGTAAGGCCGTGAAATGGGAGCTGCCTGCCTCATAGGACAACGTTTTTAAATCAATTGCTTTTTTCTTTGATGTCATGGTACACCTTTTAAGAGCGGTTTGGTACAGCAATATCGCCGAAATCTCAAGAATTATGAAAAGCGTGAGGGGATCTAACGCTTCAAGCGTCCATGCTAGAAGGCTGATGTCACTTCCCCCCTATTAAGCTACTTTAACATGTTTTAAAATTGTTAGTAAGCAGTTACAGTGGTAGCAGGTTGATAGGTAGGACATTAAATGATTTAAGCTTTTGGGTATATTATATATTTTGTTATTAGTCTCATGAAGTATTTCTAGCTGAGTTTCCATATTGACTCATATATATAAAAAAAAACAGAAAATTAAGAGAATTGGGGACATTAGTCCCTTTCCATTATTTGAAGTGGATTGCCAGTTTTGGTTTTACTATATATACCTATATATATATATATATATATATATATATATACCTGGAGAGAGAGGAGATACACAAAAACCAAAGTTTAATATTTTAAAGTTTGATGTACAATTGTGTGTCTTTACAGAATCATTCTGGGAGGGGTGCAATGAGGTTATCATCATTGTTGAGTTTAATTTTCAAAATCTCATGGGGTCTAAGGTCCTGAAAATGAATGGGGGGGGGGTGTGCAAAGCCAAAGGTTTGCCTAAGGTGCCTAATATCATTGTGCCAGCCCTGGGTGAAGGACATGGAGGATGCTTGTGTGTGTGTGTGTGTGGGGGGGGGGGGGGGGAGGGAATCTCTCTCCTACCCACTTCACCCCTCCACCCTGCACCAACCAGTGTCTTAGTCTTCCTACCTCTCCTCCTCACCTTACTGCAGGGCCTGTGGCTCCTGTTAACTAAAGCCCTTTGAACAACAGGATCCTCTCCCCATTTAACTGGCTGGCCCACTCACCCACTTTCTAAACACTTTTCACAGCTTTTTCTATGCCAGTTGCAGGGGTTAAATGAGTAAATTGCTCAGAGACTTAACTCACTGACATCAACTTCAAAACAAATGCAAGTACCTATAGATCAAAACAGTCACCAGAAAAACCTAATCTCTGATCATTTGTACTTCTGTTCACAGTAATGCTACTTTCAAGCTGTTGGGTTTGCTGAAGTTCTCCTTTTAAAGATATTAATTTATGGACAAAAGTGAAACATAAGAGTTTCCTGTTTATAACAATGTACATACTTTCATTTACATATTTCTTTTGGGGACTTTTTTGTGACTGATATGAAGTTAAAAAGCAATATTATTTCTTATTTTTCAAGGCTGGATAAAATGAGTTGCAAATTTATACAGTGATATGAGTTCACACTTTCAGATGCTTGAAGGCCTAAGAATGATGGTATGGGTCATGTTTCTGAATATTAGTTATAGAATAAAAGGGAATTATCTCCCTCCTCAGCTACAAAAGAATCCAGAGTTACAAAATAGTAAGAAAAATGGAACTGATGGGGGAGGGGGAGGTTGGCTGATAGAAGGTTTTTGGCCTTAAGTGATGAACCTATTTTGACTTGGGAGCAAGACTCAACAAGTATTAGCACAGGAGAAATTTTTGCAAAGTAATCACCTCTGCTGTCTAAATTTGTACAAAGAATGGCAATCAGGGGAAGTATAGAAGAATGAATGCATACCATAATGATGTATCATTTATTTTATTATTTTGATCATTAACCCACTTGTGCATGAGTTCTTTTTCTTTTAACACCTGCATATTTTGCTGAGACATCCCAGGCATCAAAGAGTTAAGCTTAATGTACACTACAGCTACAGTACTATAGTACTTTGGCAAAATACAATAGGTACACAGGAAAGTATGTCTCCTCCCAAGATGAGGGAATTTTTGAGTTGTCTTTTTTTTAAATACATTCAATAACAAATAGTTCCATTTTTACTTTCAAATAAGAGGGTCTTAAAAACCTGACTCACATACATCCCTTCACTGGTATAGAAACAAGCTAAAGAAATGGAATAGCCTTACATATTCAAAAGAGAAGCATGAAACAAGACCAGTTTTCACAAACTATGCGCAAGAGTAGCACTTTTTTTCTAATCGCTTTGCAGCGCCTATTACCCCAAAACAAGTCACTAAACAATGTAGCCAAAAATAGTGAGGTGCATATTCAAAAGAATTTAGGGCTAGATTCATCAAACTATCGCATGTGATAGGAAAAGGGGCTTCTTTTATGGTAATAGCCTATTTATCACAACATGCGCTATCTTAGCGCTTCGCATAGGTATTTCTGCAAAGTATGTTAACTTTTTGCACTTTGTAGTAATACCACAATTATTGCATTTCTTACCTGCAACCACTGGGGGGGAAAGAGAGAGAGAGAGACTATCTATAAGACCCTTGTAGTAGTTAGCTATTTATATCTCTATAGGAAGCCCATCAAGTAACTCAAGCCAGGTTGAAAGAACATTGTACAAATTTCATCATTGTGTGAGTTTCCTCACTCCGAAGGACATCAAATCTTCACAAGAGAGCACTGTTCTGTACCTACGTCTCAGTCTGCATGTCAAAGTGGCCCCTAACCCCTACACTATTACCTAAACCTCATCTCGAGTTACTATGTGGGCCTCCTATAGTAGCATAAATAGCTGCTTACTATGGTACCACCCCCAGAGACTCTCTCTCTCTCTGTCTCTCTCTCTCCCTCTGCCTCTCCTTCTCCCTCTCTCCCCTTCTCTCCCCCCCCTCCCCCCAGATCCTTCCCCAGCCTAAAAATGCCCAAAACGCAATTTGCATTATGGGATTATTGCACAGCTTAATGCTAATGAAAACGTTATTTTTGGCGTTAAAACTGTGTGATATGGCTTTGCGAAGCCAGCCCACTTTTACAAAAGTCCCGCCCCCGACTCCTCCCCTTTTAAAATGCCTTAACGCATGCGAAAACACCATAACGCAAGTTGAAAAATAACACCCTTAGCCGGCTAACTCAGAAGTTAGCCGTCTAAATGAATAACTGGATATGTATTCAGCTAAATTATAGTTGGCTAATGAGTTAGGTGGCTAGAATTCAAGAGCGTAACTGGGAGGAGTTGAGTTAACTGGCAAAGTTAACCGGCTAAGGGGGTCATTTTCAAAAGCAACCACACATGAAAACTCCCTTTTCGCATGTGATCACTAAATGGGGGCGGAGTCAGCCCCGGAAGAGAAGGAATCGGGGCGGCACCGGGGCCGATGCTGCGGTGACATCGCTAGTGGCGTAAGGTAAGGACCCTTATCGCCGCCAGTTTTGTGCCAAATAACTACACCTTTTATGGTGTAGTTATTCGGTGCGAAAGCTGGCTGTCGGCTTTCGCAGGCCCGCCCCCCCGCTTCGCCCCCCCGCTACCGCCGGATTTTCTAAGGTCTGTGACCTTAGAAAATCCAGGCCCAAGTCAGATATTCAGAGTTAGCTGGATGACTTAACCGGCTAAGTCCGGTCAGGCCAAAGACCTGCCTTAAAGTTAGCAGGCTATATTCAAAAGTGCAGCTGCATTACCGAATATACCTCCAAAGTTAGCCGGATACGTTTATACAGCTATCCAGACTGTATCTGAATATGAGACTGTATCTGAATATGGACCTCAGTGTAATTACTTTTGGAAATGTTGTGCAGGATCCCTCATACAGACCAATGTACTAAAGTTTGAGCTGTGCAAAAGTGCTAACACATAAAAAAAAAAAACCAACAAATAAATGCTCTATTCTGTTTATAAAATTTTGCAGGCATTATTTGTAATTTTTTGCATATTTAGCTATTGTGAATTTCACCACAAAATTATGCAAAACTATGTAATTAGCTGCATAATAATATAAATCTATGTTCACGTTGCTCAATAGCAATGAAAAAAAGCAAGAATTTCAATACAGAGCCATTTTGGCAAGAAACTAATCTCAGAACAATGTTGCTACGTTTTTTGTAATAATGGCTACACAAACACACTAAATAGGATATGCAATATTTACCTAAAAACAAATTTGTATGTGATTAACATGGCTTTATCAAGTAGCAGTTCATATTATTGCACCTTAGTACATCAGCTTCATATATGTAAAGATGTTGCAGTTTGTTACAGCATACACTGAATGAGATCACCCAGTAATTGATTGGAAAGAGCTGTGCAACACATTTGCAAAATAGAAGCAACCTAGCATAATGTTTGTAAAAATAATTCCCCAGTTCATGCATCTGTAACTTATTTGCTATATTATTTTGTGGAAAGATCTTTGCAGAATATAATATTCTACAAGCTAGCCCAGAAAGGTAATTGCAGACTTACAGAACAGATAAAAGTTTTGCTGCGTGTAGCTATTTTGAAAAATATACCACAATAGAGTTTGCAGTTGTTAAGTTGCCTAATTATTTTCTCTTCTCAGAAGTGTAAAAGCACTGTAGGTTGGAGTATCTTTCAACTTTGCAAACTTAGAATTGTTCAAGCTGAAGGGCTCATTTCAAAGGATGTTATCAAGTTTTACATTTAAAACATTCTCAAAATTAAAAGAAGCTTTTCAGCACACTGCAGTAAGGAAGATCCAAGTTAAATTAGACCTGTCTCGTTCTGCTCTAATTGGCTGGCACTCGGAGCTGCAGAGGGAAAGATAACTGATGCTGCTCTAACAAATGACCCAATTATATTTATCCTTACTCTCACTGTCCAGACTAGTTCATAATAAGGATATGCAGGGTCAAAAACTTTGTTTTGATTCATCAATTCATTTCGTAGGTCATAGTCATCATCAGGTTCATTTGAAATGAAAAAAAAAAAGATTTTTCATTCCATTTATTTTTTATTTTGCACTGAAATCAATGGAGGAAAGCCCTTTTGGCTTCAATGTAAAAGAAAAAATGGGCCGGGGCCCAGGCCTGACACTGATGGTCAGTTCCAGTCTCCAAGGACCAGGCCTGACCTGGGACTCAGACCAAGGTGGAGGTCCCATTGCTGAGGTCTGGGTCTAGGCTTAGGCCTAGTCTTGAGGCTGGGTTCCATCACCAGGGCCTGGGTCTAGGCCCGAGCCTAGGCCTGGAGAACCAGGACCAGGCCTTCTGCAGGCCTTCTTTCTTCTGATGATGATGAAAACCGATGTTTTCTGGTGAAAGGACGTACTTCAGTGATGTCACTGGGGCACTTCCTCCTGACTGGACAGCGTTATATTGGTGTATGGCCCTTCTTCAACCCTTCAACATTAGTCTGTTGGAATCATCTTTTCAGCAACAGTCATTCTTCCTCCAGGCCCCACTCTTGTAAGAACTTTAACATATCACCTCCATAATAAACCTTAATGCCACCAGCCCTTTCAAAGAGAAGACTGGAATATAAACCTCCTGCACTGCAGTACAGAGAGCTATGGCTGAGCCATAAGATGAATTATATCGCAATGACAGAGAGGAGCACCCGGGAGGCGGTGTGGCGCTTTAAGTCCGGGATGGCATAGAGTCCAATAGGATAAACATCCTGCATGAGACTAAATGCAAAATTGAATCTTTATGGGTAGAAATCCCTTGTGTGTCGGGGAAGACTATAATGATAGGAGTATACTACCGTCCACCTGGTCAAGATGATGAGATGGACAGTGAAATGCTAAGAAAAATTAGGGAAGCTAACCAAATTGGTAGTGCGGTAATAATGGGAGACTTCAATTACCCCAATATTGACTGGGTAAATGTATCATCGGGACATGCTAGAGAGATAACGTTCCTGGATGGAATAAATGATAGCTTTATGGAGCAATTGGTTCAGGAACCAATGAGAGAAGGAGCAATTTTAGATCTAATTCTCAGTAGAGCACAGGATTTGGTGAGAGAGATAACGGTGGTGGGGCCGCTTGGCAATAGTGATCCTAATATGATCAAATTTGAATTAATGACTGCAAGAGGAATAGTATGCAAATCCACGGCTCTCGCACTAAACTTTCAAAAGGGAAACTTTGATAAAATGAGAAAAATTGTTAGAAAAAAACTGAAAGGAGCAGCTACAAAAGTAAAAAATGTGCAAGATGCATGGTCATTTTTAAAAAATACCATTCTAGAAGCACAGTCCAGATGTATTCCACACATTAAAAAAGGTGGAAAGAGGGCAAAACGAATACCGGCATGGTTAAAAGGGAAGGTGTAAGAAGCTATTTTAGCCAAAAGATCTTCATTCAAAAATTGGAAAAAGAATCCAACAGAAGAAAATAGGATAATGCATAAACTAAGAGAAAATAATGCTAAACTAAGAAAGAATTTGAAAAGAAGTTGGCTGTAGAGGCAAAAATTCACAGTGAAAACTTTTTTAAATATATCCGAAGCAGAAAGCCTGTGAGGGAGTCAGTTGGACCATTAGATGATGGAGGGGTTAAAGGGGCATTTAGAGAAGATAAGGCCATCGCGGAAAGATTAAATGATTTCTTTGCTTCGGTGTTTACTGGGGAGGATGTTGGGGAGGTACCCGTACTGGAGAAGGTTTTCATGGGTAATGATTCAGATGGACTGAATCAAATCACGGTGAACCTAGAAGATGTGGTAGATCTGACTGACAAACTGAAGAGTAGTAAATCACCTGGACCGGATGGTATACATCCCAGAGTTCTGAAGGAACTAAAAAATGAAATTTCAGACCTATTAGTAAAGATTTGTAACCTATCATTAAAATCATCCATTGTACCTGAAGACTGGAGGATAGCTAATGTAACCCCAATATTTAAAAAGGGCTCCAGGGGTGATCCGGGAAACTACAGATCAGTTAGCCTGACTTCAGTGCCAGGAAAAATAGTGGAAAGTGTTCTAAACATCAAAATCACAGAACATATAGAAAGACATGGTTTAATGGAACAAATTCAGCATGGCTTTACCCAAGGCAAGTCTTGCCTCACAAATCTGCTTCACTTTTTTGAAGGAGTTAATAAACATGTGGATAAAGGTGAACCGGTAGATGTAGTATACTTGGATTTTCAGAAGGCGTTTGACAAAGTTCCTCATGAGAGGCTTCTAGGAAAAGTAAAAAGTCATGGGACAGGTGGCGATGTGGATTGCAAACTGGCTAAAAAACAGGAAACAGAGAGTAGGATTAAATGGACAATTTTCTCAGTGGAAGGGAGTGGGCAGTGGAGTGCCTCAGGGGTCTATATTGGGACCCTTACTTTTCAATATATTTATAAATGATCTGGAAAGAAATACGAGTGAGATAATCAAATTTGCAGATGATACAAAATTGTTCAGAGTACTTAAATCACAAGCTGTTACGGCACTCACGCGATCCGGAGCAGCACGGCGCGAGGCAGGGTCCGTCCGGGGTCCGGGGCGCACTCGGGCAGCTTCCGCGACATCGGCAGCGCGGGTTCGATAGTGCTGGGGGGACCCTCCATTTTGGCTTTGCTGAAATCGCGCGACGGCGAGGGGAGTCCCGCGCGATTCGGATCCTGGCCACGCCCCCTGACGTCAGACGCCGACGGAGTCCCTTTGCGCGGGAAATTGGAACTATTTAAAGGAGTGCAGTTCTCCTGTTTCCTGCTTCGGCCACGATTGTCTTTGAGCTTTCGCTGGATATTGTTTTGCTCGCTTCCTGACTAGACCCGGACTGTGCCTTGGATATTCTGCCTGCTGCCTGCCCTGTTGGATTATCTGCTGTGGTTCTGATTGCTCGCTGCCTGCCTCGACCCGGACTGTGCCTTGGATATTCTGCCTGCTGCCTGCCCTGTTGGATTATCTGCTGTGGTTCTGATTGCTCGCTGCCTGCCTCGACCCGGACTGTGCCTTGGATATTCTGCCTGCTGCCTGCCCTGTTGGATTATTTGCTGTGATTCCTGATTGCCTGCTGCCTGCCTCGACCCGGACTGTGCCTTGGATTACTCTGCTTACCGCCTGTCCTGACCCGGACTGCCGTCCGGTGCCTGCACTAATCCCCAGCGTCCCGAATACTACTACACTAGGTAAGCGGTCTAAACTGTGGTTCCACTATATCCGTCTGGTAACCGTAACAGTTGGCCGAAGCCATGGAGCCGGTGGATTTGACCGCCTTACAAGCCATTCCTGGAATGGCTAATAAAATCCAACAACAGCAGGGGGTCCTGGATCAAGTTACAGGGGTCCTGGACCGACTGGTCGCACGTATGGATGCCTTAGCCCACCTACCAACGGGACCCGCACCTAGCGCAGTGGTGACCCCTACCCCTGTCAGGGTACCACCACCGCCTCGTTTCAATGGAACTGCGGCATTGTGTCGAGGATTTATTAATCAATGCAGAATGCATTTCTCTCTGCAACCTGCCTCGTTTCCCAACGATAAGACAAGGACTACTTTTATCCTCTCCTTGTTAGAGGGTCCGGCCTTAGCCTGGGCTTCCCCTCTATGGGAACGAGATGATCCTATCCTCAATTCTTTAGATCGGTTCCTTAAAGAATTTCGCCTGATATTCGATGAGCCAGGACGCTCGTCCTCTGCGGCTAATGATATCCTTCAGATAAAGCAAGGCTCCCGAACCGTTGGGGAATACGCCGTTCATTTCCGCACCTTAGCCACTGAACTTGCTTGGGGCGAGGAAAGTCTGACTGCCATTTTCCGTCAAGGCCTGGCGGAGAATATTAAGGATCAGATGGCAGGTAGAGATCCTCCAGAGACCTTGGAGGGTTTGATTCGACTCGCCATTCGCTTGGACTTACGTTTCCAGGAGAGAACTAGAGAGCGAGCCGCCACTCGGAGAAATTTTCGTTTGGCTCCAACATTTCAGCAACCGATGGTTGTTCCAGCATCTGGCCAGATGTCAACAGATACAGATGAGCCAATGCAGATTGATCGGGTTCGTCTGACTCCCGAGGAACGCAATCGAAGACGAGCCAAGAACCTTTGTTTGTATTGTGCAGGAGCCGGACATTTCCTCAACAAGTGCCCTAACAAACCGGGAAACTCCCGGACCTAGGTCGGGTAGGAGAGGCCTCCCTGGGTTCCACCACTCCCTCTCCACAAGTATTATTACCTACAACCATTTGTTTAAACAACGAACCATTGCATCTGCAGGCATTCCTAGACTCAGGGGGGCTGGCAACTTCATCCAGGAACTTCTGGTACAGAAATATCAGATCCCGGTGGAGTCCTTGCCCACTCCACTGTCGGTAACTTCTGTCTCGGGACGACCAGTGGGAATGCATATCACCCAGATTACCAGACCTGTGCTGTTACGTACCGGTCTCCTCCACCAAGAGAGCATTCAACTATTAGTACTCCCGTCATCTGTTAATCAGATAATCCTAGGATTACCTTGGTTACGCCTTCATCAGCCTCACATAGATTGGGCGTCTCTAGACCTTGCGAAATGGAGTCCATTTTGCTTTCAACACTGCCTCAAGAAATTTCCAGAAATTCCACTGCAATCTACGCAACTTGTTAATGGAATACCACATTCCTATAAGGATTTTCAGGACGTTTTCAACAAGCAATACGCAGAATCTTTACCACCTCACCGCAAATATGATTGCTCCATTGAAATCCTACCTGGAAAGATTCCACCCAAGGGACGCACCTACTCCCTATCGGAACCTGAATCACTGGCTCTCCGCCAGTATATTGCTGAGAACTTGGAGCGCGGCTTTATACGACCCTCTACCTCCCCGGCTGGAGCCGGATTTTTTTTTGTTAAAAAGAAGGATGGGTCTTTAAGACCTTGCATCGACTACCGTGGTCTTAATTCTATCACCAGGAGAAACAAGTACCCCATTCCTCTCATTTTGGAATTATTCGACCGCATTAAGGGGGCACAAATCTTTACCAAATTGGACTTACGAGGGGCCTATAACTTGATCAGAATTCGGGAGGGGGACGAATGGAAGACCGCGTTTAATACCCATGATGGTCATTATGAATATTGCGTGATGCCCTTCGGGCTTTGTAATGCCCCCGCGGTATTTCAGGACATGATTAATGACATCTTCCGTGACCTTCTTTATTCCCATGTAATAGTATACTTGGACGATATTCTGATCTTTTCCCACTCCTTGTCTCAACATGTGCTTCACGTCCGCCAAGTCCTCCAACGTCTCCGTGACCATCGTCTGTTCGCCAAACTAGAGAAGTGTGTCTTTCATCAGCCGCAGTTACCGTTTCTCGGCTACATTGTCTCCAACAGGGGGTTGTCCATGGACCCTGCCAAGCTCAACGCCATCCTCAACTGGCCTCAACCGGTGGGATTGAAAGCCTTACAAAGGTTTTTGGGCTTTTCCAATTACTACAGGCAGTTTATTCCCCATTTCTCCACTTTAGTGGCACCCCTCACAGCGCTTACGAAGAAAGGTGTCTCTATGCAGCCCTGGCCAGAAGAGGCGGTATTGGCCTTTCATCGTTTGAAGGAGGAGTTCACCACCGATCTCTGTCTCCGCCGTCCAGACCCGGCACGACCTTTTACTCTCGAGGTAGACGCCTCTGCCATGGGAGTAGGGGCAGTGCTTCTCCAACGATCAGCAGAGGACCAGTGGGTAACATGTGCATTTTTTTCCAAAAAATTTACGCCTGCGGAACGTAATTACACCATCGGTGATCGTGAACTCTTGGCTATAAAATTAGCCTTTGAAGAATGGCGACACCTTTTAGAGGGAGCTCGCCACGTGATCACAGTCTATACGGACCATAAAAATCTCGAATATTTGGCTACTGCCCAGCGTTTGAATCCCCGGCAAGCCCGATGGGCACTTTTTTTTAGCCGGTTTTTTTTTCTGGTCCGCTTTCGGCCTGCCCTAAAGAATGTCCGCGCGGACGCTCTCTCCCGGAGCTTTGACTCTCTTGATGCTCCCGACCCTCCTCGCTTTCTCATCGACCCCGCCAGGATCCAAGTGGCTGCCGCATTCACGGTCCCTCTCGGTAAGACTGTCATTCCCAAACGTCTCCGCTTACGGGTTCTTCGCTGGTCCCACTCTGCACATCTGGCGGGGCACCCTGGGGTTGCTCGCACCAAGGAACTCCTTTCTCGGCATTACTGGTGGCCTACCTGGGGGAGGGACGTCAAGAATTTCGTGGACTCTTGCCCCGTATGTGCGGCCCAGAAGACGCCTCGCCGGAGACCTTTCGGGTTGTTACAGCCGCTCCCTCCTCCCTCGGCTCCGTGGACCCATATTGCCACGGACTTTATTACTGATCTTCCTCCCTCCGCAGGGAATACTGTCATCTGGGTGGTGGTGGATCGTTTTTCCCGGATGGCGCATTTCATTCCTCTTCCTGGGTTGCCCTCCGCTCCTGAACTGGCTCGTCTTTTCTTGCACCATGTCTTTCGCCTCCATGGACTCCCTCTCGATATTGTCTCCGACCGGGGTGTCCAGTTCACGGCGCAGTTCTGGACTAATCTTTGTAAACTTCTACGGGTAAAACTTGCGTTTTCCTCCGCCTATCATCCTCAATCCAATGGACTTACGGAGCGGACTAATCAATCGGTGAAGGCATTTCTCCGGGCCTACGTGAATCAACGGCAGGACGATTGGGCTTCCCTGTTGGTTTGGGCTGAGATTTCCCATAACAACCTTGTCCATCATGCTTCTGGTTGTTCTCCGTTCTTCCTGGTGTATGGCCGGCATCCGAACTTCCCTTTGCCTGTTCGTCCATCCTCTAATTGTCCGGCAGTCAACACTACCGTCGCCTCCATGTCCCGGTTATGGACTGCAACTCATGCCTTGTTGACTAAACACGCCGCTGCCATGAAGCGCCAGGCTGACAAGCAGCGGTCTCCGGCTCCTGCCCTCCGGTGTGGGGACCTCGTCTGGTTGAGTACTCGTCACCTTCGCTTGCGATTGCCCTCTGCTAAGTTTGCTCCGCGTTTCATTGAACCCTTCCCCGTCCAGCGGCGGCTTAACCCGGTTACTTATCAACTTTGTCTCCCGTCCTCTTTACGGATTCATAACGCATTCCATGTCTCCCTCTTGACACCTGCCGTACTGTCCTGGCCTCATCGTCTGCAAAAGCCCACGCTCCCAGTTCTGCCTGAGGATGATCGCTACGAAGTTCAGGCTATCTTGGATTCCCGACGTGTGCGTGGGCGGCTCCAATACCTCCTCTCTTGGAAGCACTTTGGCCCGGAAGAAAACACGTGGGAGCCTTCTGGTAATATACGGGCCCCTCGGTTACTCCGGGCCTTTCATCGTCGTTATCCCTCCAAGCCTGGTCCTCCGGGGCGGAGGGGGGGGGCTTGCGGGGGGGGTACTGTTACGGCACTCACGCGATCCGGAGCAGCACGGCGCGAGGCAGGGTCCGTCCGGGGTCCGGGGCGCACTCGGGCAGCTTCCGCGACATCGGCAGCGTGGGTTCGATAGTGCTGGGGGGACCCTCCATTTTGGCTTTGCTGAAATCGCGCGACGGCGAGGGGAGTCCCGCGCGATTCGGATCCTGGCCACGCCCCCTGATGTCAGACGCCGACGGAGTCCCTTTGCGCGGGAAATTAGAACTATTTAAAGGAGTGCAGTTCTCCTGTTTCCTGCTTCGGCCACGATTGTCTTTGAGCTTTCGCTGGATATTGTTTTGCTCGCTTCCTGACTAGACCCGGACTGTGCCTTGGATATTCTGCCTGCTGCCTGCCCTGTTGGATTATCTGCTGTGGTTCTGATTGCTCGCTGCCTGCCTCGACCCGGACTGTGCCTTGGATATTCTGCCTGCTGCCTGCCCTGTTGGATTATCTGCTGTGGTTCTGATTGCTCGCTGCCTGCCTCGACCCGGACTGTGCCTTGGATATTCTGCCTGCTGCCTGCCCTGTTGGATTATTTGCTGTGATTCCTGATTGCCTGCTGCCTGCCTCGACCCGGACTGTGCCTTGGATTACTCTGCTTACCGCCTGTCCTGACCCGGACTGCCGTCCGGTGCCTGCACTAATCCCCAGCGTCCCGAATACTACTACACTAGGTAAGCGGTCTAAACTGTGGTTCCACTATATCCGTCTGGTAACCGTAACACAAGCAGATTGTGATAAATTGCAGGAAGACCTTGTGAGGCTGGAAAATTGGGCATCAAAATGGCAGATGAAATTTAATGTGGATAAGTGCAAGGTGATGCATATAGGGAAAAATAACCCATGCTATAGTTAAACAATGTTAGGTTCCATATTAGGTGCTACAACCCAAGAAAGAAATCTAGGCATCATAGTGATAACACATTAAAATCGTCGGTTCAGTGTGCTGCGGCAGTCAAAAAAGCAAACAGAATGTTGGGAATTATTAGAAAGGGAATGGTGAATAAAACGAAAATGTCATAATGCCTCTGTATCGCTCCATGGTGAGACCACACCTTGAATACTGTGTACAATTCTGGTCGCCACATCTCAAAAAAGATATAATTGCGATGGAGAAGGTACAGAGAAGGGCTACCAAAATGATAAGGGGAATGGAACAGCTCCCATATGAGGAAAGACTAAAGAGGTTAGGACTTTTCAGCTTGGAGAAGAGACGGCTGAGGGAGGATATGATAGAGGTGTTTAAAATCATGAGAGGTCTAGAACAGGTAGATGTGAATCGATTTTTTACTCTTTTGGATAATAGAAAGACTAGGGGGCACTCCATGAAGATAGTATGTGGCACATTTAAAACTAATCGGAGAAAGTTATTTTTTACTCAATGCACAATTAAACTCTGGAATTTGTTGCCAGAGGATGTGGTTAGTGCAGTTAGTATAACTTTTTTAAAAAAAGGATTGGATAAGTTCTTAGAGGAGAAGCCCATTACCTGCTATTAATTAAGTTGACTTAGAAAATAGCCACTGCTATTACTAGAAACGGTAACATGGAATAGACTTAGTTTTTGGGTACATGACAGGTTCTTATGGCCTGGATTGGCCACTGTTGGAAACAGGATGCTGGGCTTGATGGACCCTTGGTCTGACCCAGTATGGCATGTTCTTATGTTCTTATGTGCACTCTTTTTTTTTTCCCAGAAAAAATTTTAATATATTTAAAAAATAAAATACAGTATATCAGGAGAAAATGCAAAAAGGGGAAGTGATAGTAAACATGTTCAGTTAGTTAGCATTTTAAAGTCTACAATAGTTACTTTTGCTGCCTTAATACTGGATCTTTCTAAGTTACATCAAACCATCACAATTTCAGGTTTGTGAGAAACACTTGTTTCAATTTTTATGATGGCTGTCACACTTACAGCATTAGAATAACAAATTGAGATCATTATTTAAGATATCAAATAATGATCTACCATTATAAAATGTAAATACAGGATGTAAACATGCCAGCAAGCACTCATCTACTGTGAGTAACATAATCTGAGGGAGCGACAAAAGCTGAGAAGGGAAGTGGCCTAAGGGCTTGGGTGATGTTTGCTTAGATTGGTTCTGATTTTTGAGCAAAGAGGGATAGGAGTTGCACTGTGGCATGATAAACTTTATTTTCTGAGAATTCTTCATTAGATTTAATTACCACACAAACTTTACTTCTTGAGCAGCTTGACCACGAATGCAGGACATATTCAAATCAAAATTAAAACTGCATAGAAGGCTGCTGATGCGGTGAAGCATTGAAGGTGAGGGTGCATCTGGTCAGGACATTGATTTTCTGTAGAATATTCCCACCAGAAACATGGATCATCAGGAAAATTTAGGATAATGGGGGATTGGAGGGAGAGGGAGTGGGGGTGAGGGGGTCTGAGCTAGGGAAGGTATTATGAATGGGGTGGCAGAGGGAAGAGAAATGCAGAGCTAGCTTAAAAAGAATACAGGTTAAAAGCAGTCTATAAAAATGCTATCGTTGAATATTAGAGGGTGGAATATTTCTACAAAGAGATAATTGTCATTTAAGGAGGTAAAATATCAAGGGCAGATATTGTGTCAGTGCAAGACACCCATTTGAGGAAAGCTGGTGAGAGATGTTTGAAGCGCATTGATCCCTATAAGTAAAACACTACACCTACTATTTGGCTCTATATTCCACATATTTCCAGGACAGACAGGATACTGATGAATTCAACATTTATGGGGGAGGGTTAAAGCAGCTGAGACTGAGAGTGTGGTCTGGACAGACCACGCCCCAATATAGATGTAATTACAAGGGCTCTGGGGCGGGGCGGGGGGACCTTTTTGAGGCTAAATTATCTGCTTTTGAGTGATGACTGGATCTGTGCAAATAGAGGCAGAAATTAAAGAATATTTTTAAGTTAACAGAGGGAATGTAAAGTCTACAATAATTCAGGATTGTCTGAAAGCTGTCTTGAAGGTCAAACTTATATAATAGGCTTAGTACAAGAAAAACGAAAAAGAAAGAGGGGTCATTTCATTGTAAAATTCAATTAAAGGGTTAGGAACACCACAATGAATCCCATCAAGAAAGTTCTGGGTCAAATGGAGCAGAAGAGAGGGAAATTGAGATCCTTTTTTTGTGGACTCAATTGGTTACCAATTATGGTTTAGCAAAACAAGTTTATTTTGAACATGGAACTAGAGCATCTAAATTACTAGCCATTAATTAAAGAAAAGGGTGGCACAAACTCGCTTCATACACATTAGAGACAAGGAGGGGCTTTTCATTTTTTATCCTAGTGAGATAGAACATAGATTACAAGAGTTTTATAAAAAAACTTTATTTGCTTGAAGTAGATATTTGGGATGATTTCACTGAATTATTTCTGGAAGATATGGACTTACCTGGTTTATCACAAGATCAACGGGAAAGACTCGATAAGGAAATCTCTGATCAGAAAATACTTATGGCTTTAAAAGGGGAAATACTTATGGCTATAAAAGCTTTGAAAGCAAATAAATCACCTACAGGCCGATACAGTACAGTGCATTTTCCCTTACCGCTTATTCAGTAAGGGGAGGAAAACGCGCGTCCAACCCGCGGCACCTAATAGCGCCCTCAACATGCAAATGCATGTTAATGGCCCTATTAGGTATGCGCGCGGGATACAGAAAGTAAAATGTGCAGCCAAGCCGCACATTTTACTTTCAGAAATTTCCGGCACCGGGAAAATGCACAGAAAAGCAGTAAAAACTGTTTTTCTGTGCACCCTCCGACTTAAGATCATAGCGATAGAGTAAAAAAAGCAAAGAGTAAAAAAAGTAAAATAAATAAATAAATAAATTTGAATTCGACCCGCAGCTGTCGGGCCGAAAACCGGACGCTCAATTTTGCCAGCGTCCGGTTTCTGAGCCCGTGGCTGTCAGCGGGCTCGAGAACCGACGCCGGCAAAATTGAGCGTTGGCTGTCAAACTCGCTGACAGCCGCTGTTCCTGTCAAAAAGGAGGCACTAGGGACGCGCTAGTGTCCCTAGTGCCTCCTTTTACCCGGATCTACCGCCGGACCTCATTTAAATACTGAATCGCGCGCACCGGCGAGTGGCCGGTGCGCGCGCCAGGAGGGAGGGCGTTCACCCGCTCTCCCGCAGACTTTACTGTATCAGCCCGCTAGTCTAGATGAGTTTATGGCACAATTTTACAAGAGATTTGGGAAGTTGTTGGTACGTCAGCTGAAGGAGGCATTTAATTCCCATTTGGTTGAGGGGGGATCTTCCACCTTCAATGAGATTAGCAGGTATCTCTATTATACTGAAGGAGGGGAAAGATAGGGTAACTCATATAGGCCTATTTCCCTTCTAAACATAGGCATGAAGATCTTGGTAAAAATACCGGCAGACAGGTTTTACATGTGTAAATGCACTTTATGCATGTGTAAGTGGGCTTTTGAAAATGGCTACAATGTATGCCATTGAATTTTTCAATAGGTTTTGTACATGTCAGTGAACTTTATGAGAGTAAATGGCTTTTGAAAATTACTACGATAGTATATTACATTTACGCAACTAACTCCTATGAAAATTACCTCCAATATTTGGAGAATGCTTAATTTAGTTTGGGCAGCAACAGATGCCGAAAAAGCTTTTGACAGAACATTAAGAGAAGCTAGACCTTATAGTAATTTTAGGACATGAGTAGCAAAGTTATATGCCCCGCCTGAGGCCTGACTTAAAATTAATGGGGGATATTCTCTCACTTTCTCATTGAAGAGAGGAACCAGACAAAGGTGTCCTTTGCCTCCTCTGCTTTTTGCCTTAGTAATGGAACCCTTGGTGGCTAGGGTGAGAAGGAACCCTAACATTAAAGGAATAAACATAGGGAGGGAAGAATTTAAAATTTCTTTATTTGCAGATGACATTGTATTTATATTGGCTAATCCTACTACTTCTTTACAATTTTGATAAATTAACTCAAATGATTTTAGAGAATTTTGGACTTAAAGTTAACATGAGTAAATCTGAAATCCTAAATATTAATATCCCAGAACAGCTAGAGTGTTGAAAAGTAATTTTCCATTTAAGTGGGCAAAAGACCAGTTAAATTATTTAGGGGTGAAAATTGTGGTCAGTGGGACACAATATAGAAGGCTAAGTATACTCCACTGTTAGAGGATATTTATAGTGATTTACAGGTTTGAACAGCAACAAATCTGTCATGGTTGGGCAGAACTGCAACCATAAAAATGAATGAGCTGCCTCAATTATGCTATATTTTCAAGCCTTACCAACTGAACTGTCTAAAGAAATATTAAATAAGATTCAGAAGACGTTTTTGATTGTGAGAACAAAATCCACCTAGGTTACCAAAAGAGATTTTGTTTTGGCCTAAAGGGATGGAAGGCTTGGAAGACCCTAAGGTAGAGAAATATTATAAAGCAGCACAGTTACGAGCAATACCAGAACAACCAAAAGAGTGAAGCATTGAGTTCAATTTGAGTAATTCTTTCTGGGGAGGACTCCTATTTCTTATTACCCATGGATCCCTTGAGAGTGCAGCAACCCCACATTATTATAAAATCCATACACTAGAAATAAAATCAGTCTCTGGGACAGAGTTAAGGGAAGCATTTTGGTTTGCAGTAGGCTTTCTCTTTTAACTCCTATTCAATATAGATTTTTTACCGGGGGAGGAAATGGGCCTCTATATGAGGTGGGAGATGCAGGGGTTATATAGGTTAGGGCAATTATTAAGTAAAGAGGGAGTATGGGATCTGTTTGCATACTTTCAGGTCAGGCATTTTATAGAGCATAAAATAGGAAAACTATTTGTAAGAAAGGATAAAACAATGTTTGAAGGGCTTTGTATATTACACCAGGATTACTTAAAGGCTTTATATCAATGGTTAATGAAGAAATTACTTAACTGATAATTTCGTTTTCCTTAGTGTAGACAGATGAACTCAGGACCAGTGGGTTTATGCTCCCCCGCCAGCAGATGGAGATGGAGTAAGCTGATGTTACAGTATATATAGTCCTGCAGTGACCCCAGCCTGCCAATATTCTCTTCAAAACCAACTGTGGCCAGACTTGCAAAAAACGTGATTAAAACAGGCAACCATAACTGTACCCAACCAACAAGAAACACGGAACTCAAGTAAGATTCTAGGCCCCATATCCCCATAGAAGGACTATTGACACACTCATGCGGCAGCTGAGGGCGGGAAGCTGAGTCCATCTGTCCTCATTAAGGAAAATGAAATTATCAGGTAAGTAATTTCTCCATTTCCTAGCATGTACACAGATGGACTCAGGACCAGTGGGATGTACCAAAGCTACTTCCCGACAGTGTGGGAAGCTGCCCTCAGTCCAGTCAACACCATATGTGCAAAGGATGCAGCCTCCCGGGCCTGTACATCCAGATGATAAAACCTGGAAAAAGTGTGTAAGGAGGACCAAGTTGCAGCTTGGCAGATATCAATAGGAAACAACAAACCAACTTCTGACCATGACACTGCCTGAGCCCTAGTGGAATGACCCTAACCTGAATAGGCAACGGCTTTTCAGCATCCACATACACAGCCTTGATTATCTCCTTAATCCAGCGAGCTATGTAGCCCGCGAAGCTGAACTGCTCTGCTTTCTCCTGCCATGGAGAACAAACAGTAGATCCTTTTTTCGAAAAAAGTTCAGAAACCTCCTGATACTGCACAAGTCTCTTCATGTCCAAAGAGCTCAAGAGGCAATACTCCTCTGCATCCCTGACCTGATGGACTGATTCAAATGAAAGTCTGAGACTACCTTGGGGAAGAAGGATGGAACAAAATGCAGCTGTAACACCCCCAGGGTCAACCGAAGGAATGGCTCCTAGCAAGTCAAGGCTTGCAGCTCAGAAATTCGATGCGCTGAACATATAGCCTCCAGGAACACAGTCTTTAAGGTCAATAACCGCAAGGAAAGGCTATGGAGCGGTTGGAACATAGGGCCTGCCATAAAATCCAGCACCAAGTCAAGACTCCACAAGGGAACCAGTAACAGATGAGATGACAATGAACAACCATTCACCTGGCTCTTGAAAAGGGTAAGAGCTGCAACCTGCACCTTCAAGGAATTTATTCAATCCATCCTGCAAAAAGTCCAGCATGAGTGGGATAATAACTGAATGAGGAAGAACACCACGCACCTCACACCAGCCCTCAAAAACTCTCCAACCCACACATAAACCAAGGAAGTGGAGAACTTGCGAGCACGGAGTAAGGTGGCAATCACCATAGCGGAATAACCATGCTTCAACAGGTGAACCCTCTCGAGGTCCAAACCGTAAGACAGAACCGAGTCAGATCCTCGTAAAGAACTGGTCCCTGCTGTAATAGATCCATGTGCAGCGGAAGACGAAGGGGGGTCTCCACCAGAAGTCTTTGGA
Organism: Rhinatrema bivittatum; assembly: GCF_901001135.1. NCBI lineage: Eukaryota > Metazoa > Chordata > Amphibia > Gymnophiona > Rhinatrematidae > Rhinatrema > Rhinatrema bivittatum. Next base: position 707,315,941 of record NC_042615.1, on the reverse strand, counting down.
AATCCACACATCACAGATGCCTGGGCCAGTCTGGTGCCACCAGGAATACTAGTCTCCTGTGGCGAATTATCCTGTCCAGCAAGAGCCATGGAGGAAAGGCATAAAGTAATCTGTCTTCCATTCAGACCTGTATGAGATTGTCTATTCCCAGGGACCATGGATCTCCTGCAACTGTAGAATAGAGGAACCTTCGAATTGCGAGAAGTTGCCAGCAGGTCTAGGAATGGAAAGCCCCAGCAATCCACAATCAACTGAAACACCTCAGCTGAAAAACCAACTCTCCTGGGTACAGACTTTCCCTGCTTAGAAAGTCCGCTCCTATATTGTCTTTTCTTGCAATGTGAGAGGCCGAGATCATCTGCAGATGACCTTCCGCCAATATCATAAGCTGGTCTATTTCCTGCGACACTGGCTGGCTCTTGTTTCCTCCCTGGTGATTGATGTAGGCCACCATCGTCGCATTGTCCGACATCACGCAAACAGCTTGAACCTGTAGACTTTGGCTGAACTGGAAGCATGCCAGCCATACCGTCCAGACAATTGATGTTTCAGCAGGACCCTTCAGTACTCCATTGCCCTTGGGCCATCAACTCCAGACATTAAGCCTTCCATCCATGGAGAATCACATCTGTCATGAGTACCAACCAGGTCAGAGAGGATAAGGGAACTTCCTTTCCCAGAAGGTTCTCCTACACCACCCTTGGAAGCGGGTGCAGACTTCCATCGGCAAGTGGAGCTGAATTGCATAGTCCTGAGTCTGCAGGTTCCAACGAGACAGCAGAGAGCATTGAAGAGGATGCATATCTGCCCTCACCCACAGCACCACTTCAAGGGTTGCCGCCATCAAGCCGAGTACCTGGAGGTAGGACCACTCCTTTGGGCACATAGTGTTCGCCAACTGATGCATTTGAGACATCAATTTCTGAATCTGAATTTCCGGTAGGAAAACTTTGTCTTTCCCCATGTCAAACCAGACCCCCAGATACTCCAACGACTGGGATGGCTTGAAGATTGCTCTTGGTCAGGTTCACCACCCAACTGAGCTCCTGCAATAAGGAGATCACCTTGTGTATCACCAGGCAGCTCTCTTCTTGAGTCTTGGCTCGAATCAGTCAGTCATCCAAATACTGTTGCACCAGGATCCCTTCTCTTCACAAGGCTGCCACTACGACCACCATAACCTTGGAAAATGTTCTGGGAGTGGTGGCTAGACCAAAGAGCAGTGCCCCAAACTGATAATGATGTCCCAACACCGCAAAGTGTAGAAAGCGTTGGTGCCCCAATCGGGTGGGAATATGAAGGTAAACCTCTGACAGATACAGGGTCATCAGAAATTCCCCTGACTGCACCGCCATTATCACAGAGCATAAGGTTTCCATGTGAAAATGAGTCATTTTAAATGACGGTTGACCCTCTTGAGACCCAGGATGGGATGAAAGGAGCCCTCTTTCTTGGGCACAACAAAATTAATGGAATATTGCGTCATACTTTCTTGAGATGTGGGCACCGAAACCACAGCTGTCAGCCTGAGGAGCTTTTAAAACGTGAACAACACTGCCTGCTTCTTCTGTGGAGAGTGGCAAGAGGACACCAAGAACATGTCCCGAGAAATACTGTGATCTTGAGCCACCTCTGATAAAAGAGAGAGAGAGAGATGTCCCCTATCTCTTATTCCTGAAGGTGGGTTGGCAAACCTTCATTGAGAGAATGGGAGGGTCCACAACCTGAGACTGTGCCTTGGCTGTCACAAATGCCTGGATCCTGTAGCATGACCTCTGCATAAAGAGACACTGCACCTGTCTCTTATACTCCAGCAAACAAGGAACTGGAGATTTGCTCCACTTGCTGGCCAGGTTCTCCAACTCATCAAACAATAGCGACCTGTTAAAAGGCAATTTGGTGAGATTAGCCTTGGAGGACGTATTGGCCGACCAATTTCTCAACCATAACTGGTGCCTGGCCACCACAATCAAAGTCATCCCTCTGGACAAGGTGTGGACCAAGGAACAGCCCACATCAGCCAAAAAGGCAGCAGCTGGTACCATAACAGTGCTAGAATTTACACCAGAGTCAGCAACTTCCTGGGGGAGAAGCAAACAAGAGTGAGCCACTAAGGAACAACATGAAGCGATGCAAGGTCACTGCTACAGCTTCAAACACCTGCTCAAAGATAGTCTCAATCTTGCTAACATGAGCATCCATCAAGGCCTTTCCTCCTTCTACGGGAACAATGGTCTGTATGGAGACTACACACACAAGGTCATCTACCTTCAGAAAATGGAAGTGTTCTCTCACCACTGAATCCAGAGACTAAGGCCTTCAAAAATCCGACCCCTTTGGAAATAACTTCTGGGGCACCGCACTAAGCTCAATCAATTCTTGAATGGCTTCCATCACAAGGCAAAAACAAGAGGCTTTATGCAAGGAAACCAAACTAGGATTTCTTCTTTGCTCATAAACAGAATCTGCCCCAGGAACTCCAAGCATTGTCAAGGTCTGGGAAAACAGAGCTAGCAGTTCATCTCTATGAAAGAGCCATCACATAGTTCTCTATGGCTCCAATCAGGGTTGGGGATGGGAGGGGTTCCTCATCCAGAGGACCCGCTGCCATTTGATGGGCACTGTGGCATTGAAAAAAAGCAGAACCACCCATACCGAGAGGCATCTGAGGACTCCTTACTGAGCCACCTTCCCCTGATGAGGAACAGTTAGGGGAGGACCAAGGTCAGGCGCCCCACCTGAGACGTCTTTAACCAGACCACATCCGACTGGGAAAAACCAGGCTTAGCTAAAAACAGAGGAAGACAAGGCACTCTGAGTCTCCAAGCAACTCTGGCACAAAGCAGCAGGCACTCCAGGGGAAATGCCCGAAAAGAACAGGTAGTGCAAAGATAAGGCGCTTAGGCTTCTGAGGCACAGGCGCTATCATGGCTGACAATGCGCTGAGCGGCAGCCAGAGGCATGCATCTAGCTGCTTTTTTGCGCCCAAAAATTATGCGCCAATACTTATGTGCACACACCTCGGTGCTCAACTATATGCCCAAAAATTATGTGGCCAAGACTTATGCGCGCACACCTAGTTGCTCACCCAGGCAACCAAAATGAGAGCGCACAAAAACTCAAGCACACAGTGCCATTTGAGCGCTGATTGAAGCACAGGGCCAGTAGGTGGTGCTTAATGGGTGCGCTCTAAATTCAAGGCTATACTGTGCACAACTGGATGCACAGCGAGACATACACGCCGGACTGATAAGTCAGTAAAGGGCAGCCTCAGAAAGCGCGCAAAAAGACATTGCAGCCTACCACACTGCGCACAGAAAAAAGCCTTGGAATGGGGCCTAGTCTACCGAGGATGTTCAACCTGCCAGGTTGCCCATGTCCCTCGATCTCCCACGGAGCGGGTCGAACATCAGAACAGCATGCCGAGCTCAGAGACTGAGCGGGAGAAGGAAGCCCTGCACAGTAAAACCTCCCGCTAAGTCTCTGTATATAATCATCTTCTTATTTTTCTTTTTCTTTTATTTTTTTTTAAACTTACTGGAGCTTAGCCTTACCTGGCTGAATACAGAGATGGTCTCCAGCTGCAGGGGGAGAAATTGCTGTCACCGTCATGCTCAGCTTCCTGCACCCACTGCCTTTCAGCCACTCAAACAACTAAATCCATGCCGGCAAAACCAGATACCGGACCAAAGCACACCTCTGAGGGACCACGGAAATCACCTCAGGAATTCTCAACTGGGGGAGGGACCTTTAGGTATAACCGCAGGAGAGCAGGGCTTTCTTTTCCTTAATTTAAATTTCAAATTTCTCCTTCCAAAAAACTTGAAGCAATCCCCATAGGGAGAAGCATGCCTACCATCTGCTGGAGACGGAGAATAATGGCAGGCTGGGGTCAGTGCAGCACTATATATTACTATGATGTCAGCTTGCTACATCTCCATCTGCTGGAGGGGGAGCATAAACCCACTGGTCCTGAGTCCATCTGTCTACACGCTAGGAAACAGGGTATTGACCCTTCTACCAGCTGGGAAATTTAAACATGAAACAGCTTGGGAAGGGGACGAATGTTATCATGAATGAAGATGACTGGGTGGAGATCAGGGCAGGATTAGCAAAATCTTCTATTTCTGCTCAGCTGACAGAGAACTCTTACAAAATGTACTATAGCTGGTACCTTATACCATATAGACTGTGTAAAATATCCAATACTGAAGGAACTGTGGTGAAACAGGTACAATGGACATATTTAGTGGGAGTACACTATAACAGTGTTTGGATTGTGAACCCTTGTTGCTATGGAGCGGTTGACTCTTCCTACAGGGGAGGCCTTGAAGATCCTCCCCAACAGCTGACGGGACTGGCCAGGTGCGAGACTAGCCTAGGGCTTCACTTTTACCAGCCCCTTTCCCCTTAGGTTGAGCCCTTGGGTTCCAGGGGTGAGCAGGACTTAGACTAGAGTCTTGTGAAGAGTGGTGCAGTGGGAAGTCCCGGTCATGGCTAGGGTCATGGCTAGACTTTATTGTTCTAATTTTATGTATGTAATCATGTATATCGCTTAGGCCAATTGTGTTAAGTGATTAATAAATTTTTAAAAAATGAAAAAAAAAATGGTTCAGGCTCTGGTCAGAAGCAGGCAGTATGCGAGAATAATAAAGGTCCAGGCTGTAGTCTGAAACAGGTGGCAGGCAAGAATGGTCAAAGTCCAGGCTGAGGTCAATCTGAAAGTCAGCCTGAGGAGAGGCTTGGCTAGGAACAAGGCAGGCAGGCAGGGCCAGAGAGATGAGGCAGGAAGGCAAGGCTGGAGAAACGAGGTATGCAGGCAAGGCTGGAACTGGAACATTGGGTTAGGCAGGCAGGAACAGGAGCACACGATGCAGCAACTCACACTACAAGGCTGAAGTCTGAGGCAATGAGTAAGTGTCAATAGGCTCTTTATATATGTCACGGAATCTAATCAATGGTTTTTTTCCCCACCTAGGCCTTTAAATGACAGTGAGTCCCACACGCGCACATCTAAGTGCATCAGGAGGAAGAGGGAGTGGCAATGTCTAGCCGCAAAGCCAGGCGGGGAGTCTGAGTGAGTGCGCTGGCTCACAAGGGCAAACATAACAGTTTCCTTTTGGAAGAAAATGCAGAAAAAATAAAAGTAATAATGGAGTGTAATGCAAAATATTTTTTGCTTAAATCGTTAATAGAAGAAGCTTCGAAAATCCAGTCTAAGATAAAGTCACAGATTTTGTCAGCTGACAAATACGAGATTGCGGATCATTGGGAAAAAAGCGTATTCACCTGGTTTTCTGGCATTCTTCAGTATACAATATGGAAAAATGAACTGCAATAAGAAGGGACACTATGCTTAAGTCTGTGCACTTTTGGAAGCCTTTTGAAAGATAGTATGAAAATAATGCCAAGGAATTTGGGGAAGGGGAAGGGGTGGGAAATTAAGAACTATTTCCTGATTTGATTCTGCTGCACATATTGGCATTTTGTATTTCCCTCTTGAAAATTCAATAAAAGTTTAAATTAAAAAAAAATTTAAATATAGGATACAAAATGTATCTTGCCTAACCAAATATTTAATTATGGGTTATGCAATTCTTGTTAAGTTTTAAGGCAGTGGTTTCCAAACCTGCTCTCAGGGACCCTAAATTAGTCAGTTATTCAGAATATCCACAATAAATAAGCATACACTGCATCCATGGTTTGGGAACCAATGTTTTAACTTCTCTCTCTCTCTTAGATGCATGAGGTGAAATGAATAATGAAAAAATACTTTATAACCATAATTTCTGCTATGCAAAGGAAACATAACAATAGACCTTATTTACTCACCTATTGTCCCCTTAGACACAGGGAGGGCAATTTTCAAAGCGACTTCTGCAGGTAAAACTGTGTATTAAATATAGAAATCATCTTTTACAAAACTGCTCGCCCAATATGAGGATATGATATTGCCCTTGTATCCCTGGTGAGAACTCACTTGGAATACTGTGTACAAGTCTGGAGACTGCATCTTCAATAGGAGGATGGAATCGGTCCAGAGGGTGGCTACTAAAATGGTCAGCGGTCTTCGTTCTAAAGCTTATGGGGATAGACTTAAAGATCTAAACATGTATACCCTATAGGAAAGGCAAGATAAAGGACATATGATGCAGACATTCAAATGTCTCAAAGGTTTCCATGCACCGGACATGAATCTTTTTTAATGGAAAGGAGGCTCTAGGAACAAGGGGTCATGAGCTGAGGGAGAATAGGGTTAGATTCAGGAGTAATCTGATGAAATATTCCTTTACAGAGAGGATAATGGATGCATGGAACAGCCTCCCAGTGGAGGTGGTGGAGACCAAAACAGTATTTGAATTCAAGAAAGCATGGGATAAATACAGGGGATCTCTAAGGAAGTGATGGGAGTTGTAGTGCTGGACTGGTTGGACAGATGGGCAGACTGGATAGGCCATATGGTCTTTTTCTGCCATCATGTTCCTAAGTTTCAAGTGCATAGATTTATTTGGACTAACCAGAGAAGCTACCAGTGGTGGGGATAGGGAGGGGTTTGGACTTATATAAATACTTTTGGATAAGTAAATGTTCTCAAAAAATTCTGCTGGGATCATTTTCAAAGTGGACTTGTGTGCCACCTCTGGCTTTCTCTCATACAGAAATACTGCCTCTGGCTCTCTATCACATCCCCACCCTCTTTCCACTACCATTTTTGCATCTCTCCACAGGTTTTGTGCCACTGTACTCCCCCCACACACTCTTTAATGTACTACCTCTCTCCCACAAGTTCTCATCATCATTATCGTCACTTTTTATTTATGTATTGCATTCCATATACATCCCTTACCCTGAATCTCTTGCACCCCCTTTAATCCCTCAGGCACACTTTTGCCCTATCACATAATAGGGGCAACTTGCGTCTGAGGCCAGTGGATACCATTTTAGAAATGGAGCAACCGGAGCCAGAGCCCTAGGGGGTTGTAAGTTGCAGATCTGGGGTCCGAGGAGGTGGGGGCAAGCCTTTGGATACCAAAGGGGTGAGGCTTGTCTTGTTTAAACTATTGTCGCCTCAGGGGTCGGAAATGGGGGTTCTCATTAGACTCCCATGGATTTGGACACTACGGTGGAGGTGGGGCCAGGTCACATGACTCCTTTAAGGAACAACCCTGGGATGCATCGGGACATGATTTAGCATTCCTATACTCCCGGGAGAATGTTAATTACAAATTTTGAGTCTAGTTAACTTTCGTCAAACAGCAAGACTTGCAAACTTTAAAGCAAAATGTTTTATTAAATTAGCATATGAGTTCAATATTAATGAGCTGATATGGATGCACCTGCATGCAAATCAGTTCCTTAAAGTACTTGTATCGTGCCAGGTTAAGTAATAGATAATGCATTTAGGGGCTGATGCAATACAGTGCGCTTAGCCCAGCGCACTGTATAACCCATTTGTCAGTGAAAGGACCAATCCCCTTTCAGGACAGCCTTCTAAAAGGTGATTGGTCCTTTCACTGACATGTGACAGTAAAGGGACCAAGCAGCAATAAGTAAAGGAGTGAATAAATTAATATTAAGTGCCCGACACTTTAATATTGATTTATTAACTCCTTCTGGTGCCCCTAGTCAGGTTCGGAGAATGGACGCTGAATTTATCAGCCCCCATTTTCCTAACCCCTGCATGTGTGCTGGTTAGGAAACCAGATGCTGATAAATTCAGCGCCCGTTTTCTTAACCGGCAGACAGCCACCGACAGCGGACCTCTCTCCCGCTCGCGCTGTCAAGGAGGTGCCTGGGGGTGCATTATGAAAGCAGGCACTGAACACACAGCGCCCACTTTCAGCGCAACATTTTTGCATCGGCCCCTTAATGTGCAGTAAGCACATAACTGCGGCTTAGTAACTGAGACCTTGGAAGTTAAAAAGTTTGATGATAACGAGATGCATCTGTGTGCAGATGTTCTGCTTCTGCATGAGGTGCCTGTGTGTGTGTGTGTATGTGTTGCTTGCCTTGGCATTTGTCACTATTATTGACAGATTTGATTAACATTGTTTTAGCAATAACAAGATGCCTTGCTTCTTCAGAAGGTCCATACAACAGTGAGAATTAGGAACGCTTACCATTTCTTACAGCAGTGTTTGGTGACTCTAACTACTTTTTATTTTATGTATTATATACATGCATTCACTTTTTACAAAATATTTCATTTAAAAAACGAATAACTTATTGAACATTTAAATGTATTTGCTCTGTACATGAAATCTTCAAAATTCTAGCTTCCATAATACAATTACAAATTAAAGATCAGAACTCTAAACCGACAAAATGGAAATTATTGCAGCACTCTCTCATATGAAAGCATAAGAGAACCCAGCAGTTATCCAGTTAACATAGCCGAATAGAGCTAAGTTAGCTGGATAAGTCAGATCTGCCCGCCTCTTTTTTTCCAGCTAGATTTTAGCCAAATATGACTTATCCAGCTAAAATCTAGTTGGATAAGTGCCCCAATATTCAAAAAGTTGGCATTTTGCTGGATAACTTGTCAATTCTCCAGCTAAATGGCTTTGAATATTGACTCCTCAATGTAGACCCTTGACATCTGCCTTCTGATTCTAGTATTCAAATAATTTCCTTCCTTAAAAGTCCTAATTCCCTTCATCGGGAAATCATCTGTGAAAGGCAAGTATCAAAAGCTGAAGCTAATCTTAGAAAAGGTCTAAGTAAAAATCTTCCACACACCAAGAGTTATTTTACAGTTTATAATATTATAAGAATCTGAAAACAAATGAAACTGCCATGTTTTTGTCATGAAAAGATAAACTCTGATAATGAAGTGATGCTGGAAGCAGAGCCAAAGGAATTGCCTTCAGTTAATCATGGAAAGAAATTTGAAGAGCAAAATGCACTGTGGCATGGTCATAGCACTCCTCCAGTATATCTTACCTCCGGCACAAGTAGCAGAGCATTCTGACCAGGGCAAGTGATTCCACGCAAAACCAACTTCATTGTCTCCGCTGCCCGTGCGTGTGATGGGAACATTAAACTTATACCTAATTCCCATATTTTGTTCTTGCAGCAGAACCTGTGGTCAGAAAACAACTGGTTATATCATTAATAAAGGCTGAGCAGATCAACACATAGGAATTTGCTATTTCTATTTCATATTTTGCATTTTCCCAAAGTTAGTCTCAAGGAAAATTAGGATAAATGTTAATGAGCCCGTTGCATTAGAACATCTTATGTCTTACTGAGTCAGAAGCAAATATCATAAGCAAACCATAATAGTTCTTGCAGGTATTTACTACTAACTGAGTGTTTTGTATTGAAAAAAAAACAAAAAGAAAACAAAACAAAACAAAAAAACCCAAAAAGTAGCCAGAAGCTAGAAATAAGCTAGGAGCAGTGTATACCTAAGTAAAAAAGTTGAATAGTTCAGCTCAGTTACTCACCTTGGAAAGGTGTTGAGGTAGTGTGATTGGGTTTGAATAGGGACCAACATTAGTTAATCAAGAGAGCAGTGAGTCACTCAGGCTGACTAACTAAGTGTTAAGGTTGTGTGTTTGATGTGAATAGGTACTATTCTTTGTTAATCAGCACAGCAGTGAGTCACTCAGGAAAACTAACTGAAGTGTACATCTCCTAAAGGATTGTTTTGCACTAATTTATCTTAGAGGCACATTATAAATTAGAAGGGAAGAGCTCAGTAACAGACATTCCTGTAGGAACACTGAGAGGAGAGGATCACCTTGCCGGTGGCTGAAATGAATCAGTAAGTTTTTGCTTGGGACATTGTCTTTTTTAAAAGTATTGGGGCAAAGTTAACTATTTGGGAATATTATTTAGTGTGTTTGTGCCTTTAATAGTCAGAAAGGCAGTGAATAAACAAGTTAGACTGTATTTTTAAATAGTTAGTCAATAAGGTAGCAGTAGGTAGTGTGTTTATTTTTAAAAGTCTGCAGAACTGAGTGTTCTCCAGACTTTTAAAGAACTGAGTGTTTGTATTTAATACTAACTGAGTGTTTGTATTGAAAAAAAAAAAACCAACCCAAAAAGTAGCCAGAAGCTAGAAATAAGCTAGGAGCAGTGTATACCTAAGTAAAAAAGTTGAATAGTTCAGCTCAGTTACTCACCTTGAAAAGGTGTTGAGGTAGTGTGATTGGGTTTGAATAGGGACCAACATTAGTTAATCAAGAGAGCAGTGAGTCACTCAGGCTGACTAACTGAAGTTAGACTGTTTGTATTTCCCAACCCTCCCACCCCTCACCCACCCACCCCTAGCTCATCCCTTAATTTATAGGCAGGTGCCACATTCACCAAAAAAAACCCCTAAAACATTAACAAAAATTTTATTGAGAATTCGATCAGACCCGGGTAGGCCACTACCAGACACATAGTGAATTCACTAATACATTTAAAGGATGTTAGACACATTCCTACTCCCATAGCAACCTAAAACTTAACTAGGAACTGATCAAAATTGAGATTAAGGCAGCAGTCCAGCAGCAAGAGGGGGGCTTCCCAGTCTTTTGCATCGAGTGTCACATGTATAATTTTTTACCCACCGGTGAGAATTGTACATGTGCATGCGATGCAAAGAGCTCCTGGCTCTCAGAGAACGAGTCCGATCTCTGGAGGCTAGAGTGGCAGACCTGGAGGAGCTGAGGCAGACAGAGAGGTATATAGATGAGACCTTCAGGGACATAGTAGTCAAGTCCCAACTTCAGACTGGCAGCCCTGGTGCTGCCTTGGAGGAAGAAGGTCTCATGATGGGAGAGCACCAACCAGGTGCAGCAGGAAAGGATCCTGTAGCAAGGACCTGCTCTCTAGGTGATGCATTGTCCTTTCGCACTGAGGATATCTCCCCAAGGTCTACTGCCCAGGAGGGAAGGGTTAGGTCGGCCATCATAGTTGGTGATTCGATTATTAGGAATATAGATAGCTGGGTGGCTGGTGGGCGCGAGGATCGCCTGGTAACATGCCTACCTGGTGCGAAGGTGGCGGACCTCACGCGTCACCTAGATAGGATTTTAGACGGGTAGATATGAATCGGTTATTTACTCTTTCGGATAGTAGAAAGACTAGGGGGCACTCCATGAAGTTAGCATGGGGCACATTTAAAACTAATCGGA